>NW_006159774.1:828842-830233 GCF_000334495.1 Tupaia belangeri chinensis
GGAAAGAGTTTGTATTTCTCAGCAGAAGAATTTTTCAGTGAATAAAGCCAAAAACCTGTTCAATAATGTTTTGCAGTTTCTTGGAGGGAACCAGTGTGCATGGGGTGCTTTCATTTTCTTCCCTAGTCACCATCCTAAGTTAGCTTTTATTGATCCAGCTTCTCAAGGCTGAATGAAGTGCATTATTTGCAAAATCCCCTGAGAACAATGTGCTCCACTGGGCTTAGGAACTAGGAAAATGTGGAGTTATAAGTGGGTCAGAGCCGAGGCAGAAAACATGCCGCAACGTGAAGTATATATTCTTTGTCCTGAGCACATGCTTGCTAAATCACCTTCTGGTGAGTCAATTACCTGCCTCGTTTTCCTTCACCTACCCAGTATGCTGATTTGGCTCACTGTGGGTCGCCCAGTGGTTCATCCACAAGATGTGGTTGAAAGTCCTCACTTTGCTTCTAGAGCCCCTACCACCTCTGCAGCCTCACCTCTCGCCGTTTTTGACCTCTTCCTCTGGGATCCTTCGCTTTCCAGTGTTGTCAGGGATTCCACGGCACCATGACCTCTCACCATGACCTCTCTCCCTTACATCTGCATCTTGCAGTTCCTTTGCTTTTGCCTGGAGCACTGGTCTTCATCCTTTGCATCCTGTCCCATCTCCAAAGCACCTGTGCCCGGTTGTGCTAATCTGCAGACCTCTGCTTAGCTTCACTCTCTCCAGGAAACCTATTCTGCTCCATGTGTGGGGCAGGTTCTCAATAGCACCTTGTTTGCCTTTCTTCATGGTCTTTGTGCTTATTGCTCTGTTTAGGGGTCATGTGCTTCATTTCCTTTCTCTTGCTGAGAGTTCCACCAGGGCAGTGACTGGATCTCTTATTCATCATTATATCCCCTGTGCCTGTTACTGTGCCTTTAAAAACACAAGTCTCTAAGTCAAATTGATTCGCAAATACACAGATGCTATGGCTTAACAACTTGCATCTCTTGTGAGTTTAGTTATCAAAAGTTATCTCTGCCAAAGGCCAGATGGTAGTGCAACAGTAATGAAACTGGATCCACATGGGAAGGTTCCAGGTTCATGTCCCAAGGCCTCTCTGTGTGACTAGCTGAGGCTGGGGATGCATGGTGGCATCGAAAGAAGTAAATAAATAAACTTTAAAAAATAAAGTCAGCTCCTCTGAGGCCGAGGGAAAGTGCGGGACCCATCCTATCACTCCACAAATGGGTGGGCCGGATTCGGGCCATGAGAAATTTACCAAAGTTATTTGCCAGGTGGTCACTGGCCAACCTACCCCAGGCGATATCCCAGCCTCCACCTGCGCACATGGCTTTTACGCATCTGCAGCAATCTTGAGAGCTGACTTGGGAAACAGAATGCCTTCTTACAAAGCATGGCA
>NW_006159774.1:830380-837123 GCF_000334495.1 Tupaia belangeri chinensis
TTCCTGAAAGCCTATGCAGTGGCCAGGGTTCTGGTGCCTATCCGGTAAGAGACTGAAGACAGAGCAGAGGACTCCAGCTGTCAGGAGAAGGCAAATGATTCAAAGCCGTCGGCAGTGATGCCATAGGCGCCGTGGTTTCAACTCCGCATCTGCTTCAAGTCTTATTTTCTTTGTTACCAAAAATAGAACTTCACCTCCTGTTTGGATATGTCACACTGTTCTTGCGCCCCTTGCTTAACAGCTCAATTTGTTTACTGGAAAAATGATATCATCTGAAACTCAAGATGCTGCTCCTCTCTGGAAAAGCATACATAGGTCCTATTCATGAGGGTGTCCTTTTAAACAGTCCAAGTACCAACTGGCATCTGTGTAGTGCTTCGCAGTTTACTGAGTGCTTTTTATGTACACGAAGTCATGTATGTACTTTTTCATTCAATTTGGGCTGGTTTCATTAGCTCCAGTTTGCAGATGAGAAATAGAGGCTCGGGGTCGCAGGTACTTGCCCCTGATCATACATGGATAGACAGCTGCTAGTGTACTCAGATATTTTTGCTGTCATCTCCTGAGACTACTAGGTGCCTACTAGAAACCTGGAACAAGTTAGAGATGTTTTCATTCTCAGGGTTTCTGGTGTGGAAGGATGCCCATTCATTCATTCATTCATTCAGACATTTAGGCTCCAGGTCCCACTGACTTTCCATCACATCTTGCTTTTATTCATTATCTTATAGAGGAGGAAGCTGATATTCAGGGGATTGAGTAGCATCCCCAGAGTCCCATGGCATATGGGTTCATGTAGGCAGGACGAGGGCCCTTATCTGCTTACTCGGTCACAGATTCCTTCAGTGTCAACATTCGCTGGGTGCCTGTTATGTGCCCAGCACTGGTAGGCTGGGGCATGAGCGATGGAAGATGTAGTCGCTGCTTACAAGGGAAGGACTTGCTTAGCAGAGATGCTAGATGGCCCAGAGGACATAGCTGGTACAGGCTGTGATGGAATTAAGCACGGACGCTACAGGAGCCAGAGTAACACGGAGTGAGAAAGATGGGGAGATGAAGTCAGGAGAAACTCCTATGCAATCATTTAGTGAGAAATGAAACACTGAACCAGAGTCGGGGTCAGAGTTTAAGTCCTTGCTCCACCTCTTCACTGGCTGTGGGACCTTGACAAGTCACCCCTCCATGCACCCCTCCTCCCCGAGCCTGTTGCTCTGGAGATCATCCCGAAGGTCCCTTCCTTCTAATATTTTGTGATTCTGTTTGGCTTTCCTGGACTTCCATAAAGCTCTCCACTGGAGTTAAAATTCTGCACAAATTTCTGCTGGCACGGTTTCAGTTGATGCACAAAGGGCCTTATGCAATCAATCATTTTCTTGCTAATACTGGGGTCAGTGTAGTATGGGGCTTGGCAAAGTTGCCCCTAATGAATGCTGCAAGACGGCTGCTTCTGGAAGTGTGCTGCGGGGCTGGCTGGGGCAACCCCGGGGCAATTGCAATCTCCTTACCCCTGCTCTGCCCCCTCCCTGGCAGAAAATGCAGCTGTGTCTGCACAACCCTTGCCAGCATTCCTGTGGCATGATTGGCTGAGACTAGCAGCTCTTGGTTAGGCCACGATAACCTTCTTATTGGCTCCCTCTGCAGGCCATCCAGAGAGACTCTCATCTGTCAAGGTTCTCACACTTCTTGACTAAGGTCATACTGTGGTTTCCTCTGCTAGGGCTGCCTTTCCAGCCCGTCTCCATTGGACAGAGTTGGACTATGTATCCTTGTATCAGAGTTGATGCCTCCAAGTCTATGAAGCCTTTCAGATACATCCTCCTTCGTTCTACCCCTTACTCCCTTGCTGTCTTGACACTTAGTTGACCACTCTGTCCTCTGGGTCCCAATTCTAACCCTTCCTCGGTTATAGGACCCCCGAAATATTGTATTTGCAGTGTTCCGGATTGAGAAGTAACAGGGCAAGAATCAGTATAGACCTAGGTTGAAAATCTTTTCTTTACTTCCACCATTCCTTCTTTCTTTCCTCCCTTCCTCTATATTTTTTCCTTTCCATTAATTAATTAATTAATTAATTAATTTCTTCCATGAACAAGAGAAAGAGAGAGAGAGATGGCAGCCCTAACAGGGTCCCAATGGTACTATCTACTCAAAGCCTCAGCCAGTCCCTCTTGTGGGGATGTACATATCCAGCATACTCAGAGGGGTATCCCGTGCACACCCAGAACCTTCCCTTATGGCTCAACCTTGCAGAGTGGTGCATTTTACAAGTGTGCAACCATCTGGCCTCTTACTCTACTTTCTAAGTGTGTACTGTGCCTAAGTTACTAAATTACCTTAGGCCTCAGTTTCCTCATCTGTCACAGCAGAGGATTGTATGAGAATCACACTGTATCCCCTCAGTGAATGGACATTTACTTATCTACAATCCCTTCTAAACTGAGGAACCCCTGAGGAGTTAGAACCTAGCCAGATTTATCTGTCTCTCCAGTCTTTAACACAAAGAGGACCCTCAGGCATAAGTGCGAAATGAATGAATATTGAAAGCAGGCTTTTTTTCAGTCTTACATAGAAATGTAAGATGGAGCTAAGAATGCTTACACAAAGCATTATGGGAGTTTCTGGCTTTTTGGAAATGTAGAAATGGACTTACTTTAATTTTTAATAAAATTCTAATCTTTAGACTAATTATCTCATTACATACTTGATGATAGATCATTTAGAAGAGAAAAAGAGCTAAGACATTGACTGAACTGCATCCCAGTTTGGCTTAGCTTGGTTGAAATGTTTTGTTTTTCCTTTTTCCCCCCAGAGAGATCCCTGTGCGATAACTTCTAATGCTAGGAGCTTTATTGTTTAATTTTCTAAACTTCAATTTGCCCTCAAATACGTTGAGTGTTTCAAATCACAACTATTATAATCTTGCTGCTTTGTAGCACTGATTTATTATGTGGAATTTTGAGATGAATGTGATCATTAGGGGGCCACTGCCTTACTGTGCCTTTTTTTTCCTTCCCCCCCTTTTTTTTTTTCTAATGGCAAGCTTTTAAAAAGAAAAAAGTGCAAGAGGTAAACATTTTTCTGAGTGAGACTATTTTAAAGGTCAAGGAAACTCTGCTTCTCCAAAGCAAGTAAAAGGTCATCGTCCACCCTTCCATTTTGTCCTTTCATTTCATTTTGCGAAAGTTCATAGTGACGTCGCCTAAGTCGCTTGAGTCCAGAGATGCCTAATTTTCTACAAGAAAATAGTGGAGCTAATCTTGACTTCAGCAACTATTTCAAAAGGAAATTAGGAAAGTGGTCTGTTGCTATTCTCTTTCCACATCTCCAAAGAAATGAAGAAATCTCTCCAACTTTTTTCTTGTTCAAGTTTGTTTCAACGTAATTGCTTCTTGGAGGCGTTCTAATGAACGGCAAAGCCAAGCACAGATGTGGATTTAGAAAGGTGGTAATTGAAGTTTCTGGCCTTGTTAATGAAAGGATTTTTTAAAGTTTTTTTCCCCTCCCCATTAGAGGGAAAGGGTGAGAGAGACACACAGGCACCCTCAACAGGGCCTTCATGCCGCGATCCACCCCCAGTCTCAGCCAACAGGATCATGGGCATGTACATGTGCCAGTGTGGAAAAGGAGACCTTGGGACATGAACTAGGGACCCTCGTGTAGCCTCAATATTGCAGAGCATCGTTACCATTGTATCACCACGGCTGACCAGTGAAAGGATTTTCTTGTCTGCTCACCTCACCCAAACATGCACACCCTTCTCCCCCTCCTCTTTCTGAAATTTACCCTGCACGTTTTTGAGAAGGGTTAAAAGAGAAAGATAAAAGGGTTTGTTTGGGTAGAATAGATCTATAACAGTGCCTCTCCATGCTTCTGGACCTAATGTGCCACTGCCATTTTATTTTATTTTTCTCTAAGTTTATTTTATTTCTTTCATGATAAAGGGAGACAAGGATCCTGGACAGGCTCTTGTCACACCACGATCCCCTCCCCGTAGCCCTCTAGCTAGTCAGGATCTTGGGCACATATGTGTGCCTGGCATTTCAGGTCAACTCAGGATCTCAACCTACAGTTGGCCATGTGGCTTCCAGCACTACCAATCAGTGCACTGCTGTCCTTGCCACCATGGTGGGGCCCCATTTTCTTTTCATGTTTTATTTTGGTGTAATTTCAGACTTGCTGGAAAATCGTAAGACTAGTACAAATAGTTTATACATCCTCCTCACTTAACCCCAGATGTTAACATTTTACCACACCTGCCTCTCTTTCCTTTTTGAGAGAGAGTAAACTGTGTGCACAATGCATCCTTATTTCCCACAGACTTTTTGTGTATTTCCTAAATAAAATTTTTTTCCTTCATAACTGCAGTGTAATTATCAAAACCATGAAAATAGCATTGATTCAATATTACCCATCGAATCTAATCTTATTCAGCTTGTTTTTAATTGCAATTATTTTTTATTGGCCATTTACACTTTGGCTGGCATAAAAAACGCACACCATTCATGGGCATGCATCTTATGCACTAACCATCGCCCATGAACACATTATAGGCATGTTTTTCCCATTTAATTCTTGCACTAAACCTATGAGATGGGTACTCTTATTACGGTCATTTTATATATGAAGAAAATAAGGTTTAGAGCATTCTAGTGACATACCTAAGATCACGCATCCATCCCTCTCTAGGTATTGGTGCGAACAGCCGTTACACAGCAGACACCGCTTTGAATAGTGATACTGAAAACCATGTTTTTAACTATCATGTAGACTGATATTTCTGAAATCTAAAGAAGGGAAGATGGAAAGCTGATTTTCAGGAAATTTTGGCAGATTCCAGGCCTACAGAGAATTACCTTGGAAACGGGTAACTAAATATAGATATGCATGATGTGGGATAGTCAAATGCACACGGTAAACAGCCTCTCAATTGGATGCATTATTAATAGGGCAAATGTGAAGGCTGTTCATAGCAGCATAATGAATGGATGGTACCAAATGTCCATGCCATGTTCAGAGATTGGCAGACTTTTTCTGTAAAGGCCACCTACTAGCTAGCCATTTCAGCTTCTAGGATCATAGCATCTCTGTCACAGTTACTCATCTCTACTGTTGCAGTGTGAAATCAGTCATAGAGAACACACAAATAAATGAATGTGAATGTGTTTCAATAAAACTTTATTTACAAAACATGAAGTGATGAATTTGCGCTGTGGTCCAAAGTTTGCCAACCCCTGTACTGAGGGCTAAAATAATCTCCTTTTATGAAGAAGTTCTGAAAGAGTTCTATAATTGCAAACCATGAAAGCAATGCTGTGTTTAAATTTTAAACAATAACTGAATCTCATTTATTTTTATTGGCACAGGGCACATGTACTCACCAGAGAGAGAGGGGAAGAGAGGATAGGGAGAGAAAGAGGGTAAGAGATACAGAGAGAGAGAGAAAGCATCCCCCAATGGGGCATGCTCATGTCACAATCTTTTTCCACCATCAGAATTTTGGACATGCCTAATACACATACCTGGCACACTTTTCAAGCTACCAGGACCAGGATTTGAATAGTGGTCAGCCATGTTGGATCTGGTGCTACAGGGTCAGCCTAAATCTCATTTTTATTAAGGTAGGGCTTCAACCTGGTTTTCATTTTCGCTGTCAGTTGTATTAAGAGGTGATTAAGAGGAAAAAGACTTATGTTAAATGATAACAGTTATAAGGAAGAATGTCTTAACTGTCAGATTAGCTAAACATTGGAAGGTACTTCGGAGACATTATTAGTACACTGAATAATGTTTAAAAGAACCAGAATAAAGCTCAGTATCAATCTATACATATTTAATGACCACGCAGTATGCAAATCCTGTGGGATAGATACAGTGATAAAAAGGAAAGTGAAAGAAAAGAAACAAATATTGAATAATTAAATTTAGTTTATGGGAAATTAGATGATTATTTATTTAAAGATTATTCATTTCTATATAATAGCTATCTCTAGAGATAGCAAAGAAGAAAATAGGTCACCCTTCATAAATTTAGATTTTTACCCATCTGAAATCATGGAACAGATGCATATAACCTCTTGAAATTAGTTACAGCTGCATTACTCTATAGTTTTATGAAGCAGATACCAGAACATATCTGTGTACATGTGTATATTTTTACAGAAATATATAGAGACATGTATGTATATATTACTTATTCTCTGTTCACCATAGGCATACATATATATATATATATATATATATATATATATATATAGTGTGTATATTATATGCACTGTATGTATACTATGCATATAATACATATATACATTTATAGTGTTTACACATACATATAGTGTGTACATACTGTGTGTGTGTGTATGTATGTATACTAGATTGCATGTCTACATATATATTATGCAGAGAATACAGAACAATAAGTAATGTACAGGTAACAAACATTTATACATCATTTTTCTCATTAAGTCTTCACATCAAAAGGTAATATAAAAGAGATAATAAAAACACTTTAGGGGATATTACAGTGAATAGGTTTGTCTAAACTTTTATTTTTAATTGACAAACACAATCGTATATATTTGTCACGTACAACATGTTGTTTTGAAATGTGTATACATTACAGAATGGCTAAATTGAACTAATTAGTCTATGTATTACCTCACTTTTTTAATAGTGAGAACACTTAAAATGTACTCTCTTTAACAGTCATCAAGAATACAATACACTGTCGGGACCAGCCGTTTGCG
>NW_006159774.1:841849-866990 GCF_000334495.1 Tupaia belangeri chinensis
ATATATATAGTGTGTATATTATATGCACTTTATGTATACTATGCATATAATACATATATACATTTATAGTGTTTACACATACATATAGTGTGTACATACTGTGTGTGTGTGTATGTATGTATACTAGATTGCATGTCTACATATATATTATGCAGAGAATACAGAACAATAAGTAATGTACAGGTAACAAACATTTATACATCATTTTTCTCATTAAGTCTTCACATCAAAAGGTAATATAAAAGAGATAATAAAAACACTTTAGGGGATATTACAGTGAATAGGTTTGTCTAAACTTTTATTTTTAATTGACAAACACAATCGTATATATTTGTCACGTACAACATGTTGTTTTGAAATGTGTATACATTACAGAATGGCTAAATTGAACTAATTAGTCTATGTATTACCTCACTTTTTTAATAGTGAGAACACTTAAAATGTACTCTCTTTAACAGTCATCAAGAATACAATACACTGTCGGGACCAGCCGTTAGCGTAATGGCTATGTCGCCGGACTCCCACATCGCCGGCATATAATACATATATACATTTATAGTGTTTACACATACATATAGTGTGTACATACTGTGTGTGTGTGTATGTATGTATACTAGATTGCATGTCTACATATATATTATGCAGAGAATACAGAACAATAAGTAATGTACAGGTAACAAACATTTATACATCATTTTTCTCATTAAGTCTTCACATCAAAAGGTAATATAAAAGAGATAATAAAAACACTTTAGGGGATATTACAGTGAATAGGTTTGTCTAAACTTTTATTTTTAATTGACAAACACAATCGTATATATTTGTCACGTACAACATGTTGTTTTGAAATGTGTATACATTACAGAATGGCTAAATTGAACTAATTAGTCTATGTATTACCTCACTTTTTTAATAGTGAGAACACTTAAAATGTACTCTCTTTAACAGTCATCAAGAATACAATACACTGTCGGGACCAGCCGTTAGCGTAATGGCTATGTCGCTGGACTCCCACATAGTCGACCACGGTTCGAGTCCCGGACACAGTGGCTTAAACTCCGCCGGGTGCATGTGCATGCGTGCCCAAGATCCCGAGAGGAGAATGGAGGAGAAGGGATTGCGGCGTGACCATCCACTCTTGGGGATGATTTCTCACTTTCCGTCTCTCTGTCTCTCTCTGTCTTTGTGGCGAGCACACGTGCCCTATAGCAAAAACCTCTCCGAAAAAAAAAAAAAAGAAAAGAATACAATACACTGTCATTAACTATGTCACCATATTGTATGCTAGGTCTCTTGTACTTATTCTTGAACTCTTTCTTCTGATCTTACTGAAGTTTTTGCATCCTTTGCCCAATATCTTATCAACTCCTCTAACCATCCAGCCCTTGGTAGTCATCACTCTGTTATTTACTGCTGAGTTCAACTTTTGTGGATTCTAAGAGTGAGATCACATAGTATTTGTCTTTTTATACCTAGCTTATTTCACTTAACATTTTATCCTCCAGATTCATTCATGTTGTAAATGACAGTATTCTTTTCTTTTTTAAGACTGAATAATATTCTGTGTGTGTGTGTGTGTGTGTGTGTGTGTGTGTGTGTGTCATTTTCTTTATCCATTCATCCCTCGATGAACATTTAGTTTGATTCTATGTCTTGGCTATTGTGAATAATGCTGCAATGAGCATGACTGTGCAGATAGCACTTCCACATACTAGTTTTATTTCCCTTGCATATGTATTAGTAGTGGTATTTCTGGATTGTACAGTAGCTCTATTTTGAATTTTTCGAGGAACCCATACTATTTTCCCTAATATCTATACTAATTTACATTCCCACCAACAGTGTGCAAAGGTTCCCCTTTCTCTACATCCTCTTCAGCTCTTGTTACCTTTTGTCTTTTTGTTAACAGCCAGTCTAACAGGTGTGAAGTGATAATACCATTGTGTTTTTAATTTACATTTACTGGTTATTAGTGTCAGATGGAAATAACCAATTCTGCAGATATAATAATGGATATGGTTTATTTCTAAACACGAATGTGTGTGACCAGGCCCAGAGTTGAGGAAAACATGCTCCTCTTCAGGTGATCAGATACAGGGATTCCTTCTTTTAGATTTTGAGAGTGAAAGACAAGGTTTGGAATTTGGTGAAAAGAGTTTTTTTCATGAGTCTGTCCCAAAAAGGTAGAACATCTGGAAGTGGGGGTTTGTAGCTTATTTACAATCTTTAGGTTGTGATTGGAAAGGGAGGTCTGTATATCAGAAAGGGATCAGGAGAGTCTACTTTAACATAGGTAAGGAGGCTTGTATATGTCATAAGATACTGTCCAAGGATAGGATGTTGGAAGTCCTGTGATCAATGAGTCAAAATGGTATGTTAATGATTTTGGGTGTGACTCACCCATCACAAGGATACTATGACAGGGACAGTATGTAAGAAGATTCCTGTTATCAGAAGGGCTAAAATGGTCTATTAATATCTGTATGTGTGGCTTACCCCACGTCTCCTGGGAAGGATTTTGGAAATAGGAAAAAGCAGTCAGACTTCTGTCCTCATTCGTGACTTTGAACACTTTGAAATATAGGTGTATTTGTACATCTTTGGAGAAGTAACGGGACCAGCAGTTAGCGTAATGGCTATGTTGCTGGACTCCCACGTAATTGACTGCAGTTCGCATCCCGGACCCGGTAGCTTAAAATTCATGCCAGGCGCGTGTGCATGCGTGCCCAAGATCCCGAGAGGAGAACAGAGAAGGGATTGTGGTGTGGCCATCCCCCCTGGGGGGTGATTTCTCACTTTCTGACTCTCTGTCTCTCTCTCTGTCTTGTCTGCCAAGCGCACACGCCTTATAGCAAAAACAAACAAACAAACAAAACCTCTAAAAAAAAAAAAAAGAAGTATCTATTCAGATGATTTGTTCATTTTTTAAATGTATTTTTTCAAGTTATTGTTGTTATTTAATTTGCTATAGTGCACATGCACTCACCATAAAGAAAAAGATGTAGAGGGAAAGTAAGAAAGCAAGCCACCTGGTCCAGGATCCTAACTGTAGTTGGCCATGTGGGAGTCCAACCACCATGCTATCTGCTGGCTCCTGATTAGTCCATTTAAAAAACAGGGCTTTTTGTTTTATTACTATTAGGTTGTTTGAGTTCTTTATATATTTTAGATATTGACCTTTTATCAGACACATAGTTTTCAAATATTTTCTCCCATTCCATAGAAAAGTTGTCTCTTCACTCCATCAGCTGTTTTGCTTTTGGATTTTTTTTTTTTTTGGAGAGATTTTTCACTGTAGGGCGTGTGCACTCGCCAGACAGACAGAGAGAGACATAGAGACAGAAAGCGAGAAATCACCCCCCAGGGGGGATGGTCACGCCGCAATCCCTTCTCCTCCATTCTCCTCTCGGGATCTTGGGCACGCACGCACACGCGCCCGGCGTGAGTTTTAAGCTACCGGGTCCGGGACACGAACCGCGGTCGACTACGTGGGAGTCCAGCGACATAGCCATTACGCTAACTGCTGGTTCCCTTGTTTTTGGATTTTGACAATTTCCCTAATAATGTATAGCTAATGGACGTCCTGTATCATGCATTGCATTCAGTTAGTATGTATCTTCAGTCTCCTTTAATCTAGAAGAGTTTCTTAGTCTTTCTTCATGTTTCATAACATTGGCATTTTTGATGAGTACAGGCTAGTTATTTAACAGACTGCCCCTCAATTTGGGCTTGTCTGGGGTTTCCTCAGTAGATTCAGGATATGTATTTTTGGCAGGAATATCACAGAAGCAATGTTGTGTTTGTCTGGGTTTATTGTTCTGGAGGCACGTGATGTCAATGTGTCTTATTACTGGTGATGTTAACTTTAATCATTCGGTTAAGGTGGCGCCTGTGAGATTTCCACGAAAAGGTACTATTTCACCCTTTCTAAGTACTAAGTATCTTGTGGGAAGATACTTTCAGACTATGTAATGTCCTATTCCTCAAGCTATGACCCTCTAGTTCTAATCTCTATTAATGATTCTTGCCTGAACCAATCATTATTGCAATGGTTCCAAATGGTTACTATCTAATTCTATCATTGCTCCTACATTTATTAGCTATTAGCTGAGTTCCTACTGCTAGGAAGACATTTCTCACTTACTTATCTATGTATGTATGCAAGCATATTGGTATAGATTTATGGATTCTTATTTATTCAGTGGGTTATAATCCTTTACCATCATTATTTATCTTGATGATCAGATTATCCAAGAGTTGGCCAATGGAGCCCTGAGTCCTTTTAACAGTCTCTGTTATTCTTTGAGTGTTCTTTTACTTAGGTCACAAGATTGTCTCAGATTTTCTCCATGCTAGCCCTGGAATTGACCATTTCTCCAAAATGTCCTATTTTCTTTTCATGGGTGCTAGGTGTGCTTTGCTGCAGGGCTGCCATTCTTATGCTCCCATTAATTTTACCAAACTAATTTGATGTTTTCTTTGCTATCCTAAAATGAAATATAGTTCATTTACATGCATAGTTCTTTTTAAACCCACCATAAGGGGCCAATCAGTGAAGCAGTGGTGACATAACACTCTATGAGGCTTACCCACATGGGAAGGTTCTAGGTTTGTGACTAGAGACCTCCCTAAATATGCTGGGTGCACACATTCCCATAATCAGGCTGACTGAGGCTGGGGTGGATTGCAGGGTGACGACCCTGTTGAGGATGCTTTGCTCTGTCTCAGAAGAAATAAATTTCAAGAAGAAGGAGGAGGAGAAGAAACCTACCATAAATACTCTCTAAAAGAGAAAATAAGAAAAAGTTCTTCATAACAAAATACTATATATTTCAATGAAGCAAATACTTTGGTGCTGTTCCCCTATCAGACATAAGGAAGTGGTCAGGTGCTTGCACTTACTTGTAAGAGGTAAGTGTGGATGTAAGAAAAGACAAGGTGCCGGACAGTGTCATGGCACTAAAACTGATACTCTGTGAAGTGCCCACGTGGGAAGATTCTGGGTTTGCATCCAGAGACCTCCCTGAGTAGGCCAGGTGTGTGTGTGCATGATTCAGTTAACTGAAGCTGGAGGTGGGTCTAAGTGTCAAGACACTGTTGGGGACACTTGTCTCTCTCACTCACCATCACTCTCATTAATAGAAGAAATAAATAAATGCACTTTAAAAAGTAAGACAAGGGGCCATTAGGTGGTATAGTAGTTAAGGTGCTGAACTTCCACATGTCCAAGCGTGATTTGAGTCCTGGGCCTAGCAGCTTAAGACTCACACCAGGTGTGTGTGCATGTGTGCCCAAAATCCAGAGAGGAAAATGGAGGAGCAGAGATTGCAGCATGGCCATACCCTTTGGGTGGTGATTTCTTGCCTTCTGACTCTCTCTCTCCAGTGAGTGCATGTACCCTATGGCAAAAATCTCTCTCTAAAAAATATGTAAAGCAATAATTAATGAAATATTATAGTCTTGGTATAGTATTTACTTATCTTTGTCCTTTTAAACTATTTTCATGTTTTATGGGTGGCTCAAGTACCATGAGTAATTGCACCGTCAGTGCTGTGATGTTCCTGAAATGTTAAATGGGCTAGGTAACATTCCAGGAAAGAAAAGGTACACAGTTCTTATGTACACAGTTCTTACATTCTTGGAAAATTGTTATGCTTAATTTAAGCCATGTAAAAAAATACTTTCTATTTATATGTGTCATGGAGTCAGAGTTTAGGCTATCTTTGTGTTATCTATAAATCATGATGGCACGGCAGGACTGTCAAGTGCATAAAGTCTGTCCAACACTCCAGTCCCCTGCCCACTAACTGCCAGTAGTACCCTTCATTCACTATGTCAATGAAAAACACCCCTGGAAATCTCCAAAATATTCCTTGGTGGCAGTGCCAGCCCCGCCAAGAGCCACCAACTGATCTATCTGGAGCAGAACATGTTCATCTCTTTTCCTTAAGAAATAAGCTCTGTTATGTTGCTTGAAGGCTTTTAATATTTTTTTAGGGAGAGATTTTTGCTACCAGGCATATGCATTCACCAGAGAGACAGAGGGGCAGAGAGACAGAAAGCAAGAAATCCCCCCTGGGGGGGGGGGTATGGTCATGCCATATTCTCTTCTTCTTCACTCTCCTTTTGGGATTTTGGGCACACACACACATACACACACACACACACACACACACACACACACACACCCAGCATGAGTTTCAAGTTGCCAGGTCCGGGATTCAAACCCAGTCAGCCATGTGAGAGTCCAGCAGTGGAACCATTCCACCATGTGCTGGTCCCTGAAGGCATGTAATTTTTAACATCTGCCAGAATTGTGACTGACATTATGGGTATGCCTGACTCCCACTCTGCTTTCTGGGTCACAATGACCCTGGTCTATTGCTTTGCCTGGGTCAGGATGTAGCCTGTGTGCACTGCTGAGGAGGTCAGAGAGGGTGTCCTGGGAAGGATGTGGTCTCACACAGCACAGCACCACCCTACAAGCAGCCTTGTCATGACCCGTGTTCCCCAGAGAGTGTGTGGAATCCTGGAAGCCCTCAGCAGGATTGTTCTCAGTAGGGTCTTCAGACTAATGACTTCATTGTACAGATGAGAAGACTGAGACCCAGAAAGAGAAAGAGACTTGGCCAAGTCAAATAATGGGTCAGAGATGCTCATTAGGTCTAGCGTTGACATCAGTACAGAAGAATAAACAAACCTCAGGGACTGGAAAGGACCTGAGGAACCATCCAGGGCACCCCGCCTCTGGGTGAATCCCTCCATACCTAGGCGGAGCATCAGTCTCCAGCCTGTACTTGAGGATTAAAGCTTCAAAAATGGGCAATTTACTATTTTCCAAGGCAATTCATCACACAGCAGGACTGCCCTCAACTGTAAATTAGTTCTGAGTTGAGACTTTCTTCTGTATCTCATCTTCCTGTCCCCACTTCCTCAGGGGAAAGCTTGGCCCTCTTGGTTCCATGGATGTGCTTGTAGATCCAGTGACTACCCTTTAGAAATTTCAAACTCATATCTAGGTCATCTGAGCTGTCTTAGCCAAAGTGTCTGGCCTCGCACTTGGCACTGAGATTATTGTGACAAATAGGTCTGACACCATTCTTGCCTTGAGGGAGTTTTTATTGTAGAATAGAAGGTAGGCGAGCATGTAGTACAGAGCTATGGACCCAGGTACCGAGGCCAAGCAGCCTGGTTTCTCTTGCTAAGGGGGTATAATGGAAAGAACTTGGGCTCTGGAACTGGCCAGGCTTGGCTTGATCCCAGCGACATGGGCAGCCATACATTCTTGCCTTCAGAGTCAATAAAACTCAAATAATGACCATCTCCTTGGGCTGTTGGAAGGATGAACAGAAGAGAGAATGTTTAAATAAGATGGCTGTAAAGCATCCAACCGTGTGATGCTTAGTAAATGTCCCTTTCTCTTTCTCTCGCTCTCCTTCCCTCAGTGTGACATGTTTGAAGCCACTTTCAAATATTTATTTAGAAAGGGCTTAACACTCAGGATAAAGTGATTTATCAGAGTACGATCAGTCACATTTATCTCTGGTGTTCTTGGACTCGACTTTTGGTGAGACATTTTGAGATGCTTTAAAAATTATACAGGCAAAACACAAACAAGATGTTCATGCGTTTTAGGATCAAAGTTGAAGGCGAGAAGAGTCAATGGGCTCACGGATTAATGCTGGTAATGTTATCTATTGGTTAATGTCACCATTGACTAATATCACCATATCGTATACATTGAACTTACCATCACTTCACATTATTAACCTGAATATTTGCAAGGTCCTATTGGTGTTTACCAAGTGCATTATAGTTTTAAAAGTGTTCTCTGGCCACATGAGTCTAAGAAATGCTGGGCCAGAGAAGTGTATTATAAGCTCCCTTTGATAGATGACGATATCAATGCCGTCACATAACAGATACCTTATGGCTCCACATGCAAATTCCCGCTGTGGCAGTTTAGTTTATGTTATTCTGATATCCTGAAGTGGCTGTCCTGTTGGGACTATGACTTAGCTCCGCTGTCTTTGGGGGCCATAGGTGAGGTTTCCCTAAGGAAGGTGAACTTCTCTGTGTCAGTGGGCAGCGGATCTTAGAGTCCAGGGGCGGGGGGCGCATCTCTTAGAGCCCAGACTCCAAGAAACCTACACGTGCTTCTGGGACACAGGAAGATGTGCTCTGCCCTTGAGGGTACACTTAGGCGCCCCCAGGCTGGAATGCCGGGATCCTGTAAACACAATTACCCAGGAACAGGCTCTGCTGTGTATTTCCCTTTGGCTCTTGTTGAGTTATTAAGCTTGGTCTTTGGCCTAGGGGAAAAGGTTGCAGCCTAGATTTGGTTCAGAGCATTAAAGGGGATCAAAAACTCTCCTCCTGGACATAAACCATTTGTGATGGCGGCCATGACTAGTGAGATATCCCTAAAAGGAAGCGAACTGGGGGGTTGCAGGGGGATCTGTTCCCACACAAGGAGGTTGCCTCCATTGCCCCTCTTTTCTTTATTAAGGAAGCTGGGATAGTTTCCTGCAGATGATCACCGTGGTTAAGTACTGGCCAGAGGTCAGAAAGTGGGTACTGGGCCAACATTTCCCATGAGTCTGTAAGGGCTTAGCCCAAGGTCCTGTGGTCCAGTGGCCACCTGCTACCATTGAAATACAGGGGAAGAAAGGCAGACAGTGTTTATTTAAAGAAAAGTGGCTTCTCCAGCCTGCCACAGTGGCCCAGCAGGGGTTCCTTTGTGAAACTCAGCCCAGCTTGGCTTCCAACCAGCAGGCTCATTCAGAACACCAGAGCTGTGCAGTGATCAAAGGCGTGTTAAAGTAATTCCTTACATGTCAACACCTTCCTGCCTCTCCTGGAAATTTAAACCAAGGTTGAAATCCACAGGCTTGCCTGGGAGCCTGTCCTCACTCCTCTGCTGAAACTGAGCAAGCTGCTTTCTGCACATGCACTTAGCTGCCAGGCCAGGTCCTCAGAGGAGATGGGACGGTGTTTAAAGCTGTGGTCTTGGTTTGTGGGTTTCCATCCCACGCTTATCTGTCAGAGATCAGAGCTCTGGCCCAGAACAACTGCTGTCCACACCCAGCCTGGGGCCTCGAGCCAGGCATGCCAGGAGCACTGAAGGGCAGCAGGTGTCCAGATCCACACCCTGTTCCCAAAGTCATCACAGAGCCTCTGCTGCCTCACCTGCTCTCACTTCTCATTCCTGCCCTTCTGCCCTTCTGGCTCGCTCTTCCTAACTGGGGTTTCTCTGAACCTTGGATCCCCGCGCATGCCAGTATTCAAAGCTATCTCACACACGTGCACATGCACGATACTGGAAGAACAAAGCCTTGTTTTAAAAGGAAAAAAAAAATACCAGGAGATTTATCATAGTGTGGCCGTAAGAATCCAGTAAAATAACAAGCATAAGGCTCACTGCAGGTTCTCGTCAATGGCAGTGGTCATTGTTACACAGTATTGCTGATTATATTTTAAAGGACTAAGCCGTGAGCACTCCTCCAGGAACTGGTCTGTGGGCCTTAAAAGATGCTATGATTTAACACAGAAAGGATGGCCTGTGGAAATTTGAACACACACTTGTGTCAGATCCTGGCTCCCTGGTATAAAACTGTGTGACCTTGGAGAAATATCTTCTTCTTTAAGATGAGTTTCCTCACCTGTGACACCTGGAAAGGTTGAACCCTCAGCTCTCAGGAATGAGAAATGCAAGGAGGATTCAAGGACCAGCAGGGATCTTAAGAAGTGCAAGTGTCAGAATTTGGTGACTGCATGGGCTGAGTATCGCAGGAGAAAGTACAGAACCAGCGTGGTCCCGGGACTCTGGCTCGGGGATGTGGGTGGGTGGTGGTGTTAAGTTTACTGACCGAGGAACACAGCAGGGGTCGGCTGAAGGGAAGGGCGTGAGTTTAGCTTGGCACCGTCCGATTTGACATGTCTAGTCGTGTGAGTCAGGAGCCTGCGAGAAGTGTGTGACCGAGGAAGAGTGAGGGGGTGTCTGCATTCAGGGCTCACTCCAGCTGACAGTCAGGACGTGGCGGGACTCACCGCAGATTGGCACTTGAAGAATAGTCACCTGTGGTCCTGGGTGAAACACGACAGCTTTGAGTACAGGGAGGCCGGGGCACGGTAAGAAGCATTTGTCAAGTCAAGGCTCTCCTCGTGCCAGGTGGGGACAGAGCAAGCAGGGAATTTAGAGATGAGAGAAATAATCTCTGCTGCCTTCAGAGAGGTTGGTTAGTTCAACCAGCCTTTTTGGTAGGGTATTGGAGGATAGGGAAAGGCCCAGGTTGCAAAGCATGAACTACAGATGCTGTTATGCATCTTTTATGATTAGATCTCAGGTATGCATACTGGCACAGCTCAGTGCCTGGCAGCGATCAATACTGCAATCAATCAATACTGCTGCTTTAGCCAAAAGAGGTGCCCTCCCTCCTAAATAGGACGTTGATAGTCTTGTGTGTGTTTTTTTTTTTTTTAGAAGGTTGATGTGTAGATTAAGGCAGCAAGGTTAGAGACAGGCCTGTGACGGAGAGGGAG
Source organism: Tupaia belangeri chinensis (assembly GCF_000334495.1). Taxonomy (NCBI): domain Eukaryota; kingdom Metazoa; phylum Chordata; class Mammalia; order Scandentia; family Tupaiidae; genus Tupaia; species Tupaia belangeri. The sequence goes on from NW_006159774.1 coordinate 852,392, forward strand.
GGAGAGCCCTGAGGCTGGGATCAGAAGCGCCTCTGGCCGTTGGAGGAGGAGCCCTGTGCCTCTGGAGGTGAGCTGGAGATTATTTAGGCAGTTCATTAGCAAGAAATCCTCACTATTGGAAAAACCGACTGTAGCCATGGGGGCGCTTAGTCAGCAATCGAGTGTGATATTCTGGGGGTCTCAGCTGTGGGCCTCCTGGGCTCTCCATGGGAGACTATGGGGAAGATGGAGAGGGAGGCCATGCCCCCGGGGGACGAGCCAGGCTGGGGGCTGGACTCTGGTGGGGTGGCTCCAGGGAGTGTGGGAATGTGAGGCCGACATCCACGGGACCCAGGAGACAGCTAGACAGCTGTCAGATGCCAGTCACCAAGGGGAACACGCAGCATAGGGACCTGTGGTTCAGGGAAGGAGGTGTTTCTTTTTTCAAGTTCATCTATTGGTTGTTGGGAAAGTCATGATGTGTTTCTCTAGGCAAACTGTGCTGTGGCTTTCCTAATAACCCAACATCTATTTCTTTAGAGAGAGGGAGAAGGGGAGAGAACAACCTCCAATAGGCTCCTCATGCCATGATCCACCCCGGTCCCAGCCAGCTCCAGTCACAGGTTTGCACGTTTGGCATCGGGGAAATTCTGGAATCTAAACCCAGTACCTTTTTCATGTGGGCCCAGTTGTTGGCCAGAAACAGCATACATGTAGAGATTCGTGCTCTGCAGGACGGTCAAGAAGCCAAGGCAATAATAATAATAAAGACAGCACTGCATGAAGTACACACAACTGCAAGGGAGTGTTTAATGCTCACAGGACCCTAGGGATGGGGCACTGTCACTCGTGTTTACAGGTGAGGGTACTGACGGGCAGAGAGGGTAAGGAGCTTGGCCTCAGGCCAAGCTGTGATTTGAACTCAGGTTTGTTCAAGGCCAAAGCCTGTGCCCTGTGCTTCTCTCCTGTCAGACGTGTGGACATGGTGGAGGCAAAGGGAAGCCGCAGCCTTGGGCTCCCACGTGTCCCTGGATCACCAAGATCCTCAGTACACTGTGCTCGGGTCCAGCCAGCCCGGCCAGCCAGGATCATGGGCACTCACCTGTGTCAGTTGTGTACAAAGAGACACCAGGACACGAACCCAGGACCTTTCTGTATGGTTTCAGCATCTTGGAGGACTGCATTGTCTGCACCACCACAGCTGGCCTCCGAGGGGGCTTTCGAGCTGGGCTGTTGATGATAGGTAGGAGTTCTACAGGCAAAGAAGGAGCAGAGAAGTCAGCGTGGGCTGAGGGTGGCATGCGAAAGGCCCAGAGGCACGAAAAAGGGACAGGAGGGCAGGGCAGGAGACCTGGCTGCCTGGGAAGTGGGCTGACCTGCCAGGGAAGGAGGGTGTGCTAAGCATGCCACGGACTTGCACGTGACTCTCTGGGAATAGCTAGTGCTGTTTAAAAACACTGTTCAAGTAAACTCAGGGCACTCATCAGAGAGAAGCCCAAGAGGGGTCTTCCTTTTTCATTAGGTTTTATTAGCCAGAGGGTGGTAAAAATGTATGGCCCCGCAGTAGCAGGTACCACCTCTCTTCCTGTGGTCCCCGGCTCCCTGCTCACCATCCGAGAGTTCATTTGGATACCCTCCCTCCAGCTCAGGATCTTCCACAGCCAAATTCAAAATCCGAGTCTCCTCCCTTCTAGACAGCAGCCCGTATGTGTTCTCAGCCTGGGAGGGTTACTGTCCCCAAATTAATCATTGCTAGGAGTGGCTCTGACGAGCAGTGAAGGGCTTGAGGAACAAGGTTGTACAGACCTCGAACAGCTCTGCAGCTAGAGTGGCTCCATTATACTCACTCAGTGAAGCGAAGCCCTAATTGCTCCCTCCCTGTTGTCTTCAGATGAGACCTGCCCCTCCTCCTCTATTCCCGTCTGTAAATGGTGCCATCACCCCCTCATTACTGACGCCCAAACCCTGAGGTCGCCACGATCCCTTCTCCTCTCTCATCCTTCATGTCCACCCAGGGGTGCTGCTGGCATTACCTCTTCTCTCTCTCATTTCCCTACCTCAGCCCTATTGTCCCTGCCCTGGCTCAGCCTTGGGGACTCCGATGGCCTTAGCATCTCCTGGGAGCCCCCAGGTTGGGTGCCATGTCACCCTGCAGCTGAAATTCTATCGGTTGCCCATGGATCAGTACACGTAAAGGGTGCTGTGGGAGCTTCTCCGCCCTCAGCCTCTGGCTTCGGGTGCCCTTCTCCTTCTCCTTCCGTCCCCTTGGTTACCTGGCCTGTTGCCAAGGCTGCAGCCATTCTCAGGGTCCTGGTGACCTCAGGTCTCTCTCCTAAACTCCAGGCATGCCTTTCCAGGTGACTCCAGAACCTCTCCAGCTGTGTGCTCAGGGGCCCTCTGCCTGGCTCTCCATCTTCTTCCTGTCTCCCCTAAACTCTCCCTTTGGTGAGTCCTCTCACTTTAGGACATTGTGCAACTCTCTTCCTTATCAGGCCCCTACCTCTACCCAAACTCCCTCTTCCTCCTTTCCCTTTCCTCATATCCACCCCTCCCTCATTTTGGGGATGGACTTTGGAAGCTGATTGCCTGGGTTCAAATCTTGGTTCCACCACCTATTGGCTGAGTAACCCTTTGGCAAGTCACTTGACATATCTGGGCCTCTATTTACTTATCTGCAAAATGGAGCAGTTGTGAGGATTAAATGAGATCATACATTGGCCCATGGTGGCATGGTGGTTAAGAGGGCTGATCCCACATGGCTGACCACGTGCTTTGAGTCCTGGTCCTGGCAGCTCGAGTCCATACCAGTGCACGTGCTCACATGCCCAAAATCCTGATGGGGGAAGTGGGGGAAAGGGATTGCAGTGTAACCATGCCCAGTGGGAATTCTTTCTCTCCGTCTCTATCTCTCTCTGGTGAGTGCATGTACCCTCTGGCAAATTAGAGAGTGAGCGAGCGAGTGAGAGAGCGAGAGAGAGAGCGCATACATGCAGAACACTTAGAACCGTGGTGACCCCCACAAGTGCTCAGTGAGGGGCCGCTTCCGTGAGGGTCTATGTTGTGACTGGTAGCTGGGTCCTGCAGATCTCCCCAGTGGGTTTCCACATGGACTCCCCACTTCACCCTCTTCCTGTTCTCCAGTCATCAGAACTCCTTGCAGTTCCCCAAACGTGTCCTGCTCTCTGCCGCCTTAACAGACCCCACGGGGACAGCCCGCTGACTGCAGCCCCACTTCCTACCTCCCGTCTGCTCCTCGGCTGGCCCTCTTCTGTCCCCTAGCCGCAGACTGCTTTCAGTCATAACTGGACACAGAAATTGCCTTGAACTTTGGGAGTAGGAATGCGCCCCAAGAGCCAGGCTGAGCACCGTGAGGCTGGCAGGGGGTGGTCCTTGCATCCCGTCGGCACTTGGTGATAGTTATTTTGTCTGCCAGGGACTTGTTTTTGCGTAAGCTCTGCAGCCTGTTGCCCGTGACACCAAAGGTCTGAATTGCTAAGATTGGATGCAAATCCGCAGAGTGACAAAGGACTGCTCTAACTGGCTGTGACTTCCCTAGTACTGCAGACAGTATTTTCCAGAAATTCTTCTCTTACTTGCCCCTCACTGCTAATAATGTTCTGTGGCTTGGGAGTCCAGTGGCTGAATTTCTCCCTCCCAGCAGTGCTCCCTGCTTCTCCCAGACACCCAGCTGACTCCCCTAAATGCGTCGTCAACGGCCACCCAGATGTTCCGCTCTTACAGATCATCCCCGGGCGTGGGTCATGATAGTGTAGAATGCCTCTCCGGCATGATGAATGCCCTTGTGTGACGGTAGCGTGGCCTTCCCCTGTGAGGATGCCAAGATAAATCACTGCTCAGCACTCGTTAGCTGTCCGAGGCCAGGACCCTTAGAGTGACCTCTTTCTTTGATAGGCAACAACAGCAAAGCTCAGGAGGTGAGGTGACTTTCTCAAGGTCACCTAAGTCAGAAATTACCTAAATCGGGACAAAAATCTAGATTTCTGTTTTTTCACTTCTGCACTTTTCTCAACTCACCAAAGGCTCTTCTAAAAATTAAGAAAAAAATGAATTATGCGAAAATATGCATAACAAAGTTCCCAGCTTAACCAGTTTTCAGCGTCCAGTTCCGCGCCATTAAGTGTAGTCACACTGTGGGACATCACCACCGTCCATGTCCAGAACCTCTGTCATCTTTCAGAGTTGACTATCGGTACCCGTTAAGCCCAGTTCCCCATGTTCCACAATCGCAGCCTCTGACAGCCACTACCCTACTCTTTGTCTCTGAGAATTTGACTACGCTAGGTTTATCGAGGAAGTGTTTGTGTGTGTCCAGTTTATCTCACTTGGCATCGTGTAGCATATGTCAGAATTTCCTTCCTTTTTAAGGTTGAAGCATTTTTCATTGTAGTCCTGCTCCTTTAAGACCATTTTCACATCTTCCCAGAAAGGCTTCCTGCCCAGTAGTGGAATTTTGAATGGGTCGACTTTCCTGGTCGCATTTCCTAAATACCCACTAGGGGGCAGTGGAAGATGCATACATTTTTCAATACGCCGATGAACAGGGAGCAATCAGGCCACTGCATCACCGCATATCTCTTTCAGCTGTCCGTGTATATATAGTTACAAGATAATGGATTTCATGTCCAACAGCAGGTTTGATAAATCTGCAGATATCATCAGCTGTAGCCTAAGTGCAAGTCTTCCCCGCAGTCTGGCTAACACCAGTGCGCAGAACTGCATTCATGCTGGTTTCAGATTGTGGTTTTATTTCATCAACTTTAGTCCAGTGATTCTCAGAACGCACAGTCAGAATCACCGGTGGTGCTTCTTCCAAAAGACATATTCCCAAGTCTCGTGCTGTATCTATTTAATCAGAATTTCAGGGCTGGAGCCCCGGTGTATAGACTGCCTTTTGATTCTGGTCCATGACTTCTTGTTAAGAACTGGTGCCTTAACTCCTAACCTTAATAACTGGGAGGAAAGGGTCAGCCTTGAAAACCTCAAGGAGACTGAATAGGAATTCTGAAAAATCTTTTTCCTTTTAACAGTGGACGCAGCCAAAGGATTTAGTGACTATGGGACCCACGTGATGAACAACTATGAGACTTTTCCTAGAAATATGCTTGTATTTTAACAACCTGGGAACCCAGACAGAAGACTGGAAACTGGGGTAGTCCTGGCCAACTCCAGGTCCATAGATCCAGTTCTAAGACCACCATGGTCAGTGGCCAGATCCTTAGGTGTGAGGCCAGAGCTCAGACAGCAGGACCGTCTGGTCTATTAAGAAACTCTTCCCTATACGTAACAGGAGAAAGGGAGACCTTTCCTTTGATTTCATCAGAAGTAAAAATGGCACTGAAGTAGAGTCAGGACACTTTGGTTCTCATCCCAGCCATCCCACTAGCCAGTTATGGGACCCAAGGCAAGTCTTGTCACCTCTTTCAGCCTCAGCTTCCAGTTTGAATTACGATGCTGATCTCTGAGGATCGTTCCAGCTCTAAAAATTCAATGATTTTATTAGTATTAATAATCGTGATTTGTATGGTGCTACTGTGGCAAAGAGCAGCAGAAATATTCAGTAATGCAGTGAATGACAGAGGCTATTGACCATGTAGTTTAATTTATTTAAGGCATATAGCTGAATTCAAAGGAGAAAATATTGCTCCTGATAATATATTGAACTGTTAATATCTTCGGCATGGCAAAAGCTTTCCAGAGGGAAAAATTACCCATCAGTGCAAACTTGACATTTTTCACTTCCTGATCTAACTGCCATTTGTCTAGCACACTTCTATTTACTGTAAAGGGCCAAGTGTATGAACGCTTTGGCTGAATATTAAATAACTACGTAAACGTCAAGGTCACGAGTTGTAAGACAAGGCTCACTGGAGGGCCCTGGGAGGCTTGCATTGATCCCTTGTGAAGTTCCATTCTCAAATCTTGCTGACAAGGGGAAACAATTGATGTGGACCATTATTAAGGCTTTAAGTGTTTCTCCGTTGTTAAAGATCTTTTACAAGCCCAGAATAACTGATAATGCTCAAGGAATCGGCAAACACTTCACTTAGACATATAGACTGGTCAAAGAGATAAGTCCAAGCAGTGCGGATGTCCTGGGTTGAGCCTTCGCCGGGAAAGGTGGAGAGGCAAGAGTCCAGCCCTGGGCATGCCACCAACTCAGCCAGCAGGAACACTGTTCCCAGTGACAGAGTTCAGACACCGCAGACAGTATGGCTCCGTCTTTCAAATCCATCTTTATATTTCCTCCAGCTCTTCTCCCACCATTTCAGTACATCCATTCTCCACAAAGCATCTCACAAGTGTCCTGGGGAATCGGGTGTGTGTGAATCACACAGACCCACAAGTCTGGGCTGACTATGTGGACTGATCGAGTGGCCAGATAATTAATGATGTGAGCGTCCTGATGACCTGGAGCTGGGAGGAAAACAGATATGGTGGATGACAGAATCATGTTGCAGAGAGAGCTCAGCAGACGAATGGAATGGCCACGTGAACTAGGTGAATTTAATGAAGATCAAAAATGACAAGAGAAACATTTCCTGTGCACAAACTCTGTGTCTGTTTGGTAGTATGCTTGGCTCTTTGCACATTTTAATGTATTTCATCTTTGTAATGAACCAGTGAGGGTAGGCTTTTATATCTGCATAAAACATTTTGCTAGAGGCTATATATGCTCGCTGGAGAGAGAGTGAGATAGAGAGAAAATGAGAAAATACCTCCTATAGGGGGCAACCACACCATAATCCTTTTTCCTCCATTTCTTTTTTTGAGATTTTGGGCACACATGCACGTGTTCCCAGCTTGTGTCTCAAGGTTCCTGGTCTGGGACTCGAGCTACACACTCAGCCATGTGAGATACAGCCGCCTTAACTGTCCTACCTCCAGCCGGCCCACTATCCCCAATTTTAAAATGGGTAAGCAGTGGCATGGTACAAGAGCGCTTTAGAGCTGTTGATCTAGATTCTCATACCCGTTCTGCCCCACATTTCTTTACCTTTTAAAAATTGAGATAGCAGGGCCAGGCTGCAGTAACACAGCTGGACCCCCATGGGGGAGGTCCTGGCACACTGGGCACGCGTTGTCCTATAAAGACCTTGTTTAGGGCTGCCTGCCTCTTTCTCTCTGGTCTCTCTCTCTCTCATGGCAGAAATAAGTAAATAAAACTAAAAAAGAAATAATGGTAAAACTCGTGTTTTATTGAAAAGGAAGGCAGGGTTACCATGAGTAACTTGCCCAAGGTCACACAGTAAGTAGCAGAGGCAGGATCTGAGCCCAGGCAGTGTAACGCCAACGCTCTCACGCTCACCAACTGCTGCCCCGTTTCCAGTGTTATGAAAGGGAACAGCCACATTGTCTGTGCTGGATGGGATGGCATTTGTAATGTGCCCCGTACTGTGCCCAGTACATCGTAGGCACTTGAAATGGCATCAGATCGCCATCACTATCATTCTCGTGGTTATTATTCATTATTATGCTTATTATTAGTTAGTAATAACTAATACATGACTTGCTTGACATGATGGCTCATAATTTGATCCCAAGTCTTGTGACCACCAATCCACGGTGCTCTCCATCTCCCCCGGAGCACAGGACCGAGGGCAGTCCGTAAGTCACGTCTCAGCAACCAGCACAATGCCAGCCCCGTGGATGCTCAGTGAGTGCGCAGAGAAGCAGGGTTCCTTTTGTTGTCCATGCACCCCTTTGCCAAGGTCCTGCTCTATGCTGGGGAGCCAGAGAGGAAAAGACCAGAATGATGATCCTCTTTCTCCTCCCCACCCCCAGGTTCAAATGGTGAAAGACGGTGACCCCTCCTGGAAGCCCACTTTCATTGTGAAACCGGATGGTGGCTGTCAGGGTGACGGAATCTACCTCATTAAAGACCCCAGTGACATCCGCCTGGCAGGCACCCTCCAGAGCAGGCCAGCGGTGGTCCAGGAGTACATCTGCAAACCTCTCCTCATCGACAAGCTCAAGTTCGATATTCGTCTGTATGTCTTACTGAAGTCCTTAGAGCCCTTAGAGATTTACATCGCCAAAGATGGACTGTCTAGATTCTGTACAGAGCCATATCAAGAGCCCAACCCCAAAAATCTGCACCACATCTTCATGCACTTAACCAACTACTCCCTGAACATCCACAGCGGGAACTTCATCCATTCGGACAGCGCCAGCACGGGCAGCAAACGGACCTTTTCTAGCATTCTTTGTAGGTTGTCTTCCAAAGGCGTGGACATCAAGAAGGTCTGGTCTGACATCATCTCCCTGGTGATCAAGACTGTCATCGCCCTGACTCCGGAGCTCAAAGTTTTCTACCAGTCGGACATCCCCACGGGCAGGCCAGGGCCCACGTGCTTCCAGGTAATCATTGCCAGTTCCCCAGCCCGAGCTCCCAGCTGTGACCAGGCCTCTAGAAGGCTCCCTGGCCTCAGGGAGGATGAGGGGTGGTGATGGGATGGCCAGAGGTGGGAGTAGCGAGGTTGCTGGTATAGACTTTGGTGTTAAACCCAGGTCCAACTCCCAGTTTTCTATTTGCTAGCTGTGTGGTTTGGGGCAAGTGACTTCCCTTCTTTTATCTGTAAAATGAGGTGAATCGCACATACCTTAAAGGATTCTTGTAAGGATGAAATGAGGTAACACATGAAAAGCAGAGTGTCATTCATTCATTCAACAGTTTTTACCACCTGCTCAGTGGGGGTCAGGCACTGTCATAGGAGCTAGTGAGACACTAAGCCAGGCTTCCGCTGGCTGAGGAGTAGAGCCTACTATAGGAGACAGATCGTTCATAAACCAATACTGGTTGCTGTGCATTTGTGGAACCATCTAGCATTCTCTGGGTGGTCAGGGAAGGCTTTCCAGAAGAAATGGCAGTTTAATTAGAACCTGGAGTAAGAGTTAAATGAAGCAGGCAGGACTGGGTAGGGCTGGGGAAGGCAGAGTGTACTAGGTGGAGACATGTTTTAGCCTTAGAGGTGAGAGGAAGGCATGGCCTATCTGAGGCACTGAACGAGGCTGGGTACAGTTGGAGGATAGGGTTGGGGCAGAGATGTGGGAGGGGATGAGCAAAGATGAATTGGAAGAGGGAGGTGAGGAGGGCCAAGCCATGGAGACGCTGAGGGCAGTGAGGGCACTGAAGGATTTGAAGCAGCAAACAGATGCACTCCGATTAGTGTGTTACAAGGTGTCTGCAGGTTAGAGCACAGATCGAGGCGAGGCTGGGGGCAGGGAGGTCCCTAGCGAGAACATCATTTTCATGTAAGCAGCAGAGGGTGCTGGCTTGGATTAGAAAGGTCTTGGTAGAGATAGAACAGAGCCATCGAGGAGGTAGAATGGCCAGACTAGTGACTGGATGGGGCTGGGGGAAAGCAGAGAGATGGCGGCAGAGAGGGAAGGGGGCAACTGAGGCTGATTCACAGGTGGCTTAGCCACTTGGCCAGAGGGATAGAGGCCACGGGAAGAGAGTGAGGCTTGTGGGACTTGAAGGATTGAGGCCACTGGAAGAGGGAGAAGAGTTGGACTTGAAGTGCCTCTGTGACGCCCGAGTAGACAGGTTGAGTGGACAATGGGATATTTGGATATTTGGGCCTGGCATTCAGAAGTGGGAGGTCTGAACTCATGAGCATTCAGCTGGTGACTGAAGACAGCTGGAGGGTGAGGAGAGGTGCTGCCATTTAAGTGAGGGGAAGTCAAGGAGGGGGGGCACCACTTGAGGCCAGAAAGCAGTATCTTGAGATAGAGACGGGAGAGCAGGGGCGAAGGTGCCCAAAATGCCAAGGAAAGAGGGCTCAGAGAAACAGGAGGTGGGGCCAGCCACGTCGCTGATGAGATGGCCAGTGAGCCCAGCACCGCGGCTGTCCATTGTACTCACTCCAGGTCACGGGGGACTGCAGCGAGGGTGTGCTCCAGGGAGCCATGGGTGCAGGGGTCAGAGTGTGGGAGGGAGGAAATGGGGAGTGGGAGTCTGCACGTTCTTTCAGGTCATGTAGCTGTGAAGGTGGTGGGGGGGTGGGGACATGGAGCCCAGTGGAGCACCCCACAGGTACACTTCCTGCTACCAGGTGAATCAGATGGGGAGGAGAAGACGAGAAGGGCACTTCTGGGCCCCTTACCATCTTCTCTTTAAGATGACTTTGTAGGGGAACCGGCAGTTAGCGTAATGGCTATGTCGCTGGACTCCCACATAGTCGACCGCGGTTCGTGTCCCAGACCCGGTGGCTTAGAACTCACGCTGGGCGCGTGTGCGTGCGTGCCCAAGATCCTGAGAAAAGAATGGAGGAGAGGGGATTGCAGTGTGACCATCCCCCCCGGGGGGTGATTTCTTGCTTTCTGTCTCTATGTCTCTCTCTGTCTGGCGAGCACACGCGCCCTATAGCGAAAACCTCTCCAAAAAATAAAAAAAGTTGACTTTGTAGCAGCGGACTCCTGTTCGTAAGCCATGAAGCAGAACAATAAAACGGTCGTCCCAATCCCTCCTCCCGAGCCTAGGCTTCCACTCGTGTGCTTCCTCCTTATCCCATTTCCCTCCCCACCTCGGAGGTAGCCGCTTAGCCTGAATGTTATGTTCATCATGTCTTCACTTTCAAAAAACATTCTCTTTATTATCCATGACTGTATCCCTAAATAATATACTGGTTTGTTTTGCTTGGTTTTGTGTTTTATAAAAACACTGTTATAAAGTATGTAGTTTTCTGCAATACTCTTTGCCACGGCATGTTCCAAAGGTCCACGCTTGTTGAGGGGGTCTCGGTACTGTTTCATTTGCACTGTGTGTATTCCATTCCAAATATGCCCGGTTTATTTATCACTTCTATTGAGGAGCATCTGGGTTGTTCCGAGTCTGTGGCAGGAGGACGATGGCTAGCATGGAACAAAAAGTAGAAGTGGGGGAATGGGCTGCGTCTCTACTGGACAGCGCATCCACTCGACAGCCGAAGGGGAGGGTGCCCTGAAGTGCAACCCCAGAACTGCGCCACGCTCAGCGGGATTCCCAGGAGGCCTTTGGACAGGAAATGAGGCGGGGATAGCACCGGGAGGGGATAGTTGTCATCCAGAGATCTGCCCTTAGGCCCGGTCCCAGGCTTTTTTTTTTTTTAGAATTATCTTATTCAGGACCAGCAGTTATCGTAATGGCTATGTTGCTGAACTCCCTTGTAGCTGACCACGGTTTTAGTCCTGGAAACGGTGGCTTAAACTCACTCCAGGCACGTGTGCGTGCATGCACAAGATCCCAAGAGGAGAATGGAGGAGAAGGGATTGCAGCATGGCCATCCCCCCTGGGGGGTGATTTCTCACTTTCTGTCTCTCTGTCCCTCTCTATCTTTCTGGCGAGTACACACACCCTATAGCAAAAACCACTCCAAAAAAAGAAAAATTTTATTTAGCTTTATTTATTATTATCTTCCAGTTTGATCAGAGAGAGACAGAGAAAGAGGGAGAGGGAAAGTGAGAAAGCAAGCCACCAGGTCCAGGACTTGAACTGCGGTTGGCCATATGGGAGTCCAGCATCTTTAACCACCATACCACCTTCCAGCCCCCCAGGCCTTTGGTACCCAGGCAGAATGGGCAACTTGGCCATAAGGCAGGTGGTGGTTTCAGACCTTAGGAAAGGCAGAACTTAGAGAAAGGACTAGAGAAAACGAGTTTGGGCATGAGCCATCAGAAAGTCAGGGCAAAGGAGACATTTGCGACGTGGACTCATCCAGAGGTCATCCCAGGGGACTATGTGGCCACATCTGCTTGACAGTGACAGCTATTCCAGGAGTATCATGTGGGCCTGGCAGGAGGGCCAAGCCACAGAGCCCTGGCATGGTCAGAATGGCAGGGTAGAGGGCCAGGACGGCCGTTTCACTACTTGTCTTGCCATGGCCAGGCTGTCTGGGGTGGCCATCGGGGTGTAACCAGGGGCCCCAGCTGTGGGGAACCGGAGGGCAGACAGGGAGGGAGCCGCTGGTTTGGACAGATGATGTTCTGCAGACGGAACCACAGCCTTGTGACTGTCTCCACTGCTCGGCCACACTAAATGCTTCCAGCCCTGGGGTGAGACAATGAGCACGAGGTAGGATTGACTCAGGGGAGGACGCGTCCCCTTTTCAGCTGGGTGACCTTGGGCACTTTTCTTCACCACCCTGAACCTCTGTTTCATCTGCTGTTAGTCACCTCCACTCACTTCCTTCCCTCCCTGCCTCTGTAGGAGTGTTGTAACATTGGTGAGAGTGCTTTGACAAGGTATGAGGTATTAAATGTTTGAAATCCATTTTGAGGGGACCAGCAGGTAGCATGGTGGTTAGGGCATTGGCCTCCTACATGGCTGACTATGGTTCGAGTCCTGGACCTGGTGACTTGCTTTCTCACTTTCTACCCCCCCCCTCGCTCTGTCCCTCTCTAGTCAAATTAAAATAAATGAATAAAGTTAAATAAGATAATTCTTTAAAAAAAGAAAGAAAGAAAGAAATCCATTTTGAGCCAGCAGGTGGTAGAGTGGTTAAGGTGTTGGACTCCCATGTGGTTGACCGCGTTTCAAGTCCTGGACTCAGTGGCTTAAAACTCGTGCTAGATGCTTGTGTGTGTGTGCCCAAAATCTCAAGAGGAAAATAGAGGAGAAGGGACTGTGGTATGGCCATTTCCCCCTGGGGGGGGGTGACTTGTCACTTTCTGTCCCTCTGTCTCTCCAGTGAGCACATGTACCCCATAGCAAAAATCTCTAAAAAGAAACAAAAAGAGAAATTCGTTTTACCACACCTTCCAGATACTCAGTGACTGAGGGAAAGGGATATCCTTTTCCCCTGGGAGTCCTTACTCCCTGTATTCGGATCACTTGTTAGAACACTTGCTAGTTTGGGACTCAAATCACCTACACTCGCCCAGCCTCTGTGGCACCGTGGATAGGTACTGAACCGGAGTGCTGGAAGCCACGTGGCTAACTGCGAGTTTGGATCCCAAGCCCAGGCGACCTGGAACATAGCCAGGTGCATGTGCATGTGTCAGGTGAGCTGGAGGGCTGGAGGAAGGGGCTCACCGTGTAACCAGACCCCACTGAGGGTGCTTCTCTCACACACACGCTCGCACATATACTCACTGTATAGTGAGTAATGATAATAAAATAGCTGAACTGACTTGGAACCCAAAGATTTAGGGACATTGAGGTAACCTGGCATAAGTCACTTAACGTCTCTGTGCCTGTTTCCTCACTCACCTCACAGGCTTGGTGCCCAGCTCTAATGAGATGAAGTTATGAAAGGCTTTGCAAACTGAAATGTCCGGCAGATAGAGTAAGTTATTTCTTTGCCATAAAGCCCTTCCCCCTCATAGCCTGGGCCTGGGCCAGACTGCAGCATTCCAGAACATAAACTCTGGTCAAAACAAAATTACATTTATCTGAAACATGTGATGGTGACCCCTTTCCAATCATAGCCACAATAACTACTTGGGAAATTGGGACAGCCCAGAGCAGTGGCTGGCACTGCTCAGGCCCTGGCCAGGTTTCCTGTAATCAGTTGCCTAGGAACATGGCTGCCTTGTCATTCCAGCCTGTTCCCTGTCATTTCCCAGACGGTTCCCAGCAACATGTCCTCATGTCAGTCTTCTTGAGGGCAGCGGTGTGACCCTGACTGAAACAGCACGGTCTAGGCGGGTGCGAATGATTTCTGTGGCAGAAACAGCCAGCAGAGGAAAGGCTTCCAGCCCAGCTTTCAGGAGCCTCCCGCCCAATCCCGCTGCTGGGTCTGTGTCTTCTTCTAGCTTCCTGGCTCTGAGGCTCTCCCTGGCCCGGGATTCTTTCCATTGGGTATCCGCAGGAGATACATTTCCTAAATCTCGAGATGTTTCTCCTCTTTCTTGTTTGTTTTTGTTTCGTTTGGGTTGGTTGGTTGGTTTGACCTCCTCCTTACCTTTCATCCCACACTACAAAGGGAGGAGGCCAAGAGGGAGTGTAGGGCTCAGGGCTTGCGCTTTGTCTTCTGACCCGGAATGGGTCCAATTCCAGATTCTCCTTCTAGCAATTGTAGCTGGTGAGCTTGGCAAGGTAACTTTTTAGCGTATTTTTTCTCTATTCATAATAGGGTGCGTGTGTGCACACACAAGTGTGAGAGGGTCAAAGAGAGGGAGAGAGAAAGATGAGCACTCTCTAGCTGACGGGGACGGTCACTCTGCAGTCCTCTCCCTCAGTTTGCTAGCCTGTTAGGTCAGTAATGCTGGCTGCGTTTCAGGCTGACTCGCCCCAGAGATTTGAACTGCGGTCGCTGTGTGGGATCCAGTTTCACTAGAGCAGGGCATTACTGCTGCGCCATAGAGCCAGCCCAAGCTAACCTTTCTGAGCCTCAGTTTCTTTATCTGCAAATAAAGAACATATGTGTATCTATTTCACAGGGTTGTATGTTCAAATAACAGAAAGCTATGTGGAGCATTTAGCACGGCAGCTACGCATGGTAATCACTTAATAAATGACAGCTCTTAGGATTCGTACATTACTTGTTATCTGTCATAATGACAGTTTTCGACCTTGCCTATGAAGAGACACCTTGAACACCAATGTTCCAAGGAGCATGGTGCTGAAAGCCAGGTCCTTAGTCTGATGTTTGTCAGCCCCCACCCTTGCCCCAGTCTC
>NW_006159774.1:867181-880516 GCF_000334495.1 Tupaia belangeri chinensis
TACACGAGCCCTGCAGTCCTGTCCTGCAGAACAGATCTGATTCCTGCCTCTCGGACATCATCTGTGCATTTCCAGTCTTATCCTTTTGTTCTCTTCTGTCTTGGCCCACACAATCTATGCTCGCTCCCGTTCCCACTGCTTTTCGAAATCGAACGCCTTGCAAGGTGCTGTTCAAGTCCCGCCTTCTCTGTAGTTTTCCTTGGCTACTGTTGATACATAAGCTTTTTTCTCCCTCTGGACTCTAACATGCTCCTGGGCACCCAGAGACAAGCCCCAAGTTGTGTGTAGTGCATGTGGTTATACTTAGGGCAAGGTTCCTGTCCCTGAGGAGTACACAGTTTAGTGAGGAAGACCCACACATGAGACTTCCAATCCCACATACGAACTACTGTGAGAAGGCATGAGGAGAATGCCGGGAGAGCACAGAAAAGGGAGTAACAAACTCCCTGACCCAGTCGGGTAGGCTTCTCAGAAGAAGAAATGCTTAGGCTGGAGCCAAAGGCATGAATAATTCACCAAGCCAGAAAAAGGTAAGGAATTTTCCTGGTTTCCCTCCTTCCCTGGCTGCTGTCTCTCAGTCTCTTCTTCTGGACCTGTCCATGTCAAAGATCCTCAGGGCTCAAGCTTTGGCAGTGTGTCTTCTTATGCACAGTCACTTACTAAATAATCTCATCTACACCCAAGGCTTTACATACAAGCTATATGATGCTGACTGAAATCTAAAGCTCCCATCTTGACGTCTCCTTGAACTCCAGGCTGTCGTATCCAATGGCCCACTTTAATCATATACTTGGATAGCTAGGGAGCATCAAACATTTACCACGGCCAACATCAGCTCTTGAAGGCTCCTTGGCTTTCCTGTTCCAGTAAAGGAACAGCATTTGAAACCCAAGTCATCTTTATTTCTTCCTTTCTCCTCCTCCTTATACCCAAACCATAAGTAACTATTGGAAATCTATCCAAATGTAACCACTTCTCAACAATTACTCTATTTGCCATCAAAGTCTAACCAGTCATGGCCTTGTACTAGAACTAATGGAATAGTCTCATTTTTTTCTTTTTTTAGAATTATTTATTTTGAGAGGTTTTTGCTATAGGGCATGTGCGCTCACCAGAAAGATAGAGACAGAGAGAGAGAAAGCGAGAAATCGTCCCCCAGGGGGAATGGCCACGCTGCAATCCCTTCTCCTCCATTCTTCTCTCAGGATCTTGGGCACACATACACACACACACCTGGCATGAATTTAAGCCACTGGGTTTGGGACTCGAACTATGGTCAACTACATGGGAGTCCAGTGACAGCCGCTACGCTAACTGCTGGTCCCAAGAATTATTTAATTTTATTTATTATTATTATGTTTAAGAGGTTTTTGCCTCAGGGCACATGTGCTCACCAGAGAGAGAGAAAGAGACAGTGAGAAGTAGAGTGATAATCACCACCCCTCCTCCATGGGGGCTGGCCATGCCACAATTCCTTCTTTTTTCTCCTCCCAGGATCTTGGGCATACACACACACACACACACACACACTTTGGGTATATTTTCAAGCCACTGGGTCCAGGACTTAAACTGCAGTAGGCCACATGGGAGTCCAGCGACGTAAGCACTATGCCATCTGCTGGCCCAGTGTAATAGGCTCTTAATTGATGTCTCAATTTCCACCTTTGTGTCTTTACCCTGTTTTTCTCACTGTAGCCAAAGAGATCTTTAAAAACATAAACTGGATCAAGTTTCTTCCTTGGCTCAAACCCTTCTAAGGCTTTTCATTGCACTTGAAGTCCTGGCTCATTAGGGCCACAAGATACCATCTGATCTGGCCCTTGCCTTTCCATCTGACCTTGTCTTCTGCCACCTCCCTCTTGCTTCCTCCTTCCTGTTCTTCAAAAATGGCCTTTGTTCCTGCTCTTCTCTCTGCCAGAATGCTCTTCCCAGCTCTTCAAAAGTAACTTATCCTCTTACTTCATCCAGTCCCTTGTTCATATGTCACCTCCTGGTCAAGATGGATTAACAAAGACTGAACTTAACCTCTTTTGCAAATAACAAATTACCTGAAATATATATGACTATGCACATGAAATGAGTTTTTCCAGCCTTTGAACAACAAACAGCTCAGTACAGTGATCCCTGAAAAAGGGGGGAAATCACCTAGGTAATTCCTATGGTTTCCTCAGCGTTCTAGCTGGAGGCAGTTTCTAGAATATGGGCTCTGAAAGGGTGAACTAAATAGAGCCTGGTGACCTCAATGAACTGAAGAGAAGGACATCAAAGTTTGGGGACTCTAAAGTGGCTGGAAATTATGAGTCAGAACTCTGGAAAGGGAAAAAAAAAAACCTTCTCTTAAAAAAAATAAAAAATAAAAAAACTCTGAAAAGGAAAAGAGCTCAAGAGATCTACATGAGATCCCCGTGAATCATTGCTGAGCTCCGAACCATGTATGTGTGGAGCACTAATACACAAAGCTGGGCAAAAGATCATCAGGAAACTGATAAGCTAAACAACTTCCAGGGCTCACACAGGGCAGGGAGGTATTCAGACTCTGAACACCCAAAGTGAAGTGTCCCTGATTACCAAGAGAGCATTCAGTGGAAAGTCCAAAGATGTTTACCTTAATGGGTAGGGTATAATCTTCCTGGAATGAAGGTAATGCTAGCCCCACCCACTTTGAACAACTTTAAACAGGATTTAAAGCTATCAGATTGCTCTGCAGATCAGTCTGCCTACATCAAGCCCAGCACTTTAAAAGGAAGATAAAATCTTGACATTTATTGGGTTACCTTCTCTTAAAAAAAATAAAAAATAAAAAAACTCTGAAAAGGAAAAGAGCTCAAGAGATCTACATGAGATCCCCGTGAATCATTGCTGAGCTCCGAACCATGTATGTGTGGAGCACTAATACACAAAGCTGGGCAAAAGATCATCAGGAAACTGATAAGCTAAACAACTTCCAGGGCTCACACAGGGCAGGGAGGTATTCAGACTCTGAACACCCAAAGTGAAGTGTCCCTGATTACCAAGAGAGCATTCAGTGGAAAGTCCAAAGATGTTTACCTTAATGGGTAGGGTATAATCTTCCTGGAATGAAGGTAATGCTAGCCCCACCCACTTTGAACAACTTTAAACAGGATTTAAAGCTATCAGATTGCTCTGCAGATCAGTCTGCCTACATCAAGCCCAGCACTTTAAAAGGAAGATAAAATCTTGACATTTATTGGGTTGTTGGGAAAGTCAGGATTGCATAGAAAAACAGAATAATACATCCAGATGACCTAATAGCTTTGTAATCTCACAATGTCCAGTATCCCATTAAAAAAAAAAAAAGAAAAATGAAAAATAAAGTACTAAACAGTCCACAAAACAGGAAAAGTTAAAACCCATACCAAGGGGAAAATAAATGAATAAAACAGATTTTAAAATATTAGAAATGAAAATAGTATGAAAAGGAAGCTAAAACGGGTTTTGTAACTATCTACAACTTTTTAAAAAAGAATTACTTTTATTTATTTATTTATTTATTTATTTATTTATTACTTATGTTAATGTGACCAGAGAGGGACAGAGTGAGAGAAAGTAGGAAAGTGAGAAAGCAAGCCGCCAGGTCCAGAACTCAAACCACAGTTGGCCATGTGGGAGTCCAGTGCCCTTAGCCACTATGCTACCTGCCAGCCCCACTATGTACAAATTTTTAAAGAAAATATAAGCTTAACGAAGAGAGGAATGGAAGCTATTACAAAGAACCAAGTGGAACAGAGAAAGAGAAGAAAATACAACCTCTGAAATGAAAATTTCACTGGATGAGATTATTAGCAAATTAGATACTAAAGAAGAAATCATCAGTGAATTGGAAGTCATAGCAATAAAATCCATCTAAAATTAAATGAAGGAAAATTACAGAGGAAAAACAAAAAGAGAAAACAGGCCCTCAGTGAATTATTGTATAACATCATGTGGTCTAATATATGTGTAATTGGAGCTCTACTGCAGAAGAGAGAAGGAAGACACAGAGAACGATTAGAAAAAATAATGACCATAATTCTCTAATTACAATACAAGCTATAAAACAAGAACTCAAGCAATTCTTTTTTGGGGGAGAGGTTTTTGCTATAGAGCACGTGTACTTGCCAGAATGACAGAGGAAGACTGAGACAGAAAGCAAGAAATCACCCCCCAGGGGGGATGGCCATGCTGCAATCCCTTCTCTTCCATTCTCCTCTTGGGATCTTGGGCACACATGCACACATGCCCGGTGTGAGTTTAAGCCACCAGGTCTGGGATTTGAACCATGGTCGACTACATGGGAGTCCAGTGACATAGTCCCCGAACTCAAGAAATTCTAAGTAACCTATACCACACATACACACACACCCATGCTTTTAAAAAATTATGGAAAACCAGTGATAATAAGAAAATTTTAAAAGCAACTAAAGAGAAAAAGACATATATTTAGGGAAGCCTTAAAGAATAGCCATAATATTCTTAACAAAAACTGTTTTAGTCAGAAGACAACAGAATAACACATGTCATCTCCTTGGAAAGGCTTCCCTGGCCATCATATCTAGATTAGCAAATTTCCTCCTCACTGTATCACACTTTGCATTCTTACATTACTTTTTTTTTTCTTTTAATGTTTTGATTGCCAGCGGGGTGTGTGTACTCAGAGAGAGAGAAAGCACCCCACCCCTCAGTTGGTTGTGGTCACATCATAATCCCTTTCCTCCATTTCTCCTTCCATCAGGGTTTTGGACATGACACATACATGTCCATCATGTTTTTCAAGTCACTAAGACTGAGATTCAAATCATGGTTAGCCATGTGGAATGCAGCTTCCAATACACAGTGCCTAACCACTGCATGACAGGGCTAGCCCATTACCTTGCTGTAATCATTCACTTGCTTTGATTTCTCTGCCCTCTAAAATAAAGCTCCAAGAGGCAAGAGCTTTATCTTGTTCACTGCTTTATCCCCAGTGCCTAGAATACTGTCTACTATTTAGAAGGTGCTCAATAAATATTTGATAAAGTAAACAAGGCCTTCTTGGTAGAAAAGTATAAGGACAGAGAGTGGTAAAGCATGCTAGAACCACTAGTAGTTCTGTACAACTAGAGCCCACGCTGTGCAGTTGTGAGTGGGAGGAGAAAGAGACAGATGCCAGGTCATAGAGAAATCTGTACTACAGGCCTTGGAACTTGGCTTCATCCTGTAGACAGATATTTTAAACAGAGAAGTGGTAACTTAGAAAAATTACTCTGGCAGCCCCTTGTGCCAGATGATCTAGGGATGAGTTTGAGAGCAGGGAAAAGAGGAGGGAAGGTACAGATTTGATTCATAGCAGGAGCAGTGAAGATGGGTCTTGGAATCTCCGTAGGAGGTAGGCATACAGGAATTATGACCTGCTAGATGGAGGAGTTAAAGGAGAAAGTTTTGACTTGTGTGATGGGGAGGGTAAGAAATACAGGAAGTAGATTTTAGAGAAAAGGTGGTATAGTTGTTATCTACTGCTTTGTCACAAATTACCCCAATGTTTAGCAGCTTAAAACAAAAAATACCCATGATCTCATTTTCTGTGGATCAGGAATCTAGGCATAGTGACTGCCTCTGGCTCCACGACTCTAGCAAGGCTACAATCCACATGTCAGCCAGGGCTGCCATTATCTCAAGGATTGAACAGGAAAAGATCCTCTTCCAAGCTCACTCACATGGCTGTTGGCAGGCTTCAGGTCTTTCTGGCTATTGGCTGGGGAAATCAATTCCTTACCATCTGGACTTTTCCATAGGACAGCTTGCTCATAGCAGGTGGCTTCTAGAGCAAATAAGGGAGAGTGAGAGAAAGCACCTCAAGATGAAGGCCCGAGTCTTTTTATAACCTAATATTGGAAGTGACATTCCGTCACTTCCGCCCTTTTCTATTTGTTAGAAACAAGTCACTAGGTGTGGCTCACACTTAAGTCTGGTGGAATTATACAAACACATGAATACCAGCAGGTGGGATCATCGGGACTGTTCCGGAGACTGCTGGCTGCAGATAGTGAGTTTGGATATGTTGAATTTGAGGAGTTTGGGACCTCCCGGTTGGCAATACTTTGAATACAGATTGATGGGTAGGTCTAGAGCACAAGAGAGCATCCTCTGTCCTTGGAATATAGCTAGGAGACTTTGCATAAATGTACTATCAGCAGCTCAGGGTCCTTTCTCTTCAACTTCTAGAGGTCAGGGATGAAGAACAGGTATCCTTAAGTCCCCCAGGATCCCCCCTGCTGATTGGTTACTTGGGGAAGGAGAGTAGCATGAGGCTGACAAGTTCCCAGTCCCTGCTCTGCCACCAGCTGCTGGGGCAACCTGGAGAGAAGTTTCCCCATTCTAAGCTACAGCTTCCTGGTCTGTGTAATGTTGGAGTTAGACTCGGATGGTGATTTTTAAAGAAAAAGAAAAGTAAAGCTTTTTCTCTGGGAACCTCAGTATGTAAAATAGGTAAACAGTGATCTGACCTGGTTGATCTTCCCCTTCCTTCCCCAGGAAATAACTGGTTTTGAAAAACACTCGACCAAGTGCCTTCCTGACTTTCTCTCAGCCCAGACATTCTGGGATTTTGTGACAAAATAAGCTCCTCTTGTTTACTGAGATCTATTGATGCTACATATGTCCTTAAACTTTTGAAAAGATAATTCATATTTCCTTAAACTTGTGAAAAAATATAATAAAGTGGATCTCCTTTAAACATGCACTATATATAAGGTACTATGAACATATTTTACAGTGCATTATCTTTATTTGATTCTGTCTCTCCTACTAGAATGTAAGCTCCAAAGGGCAGCTTTGTCTATTTCCAGTAGAATGGGTCTGGGGACATAGAAAGCATTCCATAAATATTTTATGAGTAAATGAACTGAGATAAGTTAAGTACTATTCATTGTCTCATTTGACAGATGAGAAAACTGGGGCTTAGCCGTACTAGGTAACTTGCCTGTCATCACGTAAAAGTTAAAGGCAGAGTGACAATGTGAGATTAGCTCCCTGTGACTTCAAAGCACACTAATGCCATTCTTGGTAGTGGAATTGTCCGGAAACTGAAAAGAGAGCTAGCACCTATTGAGTGCCTTCTATACGATGAGGATAGTCCTAGATACTACTTTTCTCTTCCATGAGCAAAACCCTGGATGGGCAGCTATTGCTATCACCCATTTTCCAGATGAGATCACTGAGGCTCAGGAGAGGCTAAGCATCTTACCTAATGTCATCTAGCTAAAGGACAAGACCGAGCTGAGCTCATAAACCAGGTTCTTCTGATTCGGAAACATTACTGTACAAAACCTTTTATACCTGAAAATACGCACCCACCAAAGTTTCTGCTATCGGCAGGTACAGGCCAGTATGGCCCATGAGGTTTTTGCCAGCCCCTACTCTAGCTTCCAGTCTTCCAACAGTTTTACAGTCATAAAACCACTGGGCATTGATCTGGGAAGAGTTCACCAGACTGAGAAAGGACAAGCCAGACTTCTGAGATGTAGCACAGAAAGTCAGTGACTAAGGATGATAAACGCTGGCACTGTGGCCTGCCACTTCTGTAGCCTCGTCAACATCACATGTCTCAGACCAGGTCTGAAGTTAGACTGATGATGTCACCAGAGCCTCTTAAAGACCTCATCACTCATATCCACTTGTCATATATTATTAAGCAGATCTATAATCCATATAACATTTTCTACTGAATTTCCAGCCCTTTCTTTTTATGACCCAGGAAAGAAAAATAGAGGAAGGATGACTTTTTCCAACTTCTCATCCTTATTGCCCTTCACTGAAAAATAACTTCATTTTGAATCACCTCCAGAAATGGTCATTCAGGCTCTGACTTCATTAATAAGGACGAAGCTACGGTTTAATAATTATCATTTAACTAATGAATATTCTATATAGACAACTAAATGAATTTCCCTCATCTTTTCTTCTTGAGTCCAGAGGAGGGGTGTCTACAGCCATATCTTTTTCTTTTTTATTCTCTATATTATTTCTTGAGACTTTAGGCTTGAGTCAATTACATTCAAAACTTTTTACGTTATCACTTTTATAGAAATAATGAAAGTCCTCTTGAGAATCCGAAGTCCCTGTAGTTTGAGTCTGAGTCTAATTAGGACCAAAGGTCTCAAAGCGAGGAGTTATCCAGGTGCAGTTTTGTTTCAAGCAGAGAGAACAAGATGCACAGGGTGACTTGCCCCAATTGTAGGGCTAGTGAGGAACTGAAAGAAGCCGGGGGGCTGGAAGACAAACCCTCACCCAGCAGGCTGGACTCAAGAATAGGCATTTTAAATGGTGTTGGCCTTAGCTGGGTTGCAGGGTCTGCTTCATGGCTGTGTGACCTGGGCCATTACACAGGTCTTGTTCTCAGAAGGGCTCCCAGCTGGGTTTAAGGCTCTGTTGTTCACCGTCATGAAATAATCATGAAACTATGAATACTTTTTAAACAAGAGGCCCCACATTGTCATCTTATACTGGTTCAAACCAGTAATGTAGTCAATCCTACCTGGGTGTGAAATCCAGCTCTGTCATTTAGTAGCTAGGCAATCTGGGCAATTCCATTGGTCTTTCTGAGACTCAGTTTCTGCCCCTGCGAAATGGAGAGCATAATCTTTACTTCAAACACACCATCATGAAGACTTAATAAAATTGTAAATATTAACTGCATTGGATTGTTAAGTCGGGCCTAGTAGGTGTCTCTGATAAATATTCCCTTCTCCCTAACAAAGAGCATATAGCAGAATCGCCTGGGGATTTATTTTTTAATATATTTTCCTGCAGTTCCATTCTGAGAAGTACCCTCAGTAGGTGTGTGTTGGGAGATGCAGTGGTTTTGATACTAATGCATACCCCAGGTTAAGAAAGGTAGCCTTGGGTTTTCAGAGATCTAGCTAAGAAGAAACTTAATGGAAGAGAGAGAAGACAAGGCAGAGGGAGAAACTGAGGAACTGTTATACTACTGATCCTCAATGTAATAATAATAATAATAATAAACCTGTTAAAGAAGAAATAGGATATCACATTACAGCACTTCAGACGACACAGTGCTGAAATGCACCCTGCGAACTCATGCTATTACCCACAGTCCCAGAGTACGTTCTACTGTCCATT
The DNA here is from genome assembly GCF_000334495.1 of Tupaia belangeri chinensis. NCBI lineage: Eukaryota > Metazoa > Chordata > Mammalia > Scandentia > Tupaiidae > Tupaia > Tupaia belangeri. Next base: position 876,299 of record NW_006159774.1, read on the forward strand.
TGGCCTGCCAGGAATTCCCAGAGAAAGAGGGGCTATGGGCAAAAGAAACAGGATCAAGGCCAAGGTTGGGGACTGAGCTTGAATTTTTTTTACCTTAATGACCCTAATACTGTCCTCAACCCCTGACACAAAGCTATAGCTAGAGGGAGTAATTCTGAATTATTTTTATCCTGCCCAGATTTTAGGCTTTGACATTCTTCTAATGAAAAATCTGAAGCCTATACTCCTTGAAGTAAATGCAAATCCCAGCATGAGAATCGAACATGAGCATGAAGTAAGTATTTCCAGTATCACGTTGACTGTATTGCCAGACAACCAAATATCCCTCCTCTCAGGTCATTCGCTTGGTTAAATGAGAGCTGACATTTTTGTATTTTAACAGCAAAGTTGTTTCCCAATAAAATAATTTTAATTTTGTGGAGCTCTGAAGGCAGTCTAGTAATACAAGACCTATCCGACCTATGATAATTTCCCAGCATGCCATTCTTCCAATTTTTGAGATCTAAAAACTTAGAAGCAGCTGAGTCTTTCCATCAGTTTTGACATGAACTAATTAGCTAGCCTCAGGAGATGAACTAATTGAAATTCTATGAATATGATTTAGCCATGTCGGCATGCTTGAATCACTAAGATAAATAGTACATTTAACAGTGGTTATATTTTTCTCCTTCCAAAAAAGAAAAGATGAAAAAAAAAACTGGAAGAAAACATACCAAATATTAATATAAGGGTTTGGGGGGATTATTTCAATTCTTTTAATTTTCTTTGCCCCATACTATATGTCCAAATGTCCTACAGGGAGTATATAGAATTCTGATCATCAGAAAAACATAGTGCTCTCTTTCCTGGATTTTGTTCATTTATAAAATGAAATTGACATTTTTAAGGTAGTATATGGGGAACCTTTGAGAATTCTCTTCTATTGATTAGCATAAGCAAAATTTAACAGCGCAACCCCTTGAGCTAGTTGGAGGGTTGAATGCTGATTGCCGCTTGGCATTGAACCACAGACTCCACCATAACATGAAATCCTTACCCATTTAAGCTTTCTCCAGGGGTGTTTGAAAATGTCCCCAGCCTTGTGGATGAAGAAGTGAAGGTGGCTGTGATCAGAGACACACTGCGCCTCATGGATCCACTTAAGAAGAAAAGAGAGAACCAGTAAGTGTTTTATGTCGTTCGTTTCTGTCAGCTCTGCTTCCTACTGCTCCAGGCCTTAAGCAGGTGAGTTAAGTTCTCAGAACTTGTTAACATTGTGAGAGAGATTTACATATTAAACAATCTAAGAAATCGTATTTTCATTCGATAAAATATCAACCCCCAAGCAACCAGTGACTCAGAATCAGGAGATGGAGACTTCCATTTATCTCACATGTGGGGCTCAGCTGATGCACACCCAACTGAGTGTTATCCACCTCTGGGGAGGCTCTTCTAGGAACCTGATTTGCCTCAATGACAGAGTCTCTGCTTGCCTACATTGTTCACCTCGTGCTTGTCTTCGAAATCCCAAGCACGGGAAGAGGGAAGTAAAATGCTGGAGAAGAGGACACAGGTAACCTGAACCTCCTGAGTTGCCTCTTTTTTTTTTTTTTTTTTTTTTTTTTTTTTTTTTTTTTTTTTTTTTTTAGCACTAACACATCTATTTACTAACCAAAGGAATAATCCTAATTAAATCAACATATGGAAATAGTTTTATGTAAAATGTTTACGATCAAGGCAATTGAACACAGTAATGAAGAAAAAAGCAGTATGGAGATTTGTTCATTGAACTGAGCGTGTCCATTCTCACAGCTGATTTCTGAAGTGACGATGGGATTTTTACTCCACTTTTTCATAGACTCGAGCACAGGTGACATCTCGCAATTTTCTTGTTATTGTGCTTTCTTTCCCATCCCGCTCTTCTTGATGTTGAACCAATGCACTGTCCTTAAAGTCACAGACACTCTGAGTTTTTCTGCCGCCAGCTGTAGTTTCTTCAAACTTTTCTCCCAAGGTACAAGAAAACTGTGGTTTTTTTCTTTTTTTTTGAGAGGTTTTCGCTATAGGGCGCGTGCGCTCGCCAGACAGACAGAGACATAGAGACAGAAAGCGAGAAATCACCCCCCAGGGGGGATGGTCACGCCGCAATCCCTTCTCCTCCATTCTCCTCTCGGGATCTTGGGCACGCACGCACACGCGCCTGGCGTGAGATTTAAGCCACCGGGTCCGAGACGCGAACCGCGGTCGACTACGTGGGAGTCCAGCAACATAGCCATTACGCTAACTGCTGGTTCCCAAAACTGTGTTGTTTTTAAAGTGCTCTCAGTTTTTACAGTGAGGTTATTCCCATTACAAGTGATAATACAATCTGGTTTGGCCATTACACCCATTTTTTGCAGAGCTAGTTCCACACCTAGTTCCTTCATGTATTCATCAAAGCCTTTGCTGTCCACCAGGCACCATCTTCCTTGCAATTGCTGAACGTCAGCCATGGTGGACGCGGGTGGGTGGGCGAGCACAACGGACAGGGCAGGTTCCCGGGTGAGGAGCTCGTAGTGCCCAAGAGTTGCCACCCTTTCATTTTCATTCTTTCTGTTTTGTTTTGTTTTTGCTATAGGGTACATATGCTCACTGGAGAGAGAGAGAGAGAGAGAGAGAGAAAGTGAGAGCAATCACGCCCCCACACCACCACCCAAGGAAGAATGGCATGCCAGAACCCCCCTCCTCCATTCTCTACTCGGGGTTTTGGGCATGTATGCATGCCTGGTGTTTTCAAGCTGTCGGGTCTAGGAATCGAACCACGGAGTCAGCCACGTGAGATCTAGCGGCCTTAACCGCCAAGCCACCTGCTGGCCTGTCTTTTTAATTTTCTTCCAGATGTTTATGTTCTTACACTGTAAGCTTTTAGTTTCAAAATTTGCAGAGCCAATTTAATGACAGTCTGACAGTTCTACTACATTGGCAACAGTTAGGGTTCCTCTCCATCCCCGCCCACCCAGTGGGACATTACATTACATTGCATTACACCCTCCCCTACACTCCCTCTGTAGAATCACCTCCTGGGAATGAATGACATTCTCCTTGAGTATTTTATTTGTTATGTTTTTACCGAATTCCAGGCTCTGACAGGGTAAGGGCCGGTAAATATTTTGTGCTTATGTTTTAGGCAGAAAAATCAGACAGGCATTCAAATAGCACTTCTCATATAACCCCTTCTCCCTACAAATCAGGTAGACTGTAACGCTCCAGACAAGCCAAGCACTTGTCAGCTATGGTTCAAGGCTGGGAGGGATGCTGACTACCCTATGCGAGTGGTATTTTGCAGGTTTCTCTACAGAGGCTTCTCACCAATTGGGCTCAGACCCAAAAACTGTTAGAATCCCCCTACGGTAGTGCTTCTCACCCTTGGCTGCTCATTAGAACCATCTGGGGAGCGTCAAAAATACCAGTACTGGGGTCTCCACTTCTGGAGATGCTGATTTTAATTAGCCTGGGCTGGAGGCCTGGCCACACACATTCTTAGGTTCCCTAGGTGATTCTACCACACAGCCAAGGTTGAGTGCTTCTGCCCTGCAAGAAATGTTACTCTGGGGGAGTGTTTATCATATTCTGAGTCACGCTAGATGGCGCCTGCTGGGCTGAGTTCTTCTCAAGAATGTTCTTCCCCCGAAAAGGCATCTGTAGTTTGTATGGGCCAATCCCAGCAGGTGTGGTTTCCACTGAGCAGCGCTTCCAAATGGCAGTGTGTCGGGGCTGTCAAAGCTTCAGAGCAACTCAGACACGACTAGCATCCACTAGTGTATGCAGTGGCTGGTTTCTGTAGTCATCCCTAAGAGAAAGCAATGGATTAATTGCAATCTGGTCAGATTAATAGCATTAAGAGTCACTCCTTGAAAATATACTCTCTGATAGTTTATTGATCTCATCAGCAGAGATTAGGTCCTGTGGCCTGGCACTGTGCGGAGATTTTGGTGAAATCTATGGCAGGATGGAAATCTATGGTTCACTTTTTTTAGGATGACCTTGACATTAGTATTCTGATTCCTTTGAATAAGAAGTTCAAAAGTCATCCTGTGGGGGCCAGCAGGTGGCATAGTGGTTAAGTCACTGGACTCCCACGTGGCCAACAGCAGTTTGAGTCCCAGACCTGGAGGCTTGCTTTCTCACTTTCCCTTTCTCTCTCTCTGTCTCTCTCTAGTGAGCACATGTGCCCTATAGCAAATTAAATAATAATAATAA
>NW_006159774.1:880529-896410 GCF_000334495.1 Tupaia belangeri chinensis
CTCTTTCCCCTTCCCCCCCAAAATGTTATCACGTGGCCTGAGCCTTTATCACCTCTACCTTCAAAACGTGAGTAGACAAGATGTCCCGATGTGTTTTCATGAAATGGTATTGAAGCAAAATTACCTTTCTTTTTCTTGTTCTAGTTGTTTTTCTTTACCTATATCTGTCTGATCCATATGTGCTGCAGATCTAAAATTTAATAGCAATGGGGCACAGGACTGTTGGGAAGGATGGAAAAGGCATTTTACAATTTATCAAGTCATAAGTAGCAGCACCTCATTTTTAATTTAAAAAGCATTGACTTTTTTATTGATAACCAGGCACAGTTAGAACTTCAAGAACTGACTTCAATTCTAATATAAAAACCCTTTCATCTCACCCTTTCCTTACCTACAATGTAAGAATGTATATTAATAGCTAAATGCCATTTACTGATATTTTTCCTTAATTTCACTTTTTTTTCAACCCAGCAATGATTATCCATGAAAGCACTTTGTAATCTATAAAGTGCATTTATACATAAGGGATTATTACGATCATTTTGATAATTTTACCATGCAGAGAAAAAAGACTGAAATTATTCTCGACTCCTTTCTGTAGAAATGTTTCAGGCTGACTTGAAAAAGTACGAGGTTTATGCCCACAGAAAATGCAGTATCGTGGTGCTGAATCCTTTATCCGGATCTGAGACCATGTCACCCCAACTGTACAAATGATGTCCATAGACCAGTAGGCTGGGAGTGGCCTTTTGAAGCTGGAGTTTCTTGTGTTTGCATAGGATTTGACCTAAATCTTCGAAAATAATTGGTACACTAGCCCTTCTCTTCATCTCTTTAGCAAAAGAGGGTATGAATTGTTCCTCACTGGTTCCTTTTTAAGGATAGTTTGCCAACAAGAACATTGAAGCTGGTCTTCATTTTCCCCATACAGACTGGAGGAAAAAGAGGATACCCTCAACCTCTCAGGCCCTTAGCTCTGGCAAGTGCAGAGGAGACTTTAGAAGGGGCACTAGACACATGTCCGCATCCCACAATCTCTACACACCTCTGGTAGCCTGGGGTCTGGCTCCTGGTGGCACTGAAAGCAGTCCTCAGGCCTCCTGGTGTGTGTGGGGGGGAGGAACTTGACTCTGATGGTATCTAACTTGGCAGGGCTGAAAGAACTTTCTACTGAGCTTAAGAGATTGGGATTCAATGATCAGCAGATGGTGTAATGTTCATGTCGCTGGACTCTCACATAGTTAATGTGGTTTAAGTCCCAGACCTGGCAGCTTAAAATTCACACCAAGAGCATGTGCATGCATTCCCAAAGTTCCGAGAGAATAGAGGAGAAGGGATTGTGGCATGACCATTCCCCCTGGGGGATGATTTCTTGCTTTCTGTCTGTTTCTCTGGCAAATGCATGTGCCCTACAGCAAAAATCTCTCTAAAAAAAAGAAAGAAATTGGGGTTCAAATCGTGTGTGGCCAACTGGTAGTAAGACTATGGGATGTTGCACAGCTGTTTAGAGCCTCAGTATTCTTTTCTGTTTAAGAAGGATAATGACAGTTAAATGAAACAATGAGAAAAAACTTTAATCTATGTTGAGCCCTTTAGAAGCCATCACTTGCCTCTCAGAAGTAAGATGATCTGCTGAACATGAAGCATACAAAAAGAAATGCTTAGCTTTATTTACTTTCCTGGTACACTTGAAGTAGAAGTTTGAATTTATAACCAATGACATATCCTAAAACTGGATCACCATGGACTAGAGTTAACATTGGAGCTGCTTGTCAATAAAAGGTTCTATTTCCAGGCAGTGAGATGTCAGTGGCCGGTATTTATCTCACATATAAGGAAAAAATATCTTTGGCTCCTGCAGGAGAAAAACAGCTGTTATGTGACACTGTTTTGACTATGGCAACATCTTGTAGTATCTAGCGACTCTATTGATTTTCATGTCCATACTTTCATTCTGGAGGCCCTGTGGGGACATGGGAAGGGGGAGGTTTATGGGGTGGGACCCTAGAAACACCATAAATATGGAGGTAAAATTCACGTATTATAAAGTCGATGGTTGAAAGTGTACATTCAGTGACATTTAGTACATTGTTAATGTCAGGCATTCATCCGTGTGCCCCTTAAGCAGTCCCTCCCCATTTCCCCTTCCCCCTGCCCCAGGCAACTCCCAATCCGCTTTCTGTCTCTAAGGATATGTCATGTAAATAGGATGATACAATGTATAGTTTTGCTTGTTTGTTCCTTTGGGTTTTTTTTACTTTTTTCTTTCTTTTTCTTTCTTTCTTTCTTTTCTTTTTTTTTTTTTTTTAGCTATAGGGCACATGCATTCACCAGAGAAAGAAAAAGTGAGAAATCACCCCCTTCCTCCCCAGGGTGGCTGACCATGCTGCATTTCTTCTCCTCCAGTCTCTGCTCAGGACATGACTGTACACATGCCCAGTGTGATTGTCAAGCCGCTGGATCCAGCACTCAGGCCTCACAGCCAGCCATGTAGGATCCAGCACCTTCACCTCCATGCCACCTGCTGGCCCACGACATGTAGTCATTGTGTTGACATCTTTCACTTGGTCTGATGTTCTCGAGGTTCACCCACGTGGTAGCATATGACAGCACTTTCTTGCTTCCTTATGGCCAGATAATATTCCTTTATGTAGACATGCTACATTTCAGTATCCATTCATCAGTTGATGGACATTTGGGTAGACGCCATCTCTTTCTCAACGAGATGGTTGCTGCAATTTTCTATGTAATATTTCATCACTCTGTATTAGAGTTCTGATGAGGGGAAAGGGTCTTCCCTGCTCATGAAGTTTTTAGAAGCCCTAATTTGATCCAACCCTTCATTTTATTGATAGAAGCACATGTCTTAGAAATCATCATGCCTATCACGTCCCTGGTTCAAGATGAGCAGCCTCGATAGGGGGCAGCAAGTGTCCTGGGGAGGCCCTGGCCTTAGCATCAGCCCCAGGACAGGTGAAGGCCTTAATCTGTGCTCGTTGTACTAGGAGCTTGGCCAAGTGGCTCGTCCTCTGATCCTGTCTGTAAAATGGTAATCAAGGCTGGATTATCTCGGTCACGATTAGAAATGACCCAGGCGAGAGAATCTCATGATATCTGAGAGCGTAAAACAAATGCTGGCTCCTCGGATCACCAAGAGGTCAATCAGACTTGACTTTAAAATTATGCAGATGGGGGACCAGCAGTTAGCGTAATGGCTATGTTGCTGGACTCCCATTTAGTCGACTGTGGTTCGCGTCCTGGATCCAGTGGCTTAAAACTCACACTGGGTGCGTGTGTGTGCGTGCCTAAGATCCCAAGAGGAGAAGGGAGGAGAAGGGACTGTGGCGTGGCCATCCCCCCTGGGAGGTGATTTCTAACTTTCTGTCTCTCTGTCTCTGTCTGTCTGGCGAGCGCACGCGCTCTATAGCAAAAACCTCTCCAAAAAAAGAAAAAAAAATTATGCTGATGGTGGCAAATAACCCCCAGCTCTGGGGCAGCCTGCTGGAGTTGCATACATCATGGTTCTTCCCTCTGAATTGTGTGTGAGGAAACCAAGCTGGAGGAAGGGAACTGGCCCCAAGTGCCAGAGCTGCTTAGAGGCAGAGCAGAAGCTGGGCCCACCTCTCACGTCTCTTCCAGGGTTCACTTCCTTTGCGACCTCACTCCCTGGTTCTGCAGTTTCTTCTTCACATTCGAACCTTAACTTCAAAGATTAAGGAAAATGGGGAAAGCCAACTGAAAATTTTTTTTCTTTTGTCAAGGTACTTGCTTCTAAAAAACAAAAACAAAAACAAGACATCTTTTATCAGAGGGAAAAATGAATAAATTTCATTCCCCGATTATTTTTAAAATATGGCAGTTCCCATCAATTGATCAATTTTTGGAAGTTCACTTTACCCTTGCAGGAGCCATTTTTCTGGTACAGCTTGAGAATCCCTAGGCTGAAAATCTGAAATCTGAAATGCCCCAACATGCAGAACTTTTAGAGCACCAGTGCAGTGCCACACATGAATTCCATCCCTGACCTCACGGGTCAGGTTGCAGTCAAAAGGCTAGAATGCAAAACTACATAAAGTTATCTTCAGACTATATGCATAAGGTATATGTGAAACATAAATAAATTTTGTATTTGGACTTTAGTCTCATCCCCCAGATCTCTCATCATGTGAATGCAGACATTCTAAAATCGAAAAAAAATAAACAAAAACAAAAAACACTCAAATCCAAAACACTTCTGATCCCAAGCATTTCAGAAATGGATACACAACCTGAATTGTGCTTCTTTTCCTGGGTGCAGTTATTTCTGGTAGCTGGACTCCTTTCTTAGCAATGATAACCCTTTCAGACCCCAGAGTAACATTCACGAAGGCAGAGACAGGCTTGGAGAAATCTGAGGGGATCTGATTGATATTGTGATGCCACACAATGCCCGAAGCGGGGTTGTAGACTGCTCACCTCTTGTTCCAAGGTGTGTATTTGGAGCATAATTTATATAAGGCCTAGCAGTTCTTTTCCCACAGCAACGTTTCATAAGCCTCTTCTCTTTCCATTTACCTCCTATCACCATAACAACCAGGTTTATTATAGAAGGAGGAGTCAGCCTACCAGAGTAGCTTTTATCTTCATTCAGAGAGGTCTATCCACTCAAGGTTGGACAGCCTGAGCTCTGCTTTTTACCTTGACTCCATGAGTATCTCTTGGATCCTATACCATGTTTCGAATCAATAGATAAATCCCCAAATTAGGTGAATTCTATGTAGAATCTAGGGTAAAAGTAAAATATTCTAAGGGAATGAAGAACGGAATTGTCCCTTGACTCAGTTAATGGCTGAGTTTGTGCTAACACCAAGGAATGCGTTTTTGTCTAGTCCCAGAGAAGAACAGAGAAAATGCATTCCCCAGAAACCCTCTATGCCCGGACCCCTGCCCCATAAATGGGTGGTACATCTTGTTGAAATCCTATCACCAACAGGGAAGAGGGGTTCCTGCCTATTTAGACTAAGCTCACCACCATAAAAAGAGAGCAGCATCTTTTCGACTGGAGAGCATTCTTTTGGAAACAGACTTCCAGAAGAATCATCCAACCATCCGGCTGAAGGACCCTCTATGCACAGCTAACCTTGAAATTCTGGGGTTCAGTTGATTCTGAAGGGTTCCTTGTGGTTTGATCTGTAGATGAGCACACACCTGCACCAAGCTCCTTTAAAGATTCTAAATATGGGACCAGCAGTTAGCGTAATGGCTATGTCACTAGACTCCCATGTAGCCGACCACAGTTTGAGTCCCGGACCCAGTGGCTCAAAGTCATGCCGGGATCCCAAGAGGAGCATGGAAGAGAAGGGATTGCAGCGTGGCCATCTTCCCTGGGTGGTGATTTCTCACTTTTTAGCTCTCTGTTTCTCTCTTTCTGGCAAGCACACACACCCTATAGCAAAAACCTCTCCAAAAAAAAAAAAAAGAAAAAGATTCTAAATAAGAAGTCTGAGTCACAGAGAGATGAATATTTGCACATTCATTTGCATTCAATATGTAGCATGCATAGATTAAAGAAACAGATAATAATTACAAGCATTTATTGAGTATTTTCTGTGTGCCAGGGGGAGACTATAGACATGAACTAGCTCACAGGACAATAGAGGAGGCAAGACCCATCCACAAATACCTACAAGCACGGAGAATCATGAATGTAAAGACAATTTGTTGAAGGAGGGAAGAAAAGAGAGAGAGATTTTCTTCTGGTGAGAAGAAGTGTCAAAAGCTAATGAGGAGATGGCACTTGACTTGAAGTTAAAAGGGTATGTAGGATTAGTAGGAAGGATGTCCCTAGTGGAAGGTACAAAGGCTCAAGGCTCTATCGAGGAATCCTTAAGCGTTCAAGTAGGCTGGAGACAGGTGCATGAGATGATTAGGAGGGAAAGGTAAAAGCTAAAAAGAAATTCAAAGGCCAGAGGTGGATGGCCCTGAATGTCAAGCTATAGAAACCAGAGCTTGTTTTCAATTTGAAATGCACGAAATCTTTAAGGGTCTCTGTGAGCCTAAAAACTACACAATGTCTAGTGTATGTGTGTATTTTTCCTGGAGGAAAAAGTCAGAAGTTTCATTGTATTTCCAAGACATTAAAAACCAAACTCTCCTATTAGCTCTGGAGGCTACAAGAAGCTAAAACAACTTGTTCAAGGCTGGAGCGTTGTGGCTTCAAGATACAGTGTGGTTTCTGTACACTGCGAGAGGCCTCAAGTTTCAGGTGGCAGTCAGAAAACCAGAAAAATGTGTGTGCATTTTCAAGTAAGGACAGACAGGAGATGACTAATGATAAGTGCATTATTTTATGTGCAAGAAATAAAACCAGACAACTGTCTTCCATTTGGAAATGTTTAAGCATTAAGTCAGAAGTAACTGGTAAAAGCCTCTTTTGTGTGAAGTCTGTTGAGAAGGAACCATTTCCGAGACTTATGGGGAAGGTGGAATTTCCTGAGCTGATGGGAGAGTGTCATTTCAGAGAGCCATTAGACAGGAGCCGAGCCCCTCCACTGGCAGGTAAACACGAGCTCCCTCTCGCCTGTGCAGGGAGCAGATGGGAAACTAGACAAGCATATGGCCAGTCAGTCACCGTGATGGGGGAAACGGTAGTGCTGAAATGTGCACGGGCCCCTCCAGAGTTATTCCAGGCAGTGGTGGGATAGCAAATGTGTCTGGAAATCTCCTTACAAGTCACTCCAGTGAGCTTTAAATTTCATTTGCTTTTAATATCAGGAGTTGTTTGCTTCTTGGAAGGACATAGCAGGGTCTGGACTAAGGAAAAGAAGATTTTGGTACCTGTTTCACTTGCTCTCAGACAGGTCGGCTATATTCTCCTGAGCCCAGTTTCCTCATCAAAAAGAAAGAGGGCAGGGATAATAGTTGGTGTTCTGCCTATTTCACAAGGAAGTGTTTCTTGAGTGCCTACTGCATGTGGCACAGTGGTGGATGTTTACATGCATTCTTGTTTAATCCTCACGATGGCCATACACAGCTGGAGCTATGATGATGGGAGCTATGACAATTGTGTTGTACAGATAAGGACACTGAGATTTGAGATGTTGAGTGACCAGCCCAGGACCACCCTGCTTATAAGAGAGAGACTGAAATTTAAAGCCATCTCTGTCCAGCTCTTACCCTGCAAGAGAATGGGCGTGGAAGTATTGAGCACCCTAAAAGTTGGGTGCCTATAAAACAGCACCCTCCCCTGGATGGGTTGGTGCCTATCTAAGGCTCTTTCTTTCACCATAAACTTTTGGGCAGGGACTCACTCATTCCTTTATCTCTAGAGTCAAGCACAGAATATGAGTAGGTGCTTAAGAGGGAAGACCTCTCTGGCTGGCTAGATGGTCACTGCATTTTCAATAGTGTTCAAAAAGAGCGTGGATCGGGACCAGCAGTTAGTGTAATGGCTATGTTGTTGAACTCTCATGTAGTTGACCACCGTTCATGTCCTGGACCTGGTGGCTTAAACTCACACTGGGCATGTGTGCGTACATGCCCAAGATCCTGAGAGGAAAATGGAGGAGAAGGGATTGTGGTGTGGCCATCCCCCATTGGGGGGGGGTGATTTCTCACTTTCTAGCTCTCTGTCTCTCTCTGTCTTTCTGATGAGCGCATGTGCCCTATAGCAAAAACCTCTCCAAGAAAAAAAAAAAAAGAGCGTGGATCAAATGAAAGTTAATGTGCAGGCAACAGCCACCTAAAGCAGGATCTACTCACAGATGAGAGAGGACAGATTGAAAACTGTGCAAGTGCAGTTGTGTGGTCTAGACCTGGGAACAGGTTGACATTTCCAAAGAAGGCGGGATGAGCCAAGAATTAGATTTTTTTTTTTTTTCGCAATATAGGAATGGCTGTTTTCGGGACCAGCAGATGGTCTAGCGATTACATTGCTGAACACCTACATGACTAACCACTGTTCAAGTCCCGAACCTGGTGGCTTCAAAATCACACCAGGTGTGTGCATATGGGCCCACGATCCCAGGAGGAGAATAGAGAAGGGATTGTGGTGTAGCTAACCCCCCTGGGGGGTGACTTCTCACTTTCCCTCTCACCGTGTGTCTCTCTCTCTCTCCTATAAGCACACTTCCCCAATTTTTTTTTTTTTTTAAAGAATGGCTATTTTCGGGAACCAGCAGTTAGTATAATGGCTATGTCGCTGGACTCCCACGTAGTCGACCGCAGTTCGTGTACCGGACCCGGTGGCTTAGAACTCATGCCGGGTGCATGTGCGTGCATGCCCAAGATCCCGAGAGGAGAATGGAGGAGAAGGAATTGTGGTGTGACCATCCCCCCGGGGGGTGATTTCTCACTTTTTGTCTCTATGTCTCTCTCTGTCTGTCTGGCGAGCGCATGTGCCCTATAGCGAAAACCTCTCCAAAAAAAAAAAAAAAGAACGGCTATTTTCTAGGATTCCACCTAATTGCTGGTCTGGAGTAGTCAAGACAGGCTTCTCAAAGGAGGTAGAATTTACATTCACTTGGGCTTTGCTATGGTTTGTGTCCCCCCAAATTCGTGTGTGAAGATTTAGTTTTGAAGGGATTCAGAGGGTGACAATATAATCTAACTATGGTGTTGATAGGTGGAGCCTTTGGGGAGAGATTAGGATTGAGGGTATCAGGGCAGGGCACCCAGGATTGAAGCCTGGTAGGGTTATCAGGAAAGAGAGTGAGACAGACACATAAAGGCACCAACACAGGCATACTTGCTCTGTCTTGTCATGTGTTACTCTCTGTCATGTTGTCCAACATCAGGAGACCCTCCTGGATGGCCCCTTGACCTTGGGCCTCCAAAACCATGAGCTAAATAAAGCTTTATTCTTATAAGCCACACAGACTCAGATATTCAGTTATTAAGCACCAGAGATTGGACTAGAACAGGCTCCAACTGGTGAGAAAATGTCAAGTAGGCTTCTTGGAAGAGGGAAATTAGAATTGAGTGAAGGTGTTAGGTGGGGAAGGGATAGCACCTTGCAGGCCAGAGCCACTGACCATGCTCACCAAAGGGTGTTTGGGATGGAAGGAAGGATGCTACTTCTCTGCTGCCAGTTTCTTATCACATTTTTTCTATTTATAAATATTGTAGAAAAATTGGGAAATATTGAAAAGGGGATAATATAAAAATATCCCCAAGAGTCGGTCACCTGGAATTACCCTTTAATCTTTTATTAATAAAAATAAAATCATTTTCTTCCATGGTGTTTATAGTTGAGACCATACTAACTTAGTGTATGCTGCTTTTATTTCTCTTCATTTTATGATGGTAATTTCCTCTCCTTTTTAAAAGTTTATTTATTTATTCCATGAATGAAAGAGAAAGAGAGCGAGAAACAAAGACATAGCCCTCTGACAGATGCCAATAACACAATCCATCCCCAGTTTCTGCCCACCCCGATGGGGAGCACACATGTGCCCAGTACTGAGGCCTCAGATCATCAATGGGCACCCTTCCCAAATGGGTCTATCTGCCTTCCAAAGACTTGCATTTTACTGCTGTGCCACCATCTGGCCCCCCTTCTTAAAAAAATTCTTTATTTATTTAATAGAGAAAAAGAGAGACTGGCATCCCCGACAGGGTTGTGGCACACCATGATCTGCCCCACCATCAGCCTCAGCCAGCTGGGGTCATGGACTTGAGCATAGCTGGCATTACCATGAGATCTTGGAACACAAACTGGGGACCTACCACATGGTCTCATGGCTTCGGCATTGTAAAGTGCTCGACCACAGCCAACTCTTCTTCTCCTCCTCCTTCTTCTCTTCCTCCTCCTCCTCTTAGGTTTTTACCACAGGGCATGTGCACTAGCCAGAAAGAGACAGAGAGAGAGAAAGTGAGAAACCATCCGCTGGGAGGATGACCACACTGCAGTCCCTTCTGCTGCATTGTCCTCTAGGATTCTGGGCACATACCCGCACACATGTGCCCAGCATGACTTTCAAATCACCAGGTCAAGGACTTGAACCACAGTCTGCCATGTGGGAATCCAGTGCCTTAACCACCATGCCACACTCCTCTCACCTTTCTTATTAACAGTTCTTTGTAAACATGTTCATCAATGCTTAGACCAGAGTTTGCCTCCCTATGGGTGAATGTTCATTTATTTCAGTGTCTGTTAAAGCTCTGTGCGCACTGAGAATGTTGGCTTAGGATTTCTGAGGTAGCAGGACTTGAGGTCCATTCCTGTTTGTAATGTACAGCTAGGCCAGCAGATGGGTGAGCGTGGGGGCCGGGGTCGGAGTCCTGGGGTAAATCCTGGCTCGGCCATTTCTGGCCATAAATGCTACAGAGTTACCCCCTCTGTACTTCAGCTTCTTCATCCATAAAAGGGAGTTTTCAGTTAAATGTTTTTAAATCTGCAAAGCAATGAGACGTTCTTAATTTAGAGGGAGGGAAAATGTTGCTTATTCCTAGGAGAGTATTTGTCATGGGAAATGTCCAATCTGCACGTATTTAAATAAATTGAGCAATATGTGTAACCTGGAGGTTTCTATTTTTTTGAGGAAAGAGAGGTGGGAAGGAAGAGGTGGTGAAGTAAGTGGGAAGAGTGCTACAGCAGTGACAGGTTAATCTTTGGCTGTGGGGATGGATTTGAGTTCCCTCTAATTATCTGTTAGATTAAAAGAAATGAGAGATCAAAATTAAAGCCCGTTTTCGTAATCATTTGAAAGCCCTCAGTTATCACACCAAATGGCTGGCAATATTCTCCAGCTGCTTTCTTTCCTTTTCTTCTTATGAAATTTCCTTTTCGGTTTCCACTGAGAGCCCCTTGCAACTCAATGTGAGGGGAGTGGGAGAGGCGGGCACTTGAGCAGTTGGAAGTAGTCGGATGCACCCTCAAGCTCTTCTAGCCCTGAGCTCTCCTCTGCTGGGTGTGCAAACCCTGACTGAGAGTGGGCAGCACTCAGAATAGGGCTGCGGAGCGATGCGGAGGGCTGGGGTACACTTCCTGTCTGGGAGGATGTCATCCTTTCCTCAAGAGGGGACTGCTTTCTTCCCCCAGACTGTACCCTACCTCTGCAGCACTGGAGGCCAGCCCTGAAAGGATGCTAACATGTGAATGAATGAACAAGTGAGTGCACGGATGCATGTATGACCACAGACCTAAAAAACTAAACAGGGTTACTTTATAAATTCACATCTTTATTCATCTGTTTCTTTTCACTGCCTTGCTGTACAGTTTCTTAAGGCAAATGAAATATTAAGTGATTGTAAAAATCTAACCTTTGAGGCACAATCAAACCCTTTTAAAACAATTCTTTTAATGAGGGGAAATGTTACAACTCTTTTCTCCTTTTCATTCTCCTCTAGCTGGTTTGCAGGCAAAGTCCTAGTTGCATTCTTAATTTTGACTCAGCCTTTCTCTGCAGCAGAACAAGTGGTGGGGAAAATTTTTTCTCTAGGCAACAGCAACATTTCTGTCTCATTTGTTTGGTTTTTGCACTGTAACATGGCAGCTTGTGGGGCTGCTAATTTGAATTTAGGTCCTTCTAGGAACACATCGTTCATGATGAGTAAATATATCAGGTTACAGATTTTGGTCATTTAATTCTTGGATATGGGAATGCTTCTTTGCCTGATGAATATTTTTAAATGGAACAATAGACAAATTCTATTTCACTCTCAGATTTCACTGTGGTTCTGAACCACTTCATATTTCCACATTATCTGATTGCCTGGTGCTGTGAGCTCTATTTCTTTTTTGGGAATTTGGTGAAGTTACTTTGTTTCAACCAAGAAGTTCAAGACATTTATAGGGAACAGGTCACCTTCCCACCATTTAGTTTATCCTTGGATCTATAAATGTCCTTGTTGGAAATTGAACTTGAAGCAATACTTTTACAAATGGAGTGTAACTCTGTATAGTGGAAAGACAATGCCTCTAGAGTTCAGTACTGGGTGGGTTGAAATCCTGACTTCTCCTCTTGCCTCCTGTGAAATGTCTATGGCAGTTATTAAATTCTCAAAGTCTCAGTTTCTTCATCTGTAAAATGTAAATAACAATATTAACTATTTGATAGTAATAACTACTTATTGTGATGATTAAGTGAATTGCAGTACTTAATGACACAGTATACCATGCAGTCATGAACAGCATTTAAGTGGCAGTTATTTTATAATTATCCTTATATTGTTATTATATAAAGCCCCTATCACAACATTGAGTACAGAGGTCAATAAATAGCAATTATTATTATTGCTATCATCAATATCACTACAGTTCTTATAAATGAACATATATTAAAATAGAGTTTTCCACCATGAAAATTATGTTTTTATTTTTATTGTCTTTAAAGTTATTCATTTACTGCTTTCATGTGTGAGGGAAGCAGACAGTCAGAAAGACAGAGAGAGACAGCACTTCCAACAATCCACCCCTAGACTTCGGTCAGCCCCAGACCATGGGGACATGCATGGTGGGTATAATCAGAAAGGTCTCTGGACGAGAACTCGGGCCCTTCCCATGTGGTCCGGCCTTGCAGTGTCTCATTTACCACTGCACCACTGTCTGGCCCTGTGTTTCTTTCTTTTTAAGATAGGAGTGTAAGTAAATGGACAGCATAATAAGCTCAGCAAGACTGAAGTAAATCAACGGTACTCATATGAATAGTGTAATTAAGATAATCCCTGATGCAAAGCATTTGTTCAATTTGTTCCTCAAATGGAAAATGGGTCCCATAGATTTCCATGAACTCCTTGCCATGCCTTGTGTACGGGGACTTAATAAGAGCAGTCTTATTAAAGGCAGGTCTGGCTATGGGAGACGACCTGGCTGGGAGCTGAGTCCTGGGCTGAGTGTCTGCCCTGCCACAGCTGCACCCTGAGCCTGAGCTGCGGCAAGTCTCCACACTTCGGGGCTGTGGTGTGTTATCTCTAGAGTCTGCTATGGTACAAAAACGCTGCAATTCTGTAAGTGCAGGTGGTTTATTCCCTTTAAAAAGAGAGAGATTAAAAGATAAACACAGGGCTGGCCTCTTAGTGTAGCACAGGGAGCTAGATCCTATGTGACTGACCAGGGTTTAAAATCCCAGCCCTAATGGCTTGAAAAATACACTGGGTACATGTGATGTGTGTTTGTCCCCAGTGTCCTGATGGGATGGAGAAATGTAGAAAGTACAATTGTGTGACCACACGCCATCAGGGGATGCTTGCGCTCGCTCGCTCTCTCTCTCTCTCTCTCTCCCCAGCCCCCATCTGGAATGTACCCTCTGACAATTAAAAAAAAAAAAACGAAAAACTATCTAAAAAAAGAAAGCAGGGCCAGCAGGTGGTATGGTGGTTAAGGCACTAAACTCCTACATGGTCAACTATGATTTTGAGTCCCAGATCTGGCAGCTTGAAAAAAATCACGCTGGGTACGTATGCATGCAAGCCCTAAACCCTGAGAAAAGAATGAGTAGGGACTGCAGTGTGGCCATCCCCCCTGGGGGGTGATTTCTCACTTTCCTTCTCATTGTCTCACTCTCTCTTTTGGACAAGCTCATGCACCCTATGGCAAAAACCTTTAAAAAATAAAAATCAAAAAAAGGAAGACAAGAAATATTTTATCTTTTAAAACCCTTAAGTTGCAAATTCTGCTAGTTGCTTTTTAAATGACCAGGTATTAATTGGCAGATCTTTGAGGGTGGCTTAATTGGAAGTTGTGTTTGTCATCTGGTGTATGTGCTTCCACTAACTGTGGTTTTGACAGCCTCTCACTGTTCACCTTCTTGCTTCCAACCAGAATGATTTGCTTCTCCGTTGCATTCAGAAGAAATACTTTAGTCCCTGCTATGATGTTAATTAGTTTGAAGAAGAGAAACAGGATTGTGTTTCTAAAAATATTTCTGGGTACAGAAGGCCAGTTTGGGTACTCTTACGGTCTGGGTGCTTCATAAGGATGACATTCCGAGGGCATGTATCCTTTGCCCAAGTTCATTGTGAAAATCTTTGAAATGGTGAACCAATACTTGTAATCAGGGCTCGAATGGTGCTCGCCTCTGTGCCGCTGGTGTAGACGTAGCTCAGCACCTCCACGGTCTGAATCTTAGCATTTGTCCCACCACTTGTCTGTGATAGGTCTTTCCTCTGGTCCTGGAAGCCTGTTGACTTGGCCCGTCATGAATACATGAAATCGGTGAAATGAATGGCCAGGTAACTGTGTGGGCAGAACACTGGGAGAAAGGGGAAGAGCACTGGTGTGGGGACACTGGGCCCAGCCCTGGCTCTGCCCCCGAGTTGCCTCGTTTCTGCACACTGTGGCCAGGCACCGTCCGGCCCTGAGGCTGCAGAGGTAACTCACGTAGTTCCTCTGCCCAGCTAGTCATCTGTGCTTTCTTCTTCTCTCCGGCGAGGGGCTTGCCCTTGACCACTGAGGACGCTTTCTGTCCTAACTTCTGTCAGTTCAATTATTGATAACAGTAATAAACTGTAGGCCTGTGAGTTAGGTAGCCACATGGATAGGTCTCCAGCAGCAAGTAGACCTCAGGGCGGGTTCCAAATTGTAGATGGTTTGTGAGTTTGGTTATACGCCCCGTTCACTTCGTTGAGGGCAGGCTCCATAAACTAGTTCTGACCTCTTCTTGGTAGTTGGAAATGCTTGGTTTTACTTTCTGTCCTAGGTTCCTCTTGACATTTATTTTAAAGGATTATTTTATTTAACCTTATTTAATTATTTTTTTTTATTTGACCAGAGAGGGACAGAGTGAGAGTGAGAGAGAAAGTGAGAAAGCAAGCCACCAGGTCTAGGACTTGAACCACAGTCGACCATGTGGGAGTCCAGTGCCCTCGACCACCATGCCACCTGCTGGCCCCTCCTCTTGGCATTTTTATGTAGTGCCTCAGATTAAGATCTCAGAATTGGTGGGTCATGGCACCATTTTTACTTATGATGAATTTATTTGAAATTGTGTTTTCTCTTTTAGTTGGTTTTACATTTGGGACATTTTGGGTAATATCACCCTATTCTTCTTTTAAAATTATTTAATTTTATTTATTCATTCACTTATTTTAATTTGAGAGAGAGAGAGAGAGAAAGTGAGAACGCAAGCCACCAGGTTAGGACTCAAATACGGTCGGCCATGTGGGAGTGTCCAGCACCTCAACCACCACGCCACCTGCTGGTCCCAGTATCACCCTATTCTATTTTTTCGCCTTCCTTAAACTATGTGGAGCAAAGGAATTGCGTCCAGAGAGCACAATAATGTATCAGGCTATTTACTCCATATCTGCTAACATTTAAGCTACCTTTACTTTAGTAAAGGGCTTGGCTTCTTTCTAAGCTTTATCATAAAATGGGGTTTATTAGAGTTAAATGGGTTAGGACCTTTGCAAAAACCTAATAAATAGCCATCTCTTCTACTTAGTTTCTGGATTTTTTTTGAGAATAGGACAAAGCAATGACGAAAAGAAGTATTTCTCCAACAGCTGGGGTAGCACATGCAGCTACCATGCTGTGCTCCACAGGCTAGGACCACTTGGGAGGTCCAGGTTTGATTCCCAGTCTGACCAAAAGGCTGGGCACATTGGTTATGCGCCTATAATCCCAGTGACTCAGGAGCCTGAGGCAGGAGGACTGCAAATTCGAGGCTGGCCTGGCCAACATAACAACACTCTGTCTAATAAGAGCCAGACGTAGTGGTGTAAGCCTGTGGTCCCAGCTGGGAGACAGAGGGGGGAGGTTCTCAGCAGAGCAAGACTCAGTCTTAGAGAGAGAATAAGGGCCAGAATATTACCTTCATTATGAAAAAGTGATGTTGGCGAATGTGTCCTGTCTGTGGCCGAATAATGAATCCAGAGAGAGACTTGGGCAGGCAGTAGATCCCCCGGGACCCCCCAGGCAGGATTGTGGGGTGTCAGAGCCAGCCCTGGTGAGGAGCAGGAAT
>NW_006159774.1:896441-898788 GCF_000334495.1 Tupaia belangeri chinensis
GGAAGGAGAGGGAGGGGTAGAGCCCCCTTTGACTGGTCCTCACTCCAAACTCACCAGTTCTAAAAGTCACTGTGGGCCAGACAGTGGCACAGAGGTAACGTGGGAAGGTCTTGGGTCTGCAACCCAGGCCTCCCAGTACACACTGCGTGTGCGTATGCCCGTGATCCAGGCGGTAGAGGTAGCAAGGCACTGGGCTGCGACCCTGTCAGGTGCTTTCCTCTCTTGCTTTCTCTCCCTTGCCCCATACTCCCTCTTACAGCAGAAATAAATAACTCTTTTTCTTAAAAAAGCAAAAGTGGGGGCTGGCAGATGGCATGGTGGTTAAGGGCTCTAGACTCCCTGTGGTTCAAGTCCTGGACCTGGCAGTTTGCTATCTCTCTCTCTCTTTCTGTCCCTCTCTGGTCAAACAGAAAGAAAGAAAGAAAGAAAGAAAGAAAGAAAGAAAAGAAAGAAAGAAAGAAAGAAAGAAAGAAAGAAAGAAAGAAAGAAAGAGAGAGAGAGAGAGAGAGAGAAAGAGAGAGAAAAGGAAAGAAAGAGAGAGAGAGGGAGGGAGGGAGGGGGAGGGAGAGAGAGAAAGAAAGAAAGTTAAATAAAATAATCTGTAAAAAAACTTTTTTTAAAGGTGGATTGATTCCATAACCCAGTAGTTGAGGAAGCTAAATACAACATGGCCAACTACAGTTCAAGTCCTGGCCCCAGTGACTTGGGAGACACACCAGGCCCATGTGCATGTGTACCCTGCGTCCCTATGGGATGGAGAAATGAGAGGGGATTGGGGTGTGACTACTTCTACTGGGGAGATGCTTCTCTTTGTCTCTCCATCTCTCCCTGGCAAGTGTATGCCCTCTCTAGCAATTAAAAATAAGTACCAAAAAAAAAAATTCTTTCTTCAGGGGTGGCAGGAATGTGGAGCAGTGAGAGGCCATAAACCTTATACTAATGGTGTTTCTTTCCCATGCAAAGAAACCTCAAGGATAGGAGAAAGAGCTTCTTTAAAACAGAAGCCGAGTAAAAGAGCTAAAAGGACAAATTCTGGAGTCTGACAGACCTGGGTTCAAATCTTAGTCCTCCACTTTACAACTACGCAATCCCTGACAAATTCTTCCACCTCGTTAAGCCTCACCTGTAAAATACAGCTAATAACAGAATCTTGTAAGAACGCCGCAAGACGATCCATTCAGTGCCAGGCACAAGGCAAGTGCTCAGTGAATAACAGAAGGTCAAGTCGAGCAGTACTCACAGCGTCCCTTGTAAAATACCGTTACTGATGGTGGTGGTTTCAGTGTAACGTGAATTCTTTTGGTAGGTGATACTGCTGCTGTTTCCTCTTTAGACTTACTTAAATAGGCCCGGGTACCCAGTGGCTAGTTACGTATCTCTTTTCTATCAACTCTTACAGAGAAGAGCCACAGCCAGAGGGGAAGAGGAAATTAAATTACCGAGAAACTTGTGTGTGTCGTCATGACCATCCCTCTGATTCCAGCTATTTTTGCAGATTCTCCTGGAAGCTGTCATGTCGTTCTGTAGCAGCCATTAGAAAGTATTCACTCCATTTAATTTATGCTGAGAAATCATGAGTGGGGATTTGACACAGGCCCTTGTTGGCAAGTCGACAGTCCACCGTCAGGCTTCAAGGGACGGCTCCGTTTGCCAGAGGCAGCGCTTCAAGTACACGCAAGGCAGAAATGAAGGCTGTAGTTTCATCCAGCCCCCTCTTCGTCCTTCTCTGTCACCATCATCAACATCACGTTGAGGGAGGGTTACTGTGGCAGGGACTTTCTGGTTTGGTTTCTGCCATGACCCTCTGAAGTATTGTTATCTTCATTCGACTCAACGTTTGCCTAAGGGCTTGGGCAGAGTCAGGAGTGCGAGCCAGTTCAGCTCATTCCACAGCTTGTCTTGTCCCACTGGGAGCCTGGACAGGGGTGCTCTGTAGGGCCCTGACTTCCTGTCATTGGCATCTGGCACGAACCAGCAGAGTTTCCCTTTGCTTAGCAATTCTTGCTAATATCTAGACTCAGCCCACTTTTTTTTTTGTATTTGTTTTTCTCCCTTGGCCAGTGAGTGCTGAGCATCGCTGGGAGGAACATGGCCCTCTGAATGCTCATGGCGCACACTCCATCCCCAGGTCTCTGCCCCTGCTCCGTCAGAAACGGCACTCTTTTTTTTTTTTTTTGGAGAGGTTTTCACTATAGGGCACGTGCACTTGCCAGACAGACAGAGAGAGACAGAGAGACAGAAAGCGAGAAATCACCCCCCAGGGGGGATGGTCACGCCGCAATCCCTTCTCCTCCGTTCTCCTCTTGGGATCTTGGGCACGTACGCACACGCACCCAGCGTGAGTTTT
>NW_006159774.1:899911-922846 GCF_000334495.1 Tupaia belangeri chinensis
GACAGAAAGCGAGAAATCACCCCCCAGGGGGGATGGTCACGCCGCAATCCCTTCTCCTCCGTTCTCCTCTTGGGATCTTGGGCACGTACGCACACGCACCCAGCGTGAGTTTTAAGCCACTGGGTCCAGTACACGAACCACGGTCGACTACGTGGGAGTCCAGCCGACATAGTCATTATGCTAACTGCTGGTACCCAGAAACTGCACTCTTGACACCAAGTGTCCTGGAGATGAAAAAACTGAGAAAAATCTATGAAGCCCTTCCCTTTGCCAGGCCCATGGGGGGTATTCAGTGACAGTGCTCGCCTCCTCTGGCCAAGGTCACGTGCCTGGGACATGGGGAGCATGCAATAGGAGAGGCTGTGGTTATTGGGGCTCCCCGTCAGCCAGGAGTGACACACAGATGATCCGCACACCGTTTGATGAGTGCAATGATTATGGGGTGCAGAGCCTGTAGGACGGACATAACTGAGTCTCAGGTGAAGAGTCTAGAAGAGTCCCGGGGAGAGACCTCAATAAGCAATGGAAATTCCAAGTTGCAAAGAATGAGTAGAGACTGCCTCGATGGACAAAGACAGACCTTGTGGGGGAGGAAGTTCTGTAACTGTCAGAACCAAGGTGACATGAAGCCCCACACCTGTCACCCGGGGCAGAGAAAGTTCAAGGAAGATAGGTAACTGTTTGTACACGGGTGAAGGTTCTCCCAGGGGTGGGGTGCATTTATTCAATTTGGCTCTGGAGGGAAGAGTGAAGACTACCAGAATTCAACAGAAAGCAGATTTGGAATCCATAGCAAAAACAAGGCTTTCTTAAAGTGGAACAGGACTGCCCTGGGACCTTGCAGGGTTGCTGTCTGTCACAGATGGGCCTAAGTAGAGCCAAGTATCAGAGACCCAGATGCAAATCAAACTTACACACTTGCTGTCTGGTCACAACCCCGGACAGGTCACTCAACACATCTGAATCTCCATATCTTGCAGGGATCCAAGTGTGAATGTGCTTTATAAACTATGAAGCAGCATAAAACTGTTAGTTTGCTTACTAAGCTCATGGCCATTTCATTGTAGTTACTGGTGAACATATCTTTTTTTGTTTGTTTTGCCATAGGGCATGTGTGCTTTCCAGAGAGAGAGACAGAGAGAGGAAAAGTGAGAAATCACCCCTGGAGGAGATGGCCACACCACTATTCTTTCTCCTCCATTTTCTTTCTGGGATTTTTGGACAAACACACACATGTACCCAGCATGATTTTCAAGCCACCAGGTCCCAGACTTGAACTGCTGTTGGCCATGTGGAAGTTCAGCACCTTAACCACCATGCCACCTGCTGGCCCCATTGGTGAAAATATCTTAATCAGGCAACTAATTTGTCATGGATGCCGTAGAGGTTTTAGCTAGGACTAGTGCTATCACGTAATAGTAAACATTGGAATAATGAATCAATGCTTTTTCTCCCCAGACTGAACCTATAGCTTGAACTTATACCCCAAGCTTGGTACATAGCAGACTGTGACTTAAAATGTACTAAGTGAATGAATAAGGGAAGAAGTAACTATTAATTGCTACTAACTAATGTGATAGTCATTGGGTTTAGCATTTTACTTATAACTTCCGTCCTGAATACAGTTTTACAGGTTGGCCCCAAAAGATAGCACGTCTGCGTCAGAATTTAACAGTCATGCCAGCACTGGGTGGGAAGCTGCGCTGGTGGCCTGTGGGTCATTCCCCCTCCAAGAGTCTGCATTTCTGTGGCATCCATGCTCTTAGTGAGAAATGTTTCTCCCTCTGACTGGGAGAAATACATTCCCGTTTGGGTCCAAGGGAGTCCAGCCCTTGGCTTGCATCAGGCTGTGTCCCACCCCTGTACTGTGTCATGTCTGGGCTGACTTCAGGCCAGCAGCAGGGACTCAGGAAGAGACTTTCACTCACTATGCAGCCGCATCCATTCAGGGGTGGTTGGACCCACCCCAGAGCGTCGCTGCAGCCCACATGCTGGGTGCTTAGAGTTCGGGGGCCCCAGGTCCTGAGTTCCAGCCTGGTTCTGCCACTTCCTAGCTCTGTGACCTTGGGCAAGTTGTTCTTCAATCCTCGGTCTCTGTATCTGTAAAGGGGGATTGTTCGGTTAGTCCAAGGACCAATGTGAGATGTTTGTTTAGCCCCATGCCTGGCATGAGACAGGGCTCAGAGAGCGATGTATAATGACCATCACCATGCCGTTCAGAGTTCTCAGACAGAGGAATTCTTTTTCTTTTTGAGAGGTTTTTGCTATAGGGTACATGCACTCATTAGAAAGACAGAGAGAGACAGAAAGCAAGAAATCACCCCCCAGGAGAGATGGCCACACCACAATCTCTTCTCTTCCATTCTCCTTTTGGGATCTTGGCCACACATGCACACATGCCCGGCGTGAGTTTAAGCCACCGGGTCTGGAACTCGAACAGCAGTCGACTACATGGGAGTCCAGCGACATAGCCATTATGCCAACTGCTGGTCCCCTGACAGGGTAACTCTTAAACTGTGTGCAGAAGCTGCTAGACATAATTACTGTAATTTGCATTACAATTATAGAAACATACATTAAAAAATCACTTCCTCTCTCACTGGAGTGTTGAGGTACACAGTTAGTCTTTTTGGTAAATATTGCATGAATGAAGACCGGAGTTTATCCATCAACAATGATTCCCTTCTTACCAGACGTATTTCCATTTCTCAGTACAAGGCAGCCCCCGGGGTCATCTCTCTGGACCTGGTCCTGGCATGGCCATGTTCCTGTTGTGTTAAGAGAGGAAGTGGCTTCTCTACTCACGCCTCGATTTTCCCCTCTGTAAAAGTGGGAAAATTGCAGCTACTTCATAGGGTAGTGAGAAGATGAAATACAACAATGTAGCTAAGGGCCTGGGACAGGGCTTGACAAGTCCCAGTTGCTGGATAAATGTCAGTGCTCATGCCGCATCTGGGAGCGTGGAGCTCAGAGCCTGGTTATGAAGCCAGCTCTCAGCAAATGGGAGTTTGCTTTTTCCTTTTCAATTTGCAATCTCCTTCAACCCTCTAAAAGCACCGTGCCAGCATAGCTGGGCTTGATAGCTCCCGAGCCTTGCTGATAGAGGAACCACGCTGGGAGGAGAAATGTCACAGTCCTTTGTTCACTGGGGCCCACTTGAAGCTGAGCTCCATGGTGGTCCTGCAGACCATGGGAGGTGACTAACTTCTGTTAGTCTCTCCTGTAATTTTGCAATAGGAGGCTCCAGTCCAGCATTCTAATAGCAGAACTTGGGGCCATATGGAGACAGCTAAAGCTTGTTTGAAGGGACATTTTCTATTCTGCTCCAGGTGGCTGGGATATGGACCCTCTCCTGGGACCTTGCTCTCTACCTGCATTTTCCTTCTTCACTGTCACCAACGTGCTTGGCCAATAGCAGCGTGCACGATGCATCTGCACCCATGTGGCACGTAGGTAAAAATTACAGATGTGCATTTTCTACATACTTGGGGTTTATCTAGGTTCAAACACCTGTTCCAGTTTGAACTGTTGAAAGTTGAGATATTTCTAAAATGCATTATACCCCTGCTTCCTGAAACTGAAGGAACACAATTGGATGTTTTTCTCTTCTCTTGGTGCCTTGGAATTAAGAGGTGAGCCAGTAAGCTGGTTTTCCAGAAACAAAACCAAACATCTGGTTTGTAGTGTTTGTCTATGTCAATGATGAAACATACCTACCACAACTGATTTCAGGCCATCGATGGTTTCTATAACCGGCTCAGAAGATTCCTGATTATTGACAGGCAGCAGGAGCGCCCCACTGGGGGGAGACAGCATAGCACGGTGGAAAGGATGTGACCATGGGACCGGCCCTGGTCACCTTTAGAGTGCCCTCTCCCACTTGTGAGCTGGGCAACTTGGGACGGGATCTCTAACCCAAGTTCCTGTGTATAAACTGGGGTGACGTTTGCTGCTCTAGGGTGATCATGAGGACTAGCTAAGGTGGCCTGCATCAGGCGTCCCAAACACAAGTGCAATAGGGAACAAACAGGTGACATAATGAATGAGGCAGGCTGAGTTGGGGGACTCAGGAAACCCCCCACAACAGTGCCACTCAGCTATACACTGGAACCAACAGGCACTCTCCCCTGGGTCTGGGCCCCACCTTAGACCAATGAAACTAAAATGTCTGGGGTTGAAACTTGACTTTTGTTTTAAAAAAAAAAACAAAACAAAACAAAAACAAAACAATAAAAAAACACCTCACAGGGTGATTTAAAGGTGCAGGCCAAGAATGGGAACCACTGGCCCTGATGGACGCCTGTGGGTGACTGGCATGTCTGTCACCTCCACAACAGTGAGCTGCTTGGCACAGGGCAGGGGTTACAGAGGAGCCTTCCCTGCCCATAGTCTTGTCCTGTGTGGTAAACTGGTAACTGCTCATGGGAACTTTAAATCTCATTAAATCTTTTTTTTTTTTTTTTTAATTAAGTTTCTTTCTTTCTTCAGTGAGTGAGAGAGGCAGACAGAGAAGTGACTGAGGCTGCGGGTGGTCTTCACACCGTGCTCTGCCCCTGGCTCCAGCCAGTCCAGAATCCTGGCTGCCAGGTGTGTCCATGGAACTCTCAGGAGCATCCCATGTGGGTTGGTCTCACGGAGCCTGTTACCAGTGCACCATTTTTGGTCCCCGACGCTCATTGAACCTCAGAAGCTGCTGCGCCATTTCTGCAATCATAGCCTCCTCCTCCCAGAGCCCCTCCTGGCTCTGTTTCTCGTGGGCCATGAACTTCAGGCAGAGCCAGAGAGCTGTGGGTGTACTTTGTAGCTTCTCATACATTAAACAGGACCTGAGGAGGCTCTGCAGGGGGCTCGGGAGCAAAGAGTCCTGGGATTCCACCCGGTACTTCCTCCCTACCCAGTTGTCCAGTCCGTGTCAGCTTGTCAACACCCCCAAGGCTGACATGCTCTCTCAGGCCTCTGGGTCTTTGCACATACTCTCCGCTACCCAGAATGCTCTTCACCCACTGTCCACCTAGTGAACACCTCGTCTTTCAAAGACCAGTTCCAGGTCATCCTGGAGAAGCCCTTTCTGCTCTGTAGGAGGTCAGCCACGCCCTCCTCGGAGGGCTCAGGTCCACGGTGCTCACCCTGGTACAGCACTTCCTGTGTTAGATTGGCGTTGATTTATGTTTTGTCCTAATTCCACAAATATTTGTTTAGTGCTCATTACAAACCAAACACAAAGTGTGCTAGATTTTTGGTTTAAACCCCCTCATCATGGGCCCTTCAAGGTCAGAACCACAGCTGACTCATGGGCACCCCTGGCGTCTGACATAGGCCTGGCACACAGGGCTTTACGTGTCTAAGGGATATGTTTCTGGCTTACTGTGTTCAGGGCCATGACTAGGAGGTGGGGAATACAGTTACTGAAAGGCTGACTTTCTAGGTTAGTGGAATGCTTTTGTAATTTCCAGAAATTTCACAGGAAGAGTCAATCTCTATGGCAGGACTTACTTATGGTGGTTAAATTGTGGACCAGTAGAAGCAAAGTGAGAAATCGCCCACACGGAGGATTGCCATACCACAATTCCTCTCCTCCATTCTCCTCCAGGGATTTATAGCTTATACACACACACACACACACACACACCCCTACACCTGGAGTGATTTTCAGGCCACCAGGTCTGAGACTCAAACCATAGCCGACCATGCGGGACTCCAGTGCCTTTCCCACCACCACCACCTTCTTTAAAAGATGTAGACGTTAACTTTCAAAGTAACTTTCCTCCCCAGTGTTGTCCTGAGAACTTAGGGTTAGTTTGGGGACTTGTAGGTAATCTGGTATGGATGGGAAGTGGGGGTTGAACAGGAAGCAGAGGGGTGAGACTGGAAGGCTAGCAGGGGTTTGGGTGATAAAAGGCTTTGAATGCCAGGTAAGGAGTTTGAGATTTGCCCTGTGGGCAGTGGCGAGGGCCTGGGACACACAGGAGAAGGGAGGCTGGAGCATAATCAGTGAGCGTGGGAATCTTTTCTGGTTGGTGCATTGAACAGATCAGATCGAATCACTCATCCTTCAGAGCAGTCCCCCCCAATCTTCTGTCCCGGCCCTCACCAACTGCATACTTTTCCTTTAATTATTGCTTCCAGTATTTCTTCAGTCCATCCTGGCAGGAATAGCCTGACGCTGGGAGGAATTAAGCTGATGAGACCTCAGAAGCCCTCCTTTGTTCCTATTATTAAACCATGTATTTTTCAGGGAAAATTGTATTAACAGAGATCACCTGGGGTTTGTTTTCAGCTGTGTTTTCTAGACTGCCGGCCGGCAATTGTCCCTTGCACCTGACTCTTCTCCGTGTGTGCATTTTTAAAAGCAGGTGCAGTTCAGAGCTTAGGGAGTGCCATTTTCTAATTAGTTTCTTGTTAAACCACAGGCCTCCAGATTGTGCTGCTAAAATTACTAGTTTATTCAAGGAAGAAACCCTGATGGTATTTTTTTTTCACACTCCGAACAAGCATATCCGGTTCTTTTTCTGAGATGATTATTGTTACATGTCACTATTACTATTTATGGTGCCAAGAGTGAGGCAGGTGCTTTACAATTTTTATTGTTTTGTTGTTGAATTTTCACAGGATCTTTGCAAACACTGTTTTTTCTAAGAAAAGAAATCTGGTTTCAGAGGACTTAAGTCACTGTCTAAATTCACATAACTAAGATAGATCAGATTGGGATTTGAACTCAGCCACAGGCTGGGCCTATGTGCTTGTTCTTTTCTACAACACCCTCACTGTAATGTGATTTTAAAACATTTTTTATTTAGGGGTCAGTACGTTGCATGATGGTTAAGGTGCTGGACTCCTACATGGCTGACTGTGGTTTGAGTCCAAGACCCAGAGGCTTGAAAATCACACCAGGTGCCTAAGTGTGTATGCCCAAAATCTCAAGAAGAGAATGGAGAAGGGATTGCAGCATGACCATTCCCCTTGGAGGGTGATTTCCTCACTTTACTTCTCTCCATCTCTGTCTGTTTCTCTCTGATGAATGTATGTGCCCTATGACAAGAGCCTAAAACAAAAAAAAAACCCTATTTTTTCATGAGCTGGTGAGAAATAGACAGCAATCCCAACTGGGTCTTGGTGCTGCAATCCATCCCCAGCTCCATCCAGCCCCAGGTCATGAGCCTGCACATGCCCAGCACACTCAAGGAGGTCTTGAGATTCAAACCCAGAACCTTCCCATGTGGACCAGGCTTGCAGAGCATTCCATTGTCCAACTGTGCCACCAGCCGGCTTCTGCAATAAGTTTGTTGCTCTCTACCTCCCTATGTTCAACTGACCGTAGTTTATGGCAAGGCATTTGTATTTCAGTTAAATAGCATCTGGAAAATAGTAAAAGTATTTAAAATGTAGCTTAAGTATACTACCTATGTATATTAAGAACCACTAATATTTCCTCTGTACTATTGTCATTCCACTTTAGTTCATTTAATAGAATAAATTCAATATTTTCCTTTTATACTAGAGAAGTACCAAATTTGAAAATTACCCTAAAGGCAAGAGTTTAGTTCTTCTGTGATTATTCATGGTGTAACCAGCCATCCTAGGCTCTATTTATCATTTTGTTAATTTGGTCATAGTTTGTTCTTCCTTCCAGGAAGATGGTAATTGTATAGAACTACTTTGATTAGGGATTTGTAAACGTCACATTAATTTGGTCTTTCACTCTCTCACTGTTAGCTATTTATAACATGAGGATTGATGTTTATTCTTTGATCAGACATGAAGAAAGAGATGGGCGGGCTGCTAGAATTGTTCATTCATTTTTCTGCGTACACTTTCTAAGCAACTCCTGTGTATGGAGTGCTTCTCTAGGGCAGGAAACAGAGCTGTGAAGATGACCTCTGAGGTCTGTTCTCATGGAGCTCATGTTGCAAGGGAGGAGGTTGACATTAAATGAGCATACAAAAAATGAGAAGATGGCATAGAAGTGTGCTATGATGCCAGTGAGTATGGATATGGGGCAGTGATGGGACAGAGATGGGACGGTGATGGGACAGTGATGGGACAGTGATGGGATGGTGATGGAATGGTAATGGGGCAGTGATGGGACAGTGATGGGATGGTGATGGGACAGAGATGGGATGGTGATGGGATGGTAATGGGGCAATGATGGACAGTGATGGGGCAGTGATGGGACAGTGATGGGGCAGTGATGGGACAGTGATGGGATGGTGATGGGACAGTGATGGGACAGTGATGGGACAGTGATGGGACGGTGATGGGATGGTGATGGGACAGAGATGGGACAGAGATGGGACGGTGATGGGACAGAGATGGGACAGAGATGGGATGGTGATGGGACGGTGATGGGACAGTGATGGGACGGTGATGGGACAGTGATGGGACAGAGATGGGATGGTGATGGGACGGTGATGGGACAGTGATAGGACAGAGATGGGATGGTGATGGGACGGTGATGGGACAGTGATGGGACAGAGATGGGATGGTGATGGGACGGTGATGGGACAGTGATAGGACAGAGATGGGATGGTGATGGGACGGTGATGGGACAGTGATGGGATGGTGATGGAATGGTAACGGGGCAGTGATGGGGCAGTGATGGGACAGTGATGCGATGGTGATGGGACAGAGATGGGACAGTGATGGACAGTGATGGGACAGTGACGGAGTAGTGATGGGACAGTAATGGGACAGTGATGGGATGGTGATAAGACAGAGATGGGACTGTGATGGGGTAGTGATGGAGACATGACATGACCAGACAAGGTGTGAGGTACTCTCTGTATTGAAGGAGACAGATGCTTAAACAAAGAGATATAAACTCTGGCTCTGGGCATCTGTAGGCTTAACATTTACTATTGAGTTGTTGGAAAAGTCATGATGCATTTTTGTGTAGAAAAATATATCATGACTTTTCCAGTGACTCAATATTTTGACCATTCGTGGACAACCAAGATCTGTGATATGGTATTTTGCCAAGGTATAAATTACCTTCCATTGAAAAAGAAAAAGATGGGGCTACCCGATTGCCTAATGGTTAAGGGAACCAGATCATACATGGCCAATCTCAGTTTGAATCCCAGCCCCTGCAACTTGAAAACAGTCTGGGCCCATGTGCATGCATGCCCAATATTCTCATAGGATGGAGAAATGGAGGAGAAGGGATTTGTGGTGTGACCATACTCCGTTGAGGGTGCTCCCTCCCTTTCTCTTACTCTCTAGTGTGCCTTCTGGAAATTAAAAAAGAAAAGGATCTTGTCTTCCAGCAAAACAATTTGGGCATCATTGAGTAGGGGAGGCAAGTGTTTGGAGGATGTCTTTCCTGTGTCTTTGGAACCAATCCATGAAGGCTCTCTTCCAGTCACTAATTCAACAGACCATTAACTTAGTGTCTGTTATGGTCTGCACCTCTAAGAACAAGAGCCAGGCTGCTCAATCCCTGTCTTGGAGAAGAGAGAAAAACATGCATCAATAGTGATAATACAGTTGGCCCTCGAGGTCAAGAGGGACAGTCCAGAGACCTCTGGGAATCCTTGTATCAGCTTCTGCTATTGTTATGCAGAGATCCTTTGTTCAGCTGGGCTCATTCTCTAGTTAAGTGACAAGGTACAATTCAAATTCTCACAGAGGGTTTTACATATGTCATCTCATTTCATCCTGGTGACAATCACATGATGGGGGCTATTATCTCCACGTCTACTGTGACATGGCCTTCATGATTGCCATTGCCAGGGGTGTACCATATACCAACCCAAGTCCTGCAAAACAGACATGAAAAGATATGGGGACACTGAGCTGTCCACTTGCTTGGGGACATTATAGCTGAGCCTTGCAGAATAAGGGACACTCATCAGTCAGACAAAGGGAAGGGAAAGGCATGGTCACTACACAACTACGAAAGCACACCCCATATTCAGGCAAAAAAGAGCTCAGAAACACAGCAGGGTGTGATGGGGTCAGTAGGAGACTCATTTTGGCAGGCTGGGACCTGAGGTAGAAGGCCTGAGTGTCAGGCTTGGAGAGCAGATGATCTTCCATGGCAGAGAAAGGGTGGGGCTTTTTTTCACTAGGGAGTGACATCCCTGTTTTGACATTCCATAAACACGTGTTGAGCTGCTGCTGTGTGCCAGGCACTGTGGCAGGCGCTGAAGCTGTAGTGAAGATGCCCAGGGCCCGGGTCTCAGCAGCCTACATCCTAGCAGAGGGAGGCAATGGCGTGAGAGTGAGCAAATCAGGCAATGGCGAGGTGTCAGTGCAAAGGGCTAAGATGATCCATAGTGTCCGGGGAACTATTTTAGAATGGCGGGGACAGGGAGCAGCCAGAGCAGGGCTCTCTGTGGACAACACAGGAGCTGAGCTGAGTCCTGAGTGTCAAAGAGGAGGTCACTATGTAAAGAGCTGGTGGTGGGGTTAGAGGGTGGGGGAGAATGTCCTGGGAACAGTGGGTGCGCAGACCCAGGCAGGATGAGTTTGGTGTATCTGAAGTTCACCAAACATGAAGGCAGGTGTGGCTGGGTGTGCAAGGCTGAGAATGGCAGATGACATCGGGGCCAGATCATGGAAACTGGAACAGGAGTGTAGATTTTGTTCTAGGTTCAGAGGAGACCCTAGTGACATGATGGTTTTGGGCTGCTCTGTGAGACTGAATAGTAGGAAGATAATGATTGGCAGCAGGGGAGACTCCCTGCTTCCTCCAGGAGCCCAGGGAGGTTGTGACAGTGGTTCAAAATAGCTGTGTACAGGTGGAGGAAAATGAAGAGGTGGCAGGTTCAGAATGTGTCTGGAACCAGGAGACAAGATTCTTGCTAGATACTAGGGGGAGAGGGGAGAAAGAAGATCAAAAATATGGCCATGATTTTTGGCTTGAGTGACTGGACAGGGGGAGGAAGACAGGAGTAACCAATCTGTGCCACACAAATAATCCTTGGGGACAGACCCAAGGGTGGAGGCTGTGGGGCCATTCACTGGATGACGAAGGCGCATCCTGAACAAGACACTGGGCAGCGGAGCAGGGAGAAGAGAGCTGACTACCTAGACCATCCCAGGCTTGGCTCAGCCAGGGGGTCGCTGGGATGTGATGAGTGAAGAAGCTGGAGGACTCCAAAATGACGGAGTTGAGAATAAAGCAAATAACATAGATGAGGAGTGCGGGAGCAAGGGTAGATTTTGGGGGAAGACTCGTCTGGGGTAGGACGAGTCAACTCCAGGGTTCACGCCGGCACTCAGCAATACCTGCAGCTGTCCTTGTCGTTGACTTTGTAGCCATGGGCACGTCAGTGATGGTCCAGGTCACTGCGAAGGGCGGGCCTTTGAGAGGACAAGCGCACTGGAAAAGGGCGTGAAGGGAGGCGGCTCCAACTCCACGCTTTGAAGCCAGTGCAAACAGCATTTTAGTGCTCAGGCTCACTCCAGAGACGCACGTGGATTGACGTGAACGTTTCTTAACAGTAGCTGCAATTTAGAAGGTAAAGAGTAAAAAGAGCACTGGTTACAGCTGGCAATCCCGAGGTCCCTGTCCATGAAAGCTCTCCAGAACACTGAGTATGGCTACAGCAGACGCCACACAGTTACGACATTTTAATGGGGAAAAATGGATGTGAACGGAAGAATCTTAAGTGCATTAGTTTTCAACATTGTGAAATTAATTGGCTCCCAAATTTAGCCTGCTCCCGCAGTAATTGGAGTTCTGAGGAGTCTCCAGCTTTCCTCTTACTTTCAGCTAATGTTTCTGGATTCGATAGTGAATAAAGACTGCTTTGTTTAATTAGATTTGAATCGTGTTTTAAGAAGTTAGTAATCTAATTAAAATTATGTTTCCAGTTTCTATGTATATATATGTGTGTGTGTGAAAGAAAGAAAGAAGAAAGACAGAAAAAAGAAAGACAAGAAAGAAGAAAGAAAGAAAGGTTAGCAAATGTCTTATGGAGGTTGTGGGGTGCGCAAGGGACAGGGTCTCAGAGTGGAGTAAGAGATGATCCCTGCTCTCAGGAGCTCAGTGTCTGCACTGGGGAGAGAAGCGAAAACAGCTCCTCACCAGGTGATAAGTGGTGGCAGCCCAAGGCTCTATGGCAGCTCAGAGGAGAAAGTGACTCACTCTGTCCAGTGGCCAGGAAGCTCTTTCCAGAGAGGGTGACATTGGAGGCCGACTTTGAAGGATGCCAGGAAGAGAGGGAGCAGCCCAGGGGCAGCCGGGAGAGCTGAACAAAAGCACTGAGCCAGGGCAGGTGTGAGAAGGATTCCACCTCGCCTGTGGTGGCTGGTTGGGTGTGAGTGGGTGAAGGAGAGGGATAAATCAAGACAGTGAGGGAGGCCTGACAGGCACAGCAGGAAAACAGTGCTCCGTGGGGCTGACCCACAGCGGAAGGTTCTAGGTTCACATCCGGAGCCTTCCTGACTGGCAGGCACACACATGCCCAGTTCAGGACGACTGAGGCTGAGGTGGATCACAGCATCAAGACCCCATTTGGGGTGCCGTCTCTGTCTGTCTCTCTCACTCATGGAAGAAATTAAAAAACAAAACAAAACTTTAAAAGGAGTGTGAGGGACCTGCAGATGGCATAGTGTTATGCTGCTGGATGCCCACACAGTCAACTGTAGTTTGAGTCTTGGACCTGGCAGCTTAAAACTCACACAGGGTTGGGACCAACAGTTGGTGTAATGGCTATGTCGCTGGACTCCCATGAAGTCGACCATGGTTCGAGAACCAGACCCCACAGCTTAAACTCATGCTGGGCGCGTGTGTGTGCGTGCCCAAGATCCTGAGAGGAGAATGAAGAAGGAGGATTGTGGTATGCCCACCCCCCCTGGGGGGGGGTGATTTCTCACTCTCTGTCTCTCTATCTCTCTCTGTCTTTCTGAGCATACAGACCCTATAGCAAAAACCTCTCCAAAATAAAAATAAAAATAATTAATTAATTAAAACAAAACAAAACAAACTCATGCAGAGCATGTTTTTGTGTGCCCAAAAATCCCAAGAAGAGAATGGAAGAGAAAAGATTGCGGTGTGACCATCCCCACTGGGGTGTGATTTCTTGCTTTCAGTTTCTCTGTCTTTCTCTAACTCTCTAGCAAGGGAATGTGCCCTGTAGCAAAAATCTCTCTTAAAAAAAATAGTGTGAGGGGGGCCAGAAGATGGCATAGTGGTTTTGTCGCTGGATCCCACATAGCTGACTGTGGTTAGAGTCTAAGACCCGGTGTCTTGAAACTCGCTCTGGGTACATATGCATACATGCCCAAGATCCCAGGAGGAGAAGGGATGCAGTGTGGCCATCTCCCCAGAGGGTGGATTCTCACTTTCCCTCTCATTGTCTCTGTGTCTCTCTCTCCAGTGAGCACATATGCCCTAAGGCAAAAACCACTCATTTAAAAAAAAAAAAAAAGAATGTGAAAGAGAGCAGGGAGGTCATATCACAGATGGTTAGAACCCCGCGGGGGCAGAGACAAGATTAGAGAAGGACAAGGATGAGTCTGCAGGTTCCCCATAAGCATATGATTTTATATAATTTAGAAAGAGGATTTACAACTATCAGTCAAATACTTATTCCAGAAAAATGTAACCCACCGATTACAAGCCCTTTGCACATAAGCTGTGCTTTCAGAGACTGGATAAATGTTCGACCTGAGCTGTTGTCGAAATACCTGAGAATGAACTGGGTCATCAGGTTCCAGGAACAGAGGACAGGGGAAGGCACTCATCCTTTCCGGACAAGTCACCTTTTTAGGTAGTCAGAGATGCACTCACCTCTCCCCGTCCCAAGCCTTCCCCAGCTTCATTTCTGCCGGCTTCCCTGAATGCCTGTACCCACCGCTCCCTCCAGCCTGGCACATGCTGATGCAGTGATGTTCAGAGTTGTCCCTGCATACGTGAGGGCCTGACCTGTGGTCCTCAGGCTGGGCACAGGGAGGGGCACTGGGTGAGTGCCAGTCACGTCTGCAGTGTCAAGGGCCAAAGCTCTGTCTTGTACTTGCTTTTACATATTTTTTATAAGGGTTTTGCATGCGCTCACTGGAGGGAGACAAAGAGAGAGAGGAAAAGTGAGAAATCACCTCCTGGGGATGACCACAACCCAATCCCTTCTCCTCTAGGCTCCTCCGAATTTTGGGCATGCACACACATTTGGGCATGCACACCATCCTCAAGACACCAGATCTGGGACTCAAACGTAGTCAGTTATGTGGGAATCCAGGGTCTTAACCACCATGCCACCTGCTGGCCCCGTCTTTTACAAAATTTTAAAAATACGTATTTTTGATCATGAAACCTATTAAAACTTTAG
This sequence comes from Tupaia belangeri chinensis, assembly GCF_000334495.1. NCBI lineage: Eukaryota > Metazoa > Chordata > Mammalia > Scandentia > Tupaiidae > Tupaia > Tupaia belangeri. The sequence continues at coordinate 914,185 of NW_006159774.1, forward strand.
AAAACAATACAATGAATATTTGCATACTTTTCACCAAGATTTTCTGCAGATGTAAATAATGTTGCCTCACCCATCTCAAATCTCTCGCTCTTTTTTAAAAAGGAAACTCTTTACAGATACATCATCCCTCCCCCTCCTCCTACCAGGGTATCACTATGTTCTTTTATTTTCACTAGATGTGTGTGTATTTATAGGCAGTATGTGTGACAATTTTATGTATGAATTTCTGTATAGATGATGCAATACCGACTTGGATCCTTCGGCAACCAGTCTTTTTGTTTAACACCATGTTTCAATATTTATCCCGTATGCTATATTGAGGTGTACACTGGCTCCCACCACTCCTTTTGTCTGCTGCATAAGACTATTTCATTTACTAAACCACTAAACTTACCTGTTCCCTCTTTATTTCCCTAAGGAAAGGGCAGGTTATCCCTCACCTTTGCTATTACGAACAGGACTGTGGCCCCCACAGGGGGCCTTAAATGTGTCTCTTATGCACAAGTGCAAGAGTCTCTCAGACGTTAACACAGAGAGTGGAACAGGCTCTTCTATTTTACTGGTCCTTTTCTCTTCTCTTCTCCTCTCCTCTCCTCTCCTCTCCTCTCCTCTCCTCTCCTCTCCTTTTCTCTTCTTTTCTTTTTTAAAAGGTTTTGGTGTGTGTGCTCATCTAAAAGAGACAGAGAGAGGGAAAGTGAGAAATCACCTCCCTGGGAGGATGACCATGCCACAATTCCTCCTCCCAGTCTCCTCTTGGGATTTTGGGCATGCATGCACACACAGCTAATGTGTTTTTCTATTGGGCATGTGTGTGTGTGTGTGTGTTTTCTTTCTTTTTATTAGATTTTGCCATCGAGCTTATGCATTCATCAAAGAGACAAAGAAAGACAGAGAGAGGGAGAATGAGAAATCACCCCCCAGGGAGAATGGCCACACAGTAATCCCTTTTCCTCCTTTCTCCTCTTGGTGTGTTTTTCAATCCATCCTGTCCAGAACTCAAACCACAGACTTGGCCATGCAGGATCCAATGCCCTAACCACCACACAGGCTTGAAATACCTGGATTTCTACTGTATCTCTTGCACCTGGAACTACAACGGTGCCTCGGAGTATCCAATAAACATTCATTAAGAGGATGAATGTTGGGCCAGCGGGTGGCGTAGAGGTTGAAGCTGGATCCCACAAGGCCAAATGCATGGTTTGAGTCCCAGACATGGTGGCTTCATAGAGTGTACAGAGTGCATGTGTGTGCATGCCCAGAATCCTGAGAGGAGAGTGGAGGAGAAGGGACAGTGGCACAGCCAACCCCCCAAGGAGTGATTTCTCACTTTCCCTGTCTCCCCCTCTCTCTCTGGTGAGGGCACATGCCCTTTAATAAAAAAGAATGTGGGGCCAGCAAGTGGCATGGTGGTTAAAACACTGGACTTCTACATGGCCAACCGTTGTTCGAGTCCCAGACCTGGCAGCTTGCTTTCTCACTTTGCTTCTCTCTGTTTTTCTGTCTGTATCTCTCTGATAAGCACATGTGCCCTATAGGAAAATTTCAAAAAGAATAGTAATAAATAAAAGTAAATGAATAATTTAAAAAAAAAAAAAGAATGAATGTTGACAAACCACACCCAAAGAGACTGTACTGACTCACGCTCCCGCGAGCCTTTATCCTTTATGAGCATTTCCATTTCCAGGATCCTTGCCAACACCTGGTGGTGGGACGTGGTCGCTTGTCTGCCAGACACGCACTAACGAGCCTCGCATTGTTTCATTTGCATTCCCGCGATCACTAATGAGGTTGACTGTCTCTTCATAGATTTACCGGCCGTTTAGATGTCGTCTTCCACGAATTACCTGTTCACACTCTTTGCTGCTCCTGTTTTCTTACTGATTTGTAGAAATCCTCTATTCGTCTTGGATAAAAAATCCTTTGACGGTTATATGGTTTGTGTAATACATACGGTGGCTTTGGCTGTAATTGGTCTTTTACCTTATTTTTAGTTTGCTTTTTGAAAAACACCAGTCTTCAGCTTTTTACAGTCGTCTTATTTGTTTGCTAAGAATGAGATTTCAGTTCTCCCTGTCTAATCCTTTCACCTTTTATATCTTCTTTTACATCTCATTGCCTTAATGATTGTGGAGGTGCTTGTCTTGTTCCTGATCTTACAGAGAATGCTCCCAACATTTTTCCTTTGAGTACGATGTCAGCTGGAGGTTTTGCCAGACACCTTTTACCAGATAATTATATACCATCCTTGCAGTCCTAGGATAAGCCTCGGCGATGATGTTTATTTTTTCATAATTTACTGGATTTGTTTCTAGATCTTCTCTTTGTTTGTTTTTGTTTGTTTGTTTGTTTTATTTTTTTCCTAATTATTTGTTTCTTTCTTAAACACCCTCTTCTCTTAGGGATTGGGTTCTTTTCTTTGCAATTTTAATTATTTTATATATTCTTATTTTAGCTTAGGATTTTGTAGTTTTCCTTGTCCTTTTTTAGAAAGAAACAGCTCTTGGGAACCAGCAGTTAGCGTAATGGCTATGTCGCTGGACTCCCACGTAGTCGACCGCGGTTCGTGTCCCGGACCCGGTGGCTTAAAACTCACGCCGGGCGCGTGTGCGTGCGTGCCCAAGATCCCGAGAGGAGAATGGAGGAGAAGGGATTGCAGCGTGACCATCCCCCCTGGGGGGGTGATTTCTCGCTTTCTGTCTCTCTCTGTCTGTCGGGCAAGCGCACGCGCCCTACAGTGAAATAAAAAAAAAAAAAAAAAAAAAAAAAAAGAAAGAAACAGCTCTTCATGCTTTTTTTTTTCCCTCTTTTGCTTCCATTGGTTTACATAGCCATTACAAAACCCCACCAAAGTTTTGTTTTGTTTTAATTTTGCCAGAGGTTGTATGCACTTGAGTGGTGGGGGGATGAGAAAGCACCCCTCATGGGGAATGGTCATGACACAATCCCTTCTATTCCATTCTAATCTCGGGATTTGGGGCATGCCTGCAAATGTGCTTGGTGAATCGCTCAAGCCCCCAGGTCCAGGACGTGAACTGAGTGGTCAGCCATGTGGGATCCAGCTGCCTTAACCACAATGGCATGATCCTAGGTCACCATGCATTTATTAAGTAACTACTGCATGCCAATATAGTAGGGTGAGGAAATAGGAATCTCTGGACTCCCAGAACTCACTGTCTGGTGAATACTCACAACTAGTCTTACCATCTGCAAAGTCCTCAGATAGCAAAGCAGTAGGAGGAATAGTCCAGATCCCTGGAATTGGAGTTAGATGTACCTGGATTTAAATTCTGGCTCCAACACTGTTAGCTGCATCACCATAAACAAGTTACTTACTCACTTATCTATTTTGGAGATATTTTTACTATAGGGTGTGTGGGCTTGCCAGACAGACAGTGAGAGACAGAGAGAGAAAGTGAGACATTACCCCCCTCAGAAGGGGATGGCCACATCTCAGTCCCTTCTCCTCCATTCCCCTCTTGAGATCTTGGGCATGCACACACATGCACCCAGCATGAGTTTCAAGCTGCCAGGTCCAGGACTTGAACCATAGTTGACCATGCAGGAGTCCAGTGCTTCAACTACTATGACACCTGCTGGTCCCTCGAGTTACTGATTTTTTTAAAGCTCCAGTTAACCTCTTTTCTTAAAGCAAGATGTAGTAGTATCGACTTCATAGAATGCCTCTGAATACATGTGATACAAAATGCTTAGCACGGTGTCTGGCACACAGCAGGGATCAATCAAAAATAGCTGTCATTATTATCCATGTTCACTTTTCCATTTCATCCTCACAAATGCTTTATGAGATGGATTATTGTTACCACTTGACAGATGTTATATGAGCATGTGGGAACATTTAGTAAAATACTGTAAAAATGTTGGTTTTTATTAATGTATGTAAAAGGGCTTTGATAAATGTAAAACACCATGCAGATGAAAGGGAATGTCATTCTCTGGGATGGTTTAAACCCTAATTCTTGTCTGCATTTAGAGGTGTCATTACAGGAATTTAAAAATCATAAAGACCCAGAGAAATAGCCTAGCATGTCTGAACAGCAGGGAACAGAGAAAGAATTGCAAATATCACTTGGCAATATTTCAGGGTTACTGTTATGTTTTAGAAGTTGAGGCCGGGCAGTGGTGCAGAGGTACCACAGCCAGACCTCCGTGGAAAACGTGCCGGGTTAGCATCCCAAGACCTCCTTGAGCACACCAGGTGTCTGTGTGCATGCCCGTAATCCAGGCCAGCTGACCTTGGGGGAAGATTGGATGTGAAGACCCTATTGAGGGTGCATTTCTCTCTCATCAGAAATAAAAAAGTAAACTTTTAAAAAGTCTATCTAATAATATAGTAAAATATGTCAGAACTATTTGCCTATAACCCCGATTTAATTTTAAAATGTATGTTTTATGTGCATAAAATATATCGGAATAAAATAGATTAAATGTTAAGTGTGATCTCTGGTCAGTAAGATGATAGATCATTCCAATTCTTTAAGCTTCTCTGTGTATTCCAGGTTCTTCCATGAGACTGCTCTGGCAAGGAGAGGAGTGATCTGGGGTCTCCCTGTCAGACCTGTGTGAGGGCAGTGTGGGGCCAGGTCCGAGAGGCCTAGTGCCAGTGGGAGCCCTATTCTCAGGTGCCTGCTAGAGCTGAGTGCCTTAGAGAGGGACAACTGGTCAGAGGGCAGGAGGGAAGTGAAATCTCAGCTCTTTTCTTTCTGTAACTCGACTTGACATAAATGGTCTTAGTTATATATCCTCTTGTCAGCCTTTTCTTCCAAAAAATAGTTATTAATTTAATTGATTTATTATTATTTCAATTTTACCTGAGTAAGAGGGAAAGGTGAGAAAGCAAGCTTTCAGGTCCAGGACTTAAACCATGGTCGGCCATGTAGAAGTTCATCACCTTAACCACTACACCACCTGCCAGCCCCCCTCTTGTCATCCTTAAAGATGGAGTTAGTCTAGTTATTTCAGCTTCCTGGGAAGTACCTGCCCAAGTAGTCCTAAGAAATGGATACTTGAGATTCTCCTCTCCTGCTCCACCTTTGTGTGGTTTTTCCTTCTCTGCCCTTTCATCTTCATTCTCCAAGTTGGGTGGATCTAACCGAGTGGCCAATCCACTAGTACTTTGTGGTAATTAGCTCAGTCTCAGCCAGTGCCCCATAGACTGGATCACACTGTACAAGGTACTAGCCAAGGGTGCTTTTCTCAGAAGTAGCCAGTAGGGGTCAGTGTGGGTAGAAACCTTGTGCCACTGTACACTGCCTAGACCCGAGAAGCCAGCTTCGCTGAGCTCGCTCTGTGCCCCTCTGTGCCCCCTTCATCACTTACATTGCTTCCTTGACTTTCCTCTCAGTTCATCCAGGTATCTAAGCCAGAAACTGACATTTTCCGTGAACTTTCAATGAGTCTTTCTGAGTTTCCTCCCTGAAGTCTTTGGATCCTCTTGGTCACTCTGCCGTTACTGCTCTTTCCCAGGTCACCATCATCTCATAATTGGGTAGCTCTGAGAATCTCCGAACTTATTTCCTCTCACCTGTTCTTACCTTCACCCATTGTATTCCCCTGCAACAGCCAGAGTAATCTTTGCAAAACGTGAAGCAAATTGGGTTAAGTTTCTACTAAAAACCACTTCAGTGGCTTTTTATTTCCCCATAGGGTAAGCATAAAACCATTTAAAATTCCTGACAAGATTCTGCAGGTATTTTAAATAGTTTTATCTCTCGCCTATGATCTAGGCTAGATCAGTGATTCTCAAAGTGTGGTCCTTGGGAACCACAGAGTTCCCTAAGACCTTTCCAGGGTATCTACAGGGTCAAAACTATTTTCCTCATAACAATACTAAGACATTACTTTTTTCACTGCACTGACTTTTGCACCGGGAGTGCAGACAGTGATAAGTAAAACCTCTGGCTCCTTATTACTAAAGACAGCAGCACCAACCTGTGCTGGTCATCACTGCACTCTTCACTGCTCTGTGCTCTCTCACAGTTTACAACAAACAAAAAAAAGCAAATTCACTTGAGAAGGTCGTTAGTGAGATAGTAAAGACAATTAATTTAATTCATCTCAGCCCTTGAATAAACTAATATTCTGTGTGACAAAATGGCAAGTAAGCTGCAGTACTTCTGCTGCCCACTGAAGTGCAACAAAGACCTCGTGACCTTCAGTTGCAAGCTAAACTAGCCCCTTTCACCTTGGAATGACCAGAAACAATTTTCAGAGTAAAAAGAATGACTGGCAGACAAACTATAGTTATTCAGATTTGGGCCTTTGCAGACATTTTCCTGAAACAAAAGTGAGCTTTTCACTTCAAGGAAAACGACCAGCCATGTTGGCTGCCAGTGATAAAATTTGAACTTTTAAGCAAAAATTGGAGTTTTAAGAAACTCGTATCTGCCACCATGAGTTGACAACTTCCTAATACTTAATAACTTTTCTGTTGAGATCGTGGTGATATTAATAAAAGTGGTTTTCTAATGTAGTACAATGAAACGCACAACATTTGGAAGATCTGCATAAACCCATATTTCCCAAATGTCAGAGGCATACAGTGTGGTAAAGTTTTGCATTCAAAGTGCAGGATAGGCCAATGGATTTAATGTAACAGAGTATAAAAGTATATTGATATGGTTCCAGTTGTCACATCACAACTAACTCTGAAGGAAGAACCACTTTGCCCAGCCACAGAGGCTCTGCCACCAAGGCACTGCTATTTGATAGAGGAACTACATGGAGATCTGGGTTCAGATCTCAGGTCATGATGGGCTGCCTGGGAGGCGGGGGAGAGGACTGTGGTGTGGCAAGACCCTGTGAAGGTTATCTTTCTCTCTTTCTCTCTCTCTCTCTCTCTCTCTTTCTTTCTCAAAAAATAAAAAGTCAAGAAAGAAGGCAGAACTTGACAAGATTTTGTGTATGGCAGATGTTTTTCGTATACTTTATTCCTGAACATATTGCTGCAGACTGAATGCAAAAACAGCTAATAGAATCCAACTATCTTTTATTAAACCAGACGGTAAAGAGACTTGCAAAAATGTAAAGCAGTACAACTCTTTTTACTTTTTTTTTCTGTTTTGAAAAATAATTTTTTCCACAAAAATACATGATTTGTATTAACATATAATGGACCTTATTATTGTTATTTTAAACAAATAAATATTGTTTAAAGTTCTCTGTTTTAGCTTCTATGATGGAAACTATAGGTTGTAAAAATATAAAAGACTCTTGAAACCAAAACCTTGGAGAGCTACTCATCTAGACATGGGCTACCGGGTCCCAGCCCATAGTGTGGATGCTGGTTGGCTCTTATGCAGCAGGTAGCAGACACATGGCAGACCAGAGTTTGATCCTTGCCCACTTTTTAAAAAATATATATTCAGTTTTATTATGATGATTACTTAATATGACCAGAGAGAGACACGTGGAAAGAGAGAGAGAGGGAAAGTGAGAAAGCAAGCCACCATGTCCAGAACTGGAACTGTAGTCGGCCATGTGGGAGTCCAGCGCCTCAACCACCACACCACCTGCTGACCCCTGGTTCCAGTCCACTCTAAAACCTGGGTACAGGGTGCTCAGCCCAGCCCAGAAGCCAATTACAATCACAGGCACCTATAGTTCCAGCTTCTCTGGAGGATAAGGCAGGAGGGCCATGACATAGCAAGGCCCTGTTTTGTTTTTTAAAAAGCAAAACAAAGCACAGAGACCTTGGACGCTGGATGTAGAGATCGCTAGCCTCTTCTCACATCTCTCCTATTATTTCCAGAACTGCTCTAAACTACCTTCTTTCCATTGCTCGGTTACTCCAGCTGGACTCCCTCCTGCTCCAATGCCTTTGCAGGTGCAGTTTCTTCTACCAAAGCATGTGTTTGCCCTCCGTGCCCCAGGACTCCCTTGTTCACCTGTCTTCACTCCTCCCATCAGCCCAGGGTGCCTTCTCTTTCCTCATTCAGTCATATCCACTCTCATTCCCGCCCTTCTGTAGACTTCGTGTTAATGGATTTCATACGTGTTCTCTATCTTCAGATTTAAATTCTCATTATGTCCCTCCTTTATCATTTCCTCTTTGTATCTATTTTACAAGTACCACCTCCTCTGCTGACTGCTCTATTATATTAATTACCACCTGTCCAATATAAGACAGAGGAAAAACTAACCGACATTTTCAGTGCTAAGGGAGCTAGCTGATCAATCTTTCTCCCGGATTTCATACATTTTTAAGAGGGTTCTCATATACCTCTTTACAGGCTCCGATATAATTTACTCTGTGGTGGTTTTTTTTTTTTTTTTTCAGCTCAGGAAGAAAAGCATCTGCATTTTGTCATTAATGAGGCCGATTTTCCTGTCTCTTGTAGTTGGAAATCCCTGAAGTGGTGCTTATTTTTCGTATCTGCCAAACTTCGCATCTTAGTGGTTCATCACTTTCCTCTGAGCTCTAGCCCCTTGAAGTGTAAACTCAAACCTCACCTATCCTCAGAATCAATGGGAATTAGCCTTATTATTCGATTTTCCTTTGCAAAAAAAAAAAAAGTGGGTTACCTAGATCTATCAGCCTGCCGCACTCCCATGAAAGGTGTGATGGGATTTTCTTCCTGAGCTGTTAAGAAGGCCTTTGCAATGCTTGGGCTATCTGTGCTGTGGCTTTGGGGGGGCTGGGGGC
>NW_006159774.1:922878-928990 GCF_000334495.1 Tupaia belangeri chinensis
CCCTCTTGAGACCTCGCTTCCCCATTTGTGAAGTGAATGGGCTGGATGTTTGCCGAGGCTCATCCTACTGTAAGGCTCTGTAATCCAAACGCTTCGTGAGAACCCGCACCCGCTGCGTACCCAGGTTCTGCTTGGTGCGGAGGAAGGGTGCGGATGCAGGAGACAGCCTGTGTCTCTAGAGAACACAGCATTCTTGGAAATGAAATGTTTAACTCTCTGAAACCTTAGGGGCAATGCAGGCTGACATCATTTTACATATATGCACATGTGCATGCCTGTGTATTTATTCAAATACTCATTGTGTATATTAATTGCTGCCCTCCCAGGCCTCTTGCTCCAAGGTGGCTGGAGACAGGTGAGGAGAGGGTAAAAGCTGAGTTCTCAAGAACTCCTAGGCTGTAACGGAGCTAAGTAGGATCCACGGTGCCCGAGACCCCAAAGCTCACTGTGCAGGATACTGGCCATAAGTAAGGCTAACACAAGGTGCCCTGAGGCCATGGGGTCAGGTGGGAATGGAGACGACATCTGATTCGAGACCTTGGGAAAGCCTTCTTGAAGGAGGTGACCGATCATCAAATTTAAATCATGGCTCAAGAACAAATCCTGCAAGAATTCAGGGAGGAGGGTGGTCAGAGAATGCTGACATCATTGAGAAAAGCTGTAATGGAGGGTGGGAGGGGGAGTCATGGTGGTACCCAGACTTCTTTGCTGAGAGTGTCTTCTGGAAAACAGGCACCTAGACCAGGGTGAGTCGAGAGCACGCCGAGTGGCTCAAAGCCTCACGGAATCCTCTGCGGTGTGTCACACAAGCTGCTTCCAACACTCGCTGGCTTATCTAGCTAGTTGCTGGGAATATTAGTTCACTCTGAAATGGAGGCTTGACTATTCCTTCTAGTCTGGAAAGGCAGGGGTGAGGGGAAACTGGAGAACATATCACTCCTGCTCAAACAAGAAGTCTAGTAATGGAGCAGCTCATTCCAACCTCTCAGCCACTTAGCTTCCCCCGCAGTCTCCTATCTGGGAGAGGCTGGCTGCCCGCGAGGGCCGGGAGGCTGTCGGGTGGCCCGGTGCCATTAGCATGTGCTCTCTGCCCCGGGCGCATTAGATCATTACTGAGCGCTCAGCGTTTGACGAGTGGGGCAGCTGCCGCTCAGGCAATTTCCCCGTGAATGGCTGAGCCAGGTGGAATGGGAAGATAGCCGGCCTGACTGCACCGCGAGAGCTAATACTGATCATTAGGGCTTTGAACCTTGCCATGTTACCAATTAATGGTAGAATAAAGTGGAACGAGTAATTAGATGGATTCTAACCCACTGACTGTGCTCCCCTGCTGCAGGGCCTCCCACCTCCTCTCCGGGTGAAGCCTCGACTGAATTTAGCTCCCAGGAGAAGCTGCATAGAACTTCAGCGGCTGCCATCTACTAACATGAAGTGGGCACTTAGGTGCCAGACTCTGTGCTAGGAAATTGCACTTAGACATGATTCTGGGGCTGAATGTGGGGCGGCAGTAAAGCGTGGCACTGCAGGCCGGCCTGCCTGGGACGGTCCTGGGCTCAAGTCTGGGGACCCTGCTGAGTACTCAGGGCACTTATGTGTTCGTGATCTGGGCCTGGCTAAGGCCGGGGTGGGGTTCAGCATCAGGACCCTGTCAGGGTGCTGTCTCTCTCGCTCGTGAAGAGGTGTGGAGAGTGTATCAGCTCCTTTGTAGAGATGCAAGATCAAAGTGTAGAGAGGTGTAGTGACCAGCTGGAGCACCGGACAGTACAGACTTGGGACAGCAGTGACCTGGGATCAGGCTCTCTGGTCCTGGGAACCCTTGGCCCGGGACTCCGCCACAACAGCCAGCTGGCTCTGGGTGATCTGCACGGGCTAGCATTCTCTGATTGATCAGGACTGAGTTTCCTTCTTCACAGTCAGTAACTTTGTTGTGCAATTTTTGTTGTTTTTGTTTTTGTTTTTGTTTTCAGAGAGATTTTTGCTATAGGGCATATGCGCTCACTGGAGAGACAGAAAGCAAGAAATCACCCCCCAGGGGGATGGCCATACTGCAATCCCTTCTCCTCCATTCTCTTCTTGGGGTTCTGGGCTTGCACGCACACGCACCCGGTGTGAGTTTCAAGCTGCCAGGTCCATGACTCAAACCACGGTCAGCTATGTGGGCGTCCAGCGATGTAACCATTATGCCATCTGCTGGTCCTGCAATGATGTATTTTTAAATGTGGGTAACGGCTTGAGTAATTTTGTAACTGAGAAAACAAAACCAATTCGTATCTGTATTTTTCCCCAGGCAAATGATTGCTCTGGGCTACTCCCTTAAGGCCTCACACTGTTTGAGTAAAGGGAGTTCCTAGCGGCCCAGTGCCTTGAAGAACTGAATGCCTTTCCCTCTGCCCTCGAGCCCACTTTCACCCATAATCTACAAATCATGATCACTGGGTACACCTGCAGGGTTGGTTCTGATCTAGGTAGGAGCGCTGCTGGCTCTCTCCTACCACTCAGTGACGTACGACCAGCCTGGGTTTTCCTGGACCCTGTTTCCCCAGATGATGGAACTGGATCAGGTCATCTCTAAGGAGTGCCTGACTTACAAATTCTGTGATTTTCTATCGATCCACCTCACGTTGCTCATGGTGCTTGGAGAACGCAATACTCTCCATAATGAATGCTTTTCAAATGACAGACACTTGTTCCACTTATCACCAAAATTTAAAAGTTGATTCGCTTCAAATGGGAGAGCTCTTCAAAAGCTTACACAGATCTGTTTTCTTGACGGCAGTAGACGTTAACATTTGCCTTGCTGTGTGAGGCTCTTAGGGATGGTGATTCAGACTGTTCTGCAAGTGCTCACAAGAACAAGTGACCTGCGTGGGGTCATACAGCTGGAGCAGGCAGAGGCGGGGTCCTGGGCCCCTGGGCCCCTGCCTCCTGCTTCCTCGTCAGGGCCCTGTCATCTCAGCACTCGGTACAGGACCTGGACCGAGTGAGCACAAGTGACTACTTAAGGGACCAGCGAATGAGCCGATCGATACCCCCCTCTGGGGCCACGGTATGCTGTTTTGTGACACGTGTCTGATTTTACTGTCTGTCCCTCCACCAGCCATATTTCGCAGACAGGTTTCTAGGCTGGAAGAGAAGCTACAAATACTCCTGGATTTCCTAAAATGAAATATGTGACTCTTATGGACCGTCTTTGCAGTTTGAGGGTCTTTGGCGTCCACTTCATGCTTAAAGGTTGTGTTTTGACAATTGAAGTTGTCTAAAACTGCGTGTTCTACCTCGAAGGTTGGCTTTGGTAGGCTGCAGAATATTTTCTGTCCGAATGAGAAGAAATAAATCATCTTATGCTAGCATGACAGATGTATTTGTGTGTGTACATAAAATCATATCAAGTTTTTAAAGTTATAACTTCAAATAACAGCACCAACCAAAGGAGAGAAGGGGGAAATTTGGGGAGATGATGCATATTTTCAGTATCTCATTTGTGGGTATGGTTTCATGGTTATATGCCTGTGTTCAAGCCAGTAATGTATACACTAAATGTATATATATTTTTGTATAATGATTATACCACCATGAAATCATTTAAATAAATAAATATAAATAGCATCAAGTGTTCTGGAACTAGTACCCCTTACCAAGAAGGGGCAGACTGAGAGAGGCCTCTGGAAGAGAATGCTACCTATTCAGATCACAGACCCTCTCTCTTTATGACTCCCCCCTCCCATGGCTCTCCTCATCCAAACAACCTGGCTGCATATTCAGAAATATCAAAGCCTCTGTACTTGAGGTCACAAAGATGCATTTTATCAAGCTCCTTGGCTGATTTCTTAAGCACACTGAGCTCTGAGGGATATCGGCCTCTAAGCTAAGCTCCCAACTGGATACCATGTAATATACAAGATCCTCCGTCAACAGGTCTTGCTGCCCTACCAAACCTACCTTCCATCACCTCCTGCCTCCTGGTGATCTGTGCAGATACTGGATCAATGGTAACTAACACTCCCCCACTAAGGCTGCTCCTGCCTCTATCCAGAACACCTGGAAGACCCTCTCTCTGTCTAGCTAGCTCCTAGTCTTCTGTCTTCCACCTGTGTAGGACAATAACCCCCACAGGAGACTTCCCTGTCTTCTCCCACCTGTCTTCCTGTGGTGTTTACTATTTTGTTTCAAAATTAATTTATATATTCTTTTCACATTCCTGACGGTAAGGAGTATGGGTCTTATATATCTCTATATTCCTTCACCTGCGAATGCGTGACACTTCATAGAAACTCCATCAACCTTTTTTTTTTGACGATTTACTGATCCAGGCCAGACAGTGGTGCAACAGTAAAGCAACTGAACCCATGTGGGCAATTCCCAGGTTCTCGTCCCAGGGTCTCCCTGTGTGTGCCCGGCTTGTCCGTGTGCCTGTGATTCAGGCTGGCTGAGCTGGGGATGGAGTGTAGCGTGAGGGCTTCGTTGGATGCTATCTCTCTCTGCCTCTATATTATGGAAGAAATAAATAAACTTTTTTAAAAAATTAAAGAGACTTACTTATCCAAAAATCTGGATTGTAGCTCAGGGAGAAGCAGTTTATAGAGGATCCTGGTACTCAGAGAGCTGGTGAACAGAAATAGCAAGCGTGAAGACCACATTCTGGGGGAAACAGAAAGCTCAGGGAGTGGGTAATGGTAGCAGAAGTATCTGTCTATCTACTTAGATGTGGATTCAGAGCAGATGCTGTGTGTCAGACCCTCAGCTCAGAGCTTTGTAAGCGCCACTTCAGTTCATTTTTACAGCAGTGTTAGAGGGTGAGCTGTTACCTTCCCATTGGGTGGTGAGGAGACAGCTTAGAGACATGAAGCAGTGCAGTAGACTGGATGATTGTGTCCCCCCAGTTCTATGTTGAAACCTAAGCCCCAGTGTGATGGTATTAGCAGGTGCGGCCTTTGGGAGGTGATTTGGTCATGAAGATGCAACCTCATGAATGGGATTATTGCCATGGCACTCTTGTAAAAGAGGTCCCAAGAGTTCGCTAGCCTCTTCTACCATGTAAGCCTAAAAGAAGAGTTGTGCTCAGCAACGGGAAAGAGACTCCTTTCTAGAACTTGCCATGCTTGTCCCGTGGTCTTGGACTGCGGCCTCCGAGCTGCGAGAGGTAACCTTCTGTAGTATATGAGCCAGCCAGGCTGTGATTTTCATTACAGTCTCCTGACCCACTAAGACCGGCAGTATGCCTAAATACTACCAAGTTGGCAGGAGCCAAAGCCGGCTCATCTGATCCCTGGCCCTGTCTGATCCGCTCTCACCTTGAGCAGAAAGGGAGGTGAAGGCAGATGGGCAGCGGCATAATACGGCATGGAGGGAAGATGGGCTTTGCTCCTGGGGATAGCCCTGAAGCCCATTCCCTCCGACCAGCTCTGAGATGGCACAAGCTTGCTCTTTCTGAGCCTCAGGAACCATAAGAGGGGGGAGGGCTCCCATCTGTGACATCCTTGGCCAGGCCTGGTACCCAGCAGTGACCTCATGACAGGGTTGCTCTGAGAGTGAAAAGCATCGGTGACCGTGAAACAGTCCTTCGTAAGCCCAGTGGCACTTCACATGAGAGCAGAGGAGTTATTCTCGGATTCTAAATACGGCCTGGGTCAGCAGAGACTGGGCGGCCCGTGGGGGAGCACGTGGGCAGGGCTGTGAAATGCCTGGTGCTCTCTGTCCCAGCTCCTGCACCCCGAGAATGCTATGTGGGCAGTGTGGGGCCTCCTGAGGGCCACCCAGCTGTGAGGCCAAGACCAGTGTCCCCTCCTCCCCCCGAGCATAAACTCTTCAAATCTACAAAAATCATGGCCGCTTTCTGGTAGACATATGTGAAGGAGGACTTCAAAGCCTGTTTCAGGGTCTTCTTCTGGCTCCAAAGATTAAAAATCCCCTCAAGAGACACAATCACCTCAGAGCCTTCACAGGGGCAAACTGGAGTCTTTTGAGAGGAACACAGAACCGGGAAGAGACAGATAGGACAGGATTTTCAGAACTCCTGTGGCACAAGAAAAGTGGGAAGGAAAGATAAATGCTTTATCTTCTGAAGAGCGGGCTGTGCCTTTATCCTGAGATTAGAGGCCACGGATACCAGCCT
>NW_006159774.1:929026-933641 GCF_000334495.1 Tupaia belangeri chinensis
CAAAAGTGAGGTCGGAGGAGGGGCTGGCACTGCCATCCAGCCATCCATTCGTCCCCGGGTCTGCCCTGAGCGGACACTGCTCCAGGCTCCGGACAGGGCTCTGAGATCGAGGAGACCAGGTCTTGCCACTGGGCCACACACGAGCAAGGGACAGATGAAGGAGCCGGAAGGGTCCTGGCCCAGGAAGCTATGGGGACCCCAGGGAGGAAGCCTCTCGCTCTGCCTGGAAGTGGCTGGAGGGCTTCACTGAGGGGGAACCATGAATCTAAAGACCAAGCAGGTGTGTAGGGAGGAACAGGAGAGAGGTAGTCCAGGCAGGGGGAAGGCTTAAGCAAAGGCCCAATGTGTCCAGAAAACGGGAAGAAGGATTGTCAGAGGCTAAAGACCTCACCCGCCTACCCTGGGAACCTGGGCTCATGCCATGGACTCTGAAGGCCCACGAGAGGTGTGGTTACATCTTGTGACAGTCACTTTCTCTGTGTGTCTTTTTTTTTTTTTAAGTTTTGCCTTAGGGCATGTGTGCTCACCAGAGAGACAGTGAGAGGTAAATGACAGTGAGGGGATGGCCACACTGCAGTCTCTTCTCCTGGGTCTCTTCCTGGGATTGTGGGCACACATGCACACACACCCAGCATGATTTTCAAGCTACCGGCTTTAGGATTCAAACCATGATTGGCGATGTGGGAGTCCAGTGCCGTAACCTCTGGTCCTGTTGGTCCTTTCTCTGAGTTTTTAAATTATTTTTCCTAAGCCTCAGCCTTAGGGGAAAAAAACTACACATCCCATGGTTGTCGTGCTCTTCGGCACCTTGGTCTTTCCTTCAGAAACGTCACGGCGGATGAGCGGAGCTGCAAATCGGCAAGTGAGATCAGAGATGTGTACAGCCTTTCAGAGGAGAAAGAGAGCGCGTCGCCGGTGTCGGATCCCGCCTCTCCTTCAGCAGAGCCTGTTCTTGCCGTGATGAAGAAAATTCTCGTAATAAGACGATACAGTTGGATTAAAACAGGTGATAGGGAAACAAAATCAATATTTTGCAATTTATTTTATTATAGAGAGCCCCCGAACTTGCTTACAGACAGATCGGTTTGCTTCCAGCCCCTAGTGACAAATGAATGTTTCGGGGAGAGTTAAGATATCTCTCACGAGCTGGAGGAAATCTCCAGAATGAATTTTGGATGATAAAAGGAGCTGGGCTTCACGATTCTTGCTCAGGTTTTTTAAAAAAAAAAAAAAAAAAAAAATGCTTGTTATCCCCTCAGGTATTTCTGCGGGAAATTGGCCAGACCTGTTTTTTCTCTCCTCTTTCTGGAAGTGCCCAATTTCTCTCTGACCCTTGCCTTTTCATCATTCTTCCAGAGCTCCTCCCTCCACCCGTCTTGTGCTGTTTCATTTTCAAACTTCTTGTCTTATCCACAGAACCTGTCTCTTCCCTGCTTCATCTTGCTTCGCCTTTGTTCTCAAAGACTCCTTTGACCATGTTTCCTCGCTCCTAGTTTACATTGTGATTAAGAAGGACCAGGCAACAAATGACAGGTGCAGGGTATAGTGCTCAGGAAATCAGTGAAACAGGCTGAGGTCTTTGTCCCCTTTTTCTGCCCCGTGTTGTAAATCATCACTGTTACAGTGCTGGGGGACGTGGCACTCGGAGAGGAAGAAAACTTTGTTTAAAAAGCAGTTGAGGGGGACCAGCAGTTAGCGTAATGGCTATGTCGCTGGACTCCCATGCAGTCAACCGTGGTTCAAGTCCCAGACCCGGTGGCTTAAACTCACGCCGGGCGCATGTGCGTGTGTGCCCAAGATCCTGAGAGGAGACTGGAGGAGAAGGGATTGCGGTGTGGCCATGCCCCCTGGGGGGTGATTTCTTGCTTTCTTTCTCTCTGTCTCTCTCTGTCTCTCTGGTGAGCGCACGCACCCTATAGCAAAAACCTCTCAAAACAAAACAAAACAAACAAACAAACAAAAAACCAGTTGAGAGCCTGCATGCATAGAGAGAGGAAGGAAGGGAAATATCCTTAACAGAGTCTGGCCACACCACAACCCCCTTTCTCCAGCCCTTAGGCTGAACCTGGGTGTATGCAGTGTATTTTCAGACCAGCCTGGGGATCCAAACCTGTAGTTGGCCTTGTGGCTTCCAGCCTGACAGTCCAGTAAGCTAAGGGTTGCACCAGCGAGGCTGGGCTGGAGGAAGCATTTCAGTCTTCAATTCAATGGCGTCCCTAGCCGTTGAGCACTTACTGTATGCCAGGCATGGTGCCGAATCCCAGGAGCATGTGGGAAGTGGAGGTTAACTCCAGCTAGGAGCATCTGGGAAGACTTTGTGGAAAGCCAATAACTTCTTTGGCACAAAAGTTAATGCCATTCAAAGAGGATTTATAATTTATTTATTTTATTTAAGGATGAAAATGAGTGTGTTCCTTCCCTGAGCGCTAGAGAGAGGCAGCATAATGATGGGAAAAAAGCTCGGACTTGAGCCAGATAGATCAGGATGGGAACCTTTGTAACTTTGGTTGGCCCCTACGAGCAGAGCAAACCAATTATTCCTACTGAACTCGGATTTTTGCTCCTGTAAATTGAGACACCTGTTATCTAGGGTTGTTGGACAATTAAAAGGTGAGGACTGGGACCAGATGGTGACACAACTAATGCAATCAAACCCACATGGGAAAGCCCTGGCTCATACTCTGGGACCTCCCTGAGCATGCTTGGTGCCCGCATATGCCCGTGATCCAGGCCAGCTGAGACGGGAGTGGATAGTGGTGTGATTACACTGTCTCAGGGAAGAAAGAAATTAGTCAACTTTGGAAAAAGGTGAAGATTGGGGCCAGCAGGTGGCGCCGAGGTTAAGGCTCTAGGTCCCACATGGCCAATTGTGCAGTTGGAGTGCCAGAACTGGAGACTTAAAAATCATGCCAGGCATGCGTGGGCGTGTGTGCAAAATTCTGAGAGGAGAATGGAAGAGAAGGAATCACAGCATGGCCACTCCCCTCTAGGGAGTGATTTCTCACTTTCCCTTTCTCTCTCTCTCTCTCTCTCTCTCTCTCTCACAAGTCCATATACTTTATAGCAAAAGCAAAAACAAAAATAAGAGTGAGGATCATTGTAAAGCATTTCAAATAATGTTTTGCTTAGAAGAGGGTCTCTCTCTCTCTCTCTCTCTTTTTTTTATTTTTGAGAAAGATTTTTTCCATAGGGCACATGCACTCACCTGAAAGACACAGAGACAGAAAGTGAGAAATCACCGCCAGGGGGAGGGATGGATATGCCACAATCTCTTCTCCATTCTCTTCTTGGGGTTTTGGGCATGCATGCACATGTGCCCAGCATGAGTTCAAGCTGCCAGGTCCAGCACTCCAAACCACAACTAACTACATGGGAGTCCAGTGACATAACCATCATGCCTCCTGCTGGTCCCATAGAAGAGGATATCTCGATAAGCCTTGATTTTACTTGTTTCTAAATGATTTTTCACTTTTTTCCAAATTTTGGAATAAGCAATGGCGATGCATTTTTAAAATTACAATGGTAAAAGCAAAGTTTTCCAAACTTTTGGAAAAAATGAAAAAAATACTCTAACCTATAATAACTTCTACCAACAATTTTAATGTTCCTCCTGACCCTGTCCACCTGCAGATATGATTCTAATATTTTTTTCATATTATATAAGGTACTTGAAATTTACTGGCTTCTAAGTGACTTCATGGCATAACCTTTTCCCACACCTCTGTGTGGGCCTCGTAATCCTTCTTTGTGAATAGAAAATATCTTTGGGTAATTTACCCTATCACTGGACATTGATGTGGTGTTCAATTTTGCTTTTGTTTAAATAATACCCTGCTCCGGAATTACTAATCCAAAAGCAACGGTCCTCTTTAAAGATCTCTGTACAAAGTTTTGGCTTCCTAAAGGATTGTAACTGTTATTGTGCCACAAATGCCTGTGTGCCCACCCCCCAGTGAAGCGCTGGGTGTTGCCTTTTTTAAAATAGTTGCTAATTTGGGGTGCATGAAGTAGCTTTGAAATGTACATGTCTTTGGTTGTTAATGAAGATGAACATGTTTTCATAAAGTTGTTTATTTTTGCTGTTTATGGATTGTTTTGAAGACTTGAGAATGATCTACTTACATCCC
Source organism: Tupaia belangeri chinensis (assembly GCF_000334495.1). NCBI lineage: Eukaryota > Metazoa > Chordata > Mammalia > Scandentia > Tupaiidae > Tupaia > Tupaia belangeri. Next base: position 933,154 of record NW_006159774.1, read on the forward strand.
TTGTCCACTTCACTGTTCAGATTTTGAGCTTTGATATCCACACACACAGGCACACATGCAAGCACACACACAGACACACACGCAGGCACACATAGGCACAGACACAGGCGCACACACGCAGGCACACACACGCAGGCACACACACAGGCACACACAGGCGCATATGCAGGCACACATGCAGGCACACACACAGGCGCACACATGCAGGCACACACACAGGCACACACACACAGGCATACACACAGGCACACACAGGCACACACACGTAGGTACGCACATGCAGGCACACATGCAGGCACACACAGGTGCACACAGAGGCACACACACGCAGGCACAGACACAGGCGCACACGCAGGCGCACATGCAGGCACACACAGGCACAGACACAGGTGCACACAGGCAGGCACACACACGCAGGCACACACACACACACACACACACACACACACACACACACAGGAAAATTATACTTCCTAAGGAATATTTAA
>NW_006159774.1:934042-944981 GCF_000334495.1 Tupaia belangeri chinensis
ACACGTGCACCCATGCAGGCACACACACGCAGGCACACACAGGCACACACGCAGGCACACACGCAGGCACACACAGGCACACATGCAGGCACACATGCAGGCACACACATGCAGGCAGACACAGGCGCACACACGCAGGCATAACAGGCACACACACAGGCACACACAGGCGCACATGCAGGCACACACACAGGCACACACACAAGCACACACGTAGGCACACACAGGTGCACACACAGGCACACACACGTAGGTGCACACATGCAGGCACACATGCAGGCACACACAGGTGCACACGCAGGCACACACACTCAGAACAGATATTGACCCTTTGCCCTGGGAGACCTTATTTGGTTCTGGCCAGGCAGAGGCAATGGCAGTCCTCGCCTGACAAGCATACACCCGCAGTGCAGGGTTATGGGGACCTATCGTAGTGCTAACTTCAGAGCTGCTAACCATGATGACAGTAGGCCTTCCCTATGCCACTGTCACAGAGGCTGCTAAAGGACTTCCAGAACTGGAGTCACTTCTTCCAAGAAAGAAAATAAAGCCATTCAAGGCTTAATGAGTCTCAGACTTTCGGTTTGCAAATGAGGTCTTTCTGCTGACTCTGGGGACTCTGGAGTGTCACCAGATGTCTCTTTGGGCCCAAGGTCAGCTTGTTCCCAAGGTGGCTACCGGTCTAACGCAGCATTTCACAAACTTAAGAACCACCAGGTCCCAAACATTTCTTCAGAGACTCAAGTAAGAAATGTGACATTGGGACCAGCAGTTGACATAATGGCTATGTCGTTGGACTCCCATGTAGTCGACCACAGTTCGAGTCCCAGACCTGGTGGCTTAAACTCAGGCCAGGTGCGTGTGCGTGTGTGCCCAAGATCCTGAGAGGAGAATGGAGGACAAGGGATTGCGGCATAGCTATACCCCCTGGGGGGTGATTTCTTGCTTTCCGTCTCTCTGTCTCTCTCTTTCTGGCAGGCACATGCACCTTATAGTGAACCCCCCCCCCAAAAATGCAACATTAAAAATCTGGCATTGACACTGAGGTGATTACTTGGTGCTAGAGCCACAGAAGGGAAGCCTAAATGCACATACAGGCACAGAAATTAAGGGACAATGGCATGCTTCTGTCACATCTTTTGCTAAGAGTATCAACCAAATGAAAATAGAGACGGGTAAAATTCCTGTGTAGTGGAAACATTAGCCTAAAGAAATTTCCTGGTGCCAGTAGGTGGCATGAGGATTAAGATGGCTCTATCCCACAAGATCGACTGCAGTTCAAGTCCCAAACCAGATGGTTTGAAAAACCAGGCCGGGCATATGTGCGTGCATGCCCAAATATCCTGAGGGGAGAGTAGAGGAGGAGGGATTGTGACATGGCCATCCCTCTGGGGCATGATTTCTCACTTTCTCTCTATATATATCTCTTTCTCTCTCTCTTTCTCTCTATCTCTGGTAAGCATGCACATCCTATAGCAAAAACTTAAAAAAAAAAAAAAGAAAAAGAAAATGAAATTGCCTAAGGGTTAGCAGTCAGTTGTTCAGTATAGACAAACCGTTGTGCTTTCTCAGCTGGTTCAACCTACTGGGTTCAGTTCCTGAAGTTTCCTCTGGAAGGAGGAGATGGAGTTGCACAGCAGCCACACTAGAGAGGGCTGCCTACTCTCCAGGTAGTGCTGAGCTCCTTTAAAGATGTATCACATGATTCTTGAAACACAGATGAAAAAGATTTCATGTGTGACTGTGTCGGCTTCACAGTACCTCCGTGGGCTCAGAGATGAGCTCTCCAGGGCCAACTACCAACCTGTCGCTTCATCCTCTCAGCAATTCTTCCTCCTAATAGAGGAGGCAGCCTTGACCACCTACTGTCCAGGATTGCTTCCCTAGGCCTGACCCAAGGCTTCCTGGCAGGTCACAACCCTTCTCCATCTGCTTCCACTGTTTTCAATCCCCTGTTCCCTCTGTCTAACCATCCCTGATCGGACTGACTCATTACTAAAGCTGAAATTCTCAAGGTGCTGAAAAAGTACACAGAAATAAATCAGCAGGTGCCAGAATTTCTCCTAAGGGGAAACTCAGCACTGGGGAGGGATTACTAAGGTTTAATTTGCACAACAGCTGTGCTTCTAAAAGGGTGTGTAAATCAGTCCAGGGGTAACTGAAAGGCACCAAGAAAAAAAAAATGTTACTTAGAAGAATCCTATGGTGGGTTCTTTTGTAAAACAAATCTTAAGATCCTCCCTTGGAGGTCAGGTGCTGATGTCACCTCTTCCTTGAAGCTCTCTATGATCAGCACCCCCTCCTCAGCAGGATTAATTGTTCTTTCATCTCTGCACCCTTAGGATGTTACTGGTGCTTCTGCATACCTGCCTTGCGATATAAATAGTTCTTGGCACCAAAAAGGTGTGAAATCCATGTTTGTTGAAGCAGAGAAAGAAGCAACTAGTAAACCGGTGGATTAGACACAACTCCCTAAGGCAGAACTGCATCTCTGATTTATCTTCTGGATCCCGCAGTGAGGGTCTTCCCCTAAGGGCTTCCTCTTTTATTGGTCAGTAAACATTTGAATGAAGGAAGGACTAAACACACATTAGCCCCTCTTAATTTATCCATCGGTAAATCCCTCTGTTAACAAAGATCAAAATTATTCATTAACGTTAAGATGATTAGAAATTTGTTGGCAGAAGTCAGGGTAATTCGGAAGCGTAAGGTACACTCCAGGCAGTTTGCACATTAGCTGGGTGTCTTTTCTCTCCTTGCCTCCCTCAGGCACAGGGGTTGGGACAAGGGAGTTCTAGGCCCTCTTCTCTCTTTTGAACAATCTCTCTCCTATGATGGAGGCTGCTCATATTTCTGTCATTCACAAAATCAACACTATCATGGCAGGATTTGGTGACACGACTGGGGCTACAGTTTCATCCTTATGCTAGAGCAGGCAGAGAACAACTTCCAGAGGGAAATCCCAGCCTTGTCCACACACCTTGTCCTGGCCCACTCTGGAGGGGCAGCTAGTCAGGTACAAAATTCTAGAAAAGGATGTCCACCCTACTGTGGTTTGATTGACTATCAAAGAAAATAGCCTCAATCTAAATTTGCAAGATAGGCTTCCTGCTTCCCAAGGATCTGCCTTGGGACACCCAACATAGTTTTACTGGAAGGACCTGGGAGTCACTTAGTTCAGATGAACAGATCAAGCCAAACCACAGAGAGCTTTGTTCTTGTCTACCCTTCCACAGCTGTCTCTCCCGACTCTGCTGCTCTGTAATGGGAGACGATATAGGAAGCATCAACTTTAAATTTCCTGTTGTTTATGTGAAGAACTTGAAACAGTGGCTAGAGTTAAGTAGTATTGAAGTGTTGGCTATTACTGTTAGCGCCCTGGTCATCACTGTTAGGTTTATTGTTAGTATGTCATTGAAGACCTCACGCCCTATGTCAATTAACTTTGTTATAGCCTAATCAGTGAGAAATAAGAGGATATTTATTGGAGTTTATTAATTAAGCCAGTGGCATACAGGAGGACTCATGTCTCTCAAAACTTTGCAGCCCCAAGTGTAGAGAGAAGGGTGCTTATAAAGGTAAAAACCACATTCTTTTCTGGGTTGACCGAACAAAGAACAGTGGGCTTGAAAGTGTAGGAGGTTAGGGTTTTACACTGTAAAAGCAAAAGCAAATTATGAAGCAAAACAAGCGGGTTAATCATTCCTATGGGTATGCTCCATCCCTACCTAAACACAATGGAATCTTAATGGTCTCATGGCTCAGGTTTAGGGGTCTGGTGACTGAATCACATCACTAAGGTAGGGAGTTTTGGGTTATTTAGCAAAGACAGTAGGAGTATTAATCACTCTGTTTACTCTAGGCAAAAGGAGAAAGCAAGTTTCCAATATAGAGAGGAGTTCAAAATGGAAGTCTACTTCATTCCCCACTTCTCTTTTTTGGGGGAATCAAATTATTAATACCTCAGTATCAGCTAGAGGGCGAGGTGATCGTCTCCTTTGGCAGGTAAGAAGTATCACCAATTTAAAAGTCCAGTTTGAACTGACTTGAGCTGATTTCATGGTCTCCAGCTGCTGGGCACTGTTGCTCACCCGCAGGAGTGTCTGGTCTGGCTGGCGTGGCCGTATTCCTGACAATGCCTGACTTAGAGTAGTCAGCCTCTGGAGTGACTAGAGTAGGGCTGTTGCTCTCTTATCTCTGAAGAATTATCTTGGAGGACCTTCCTGGCTTATTTTTATGGACCAAGGCCCTGGTGAGTCTGTGGAAGCAGTCCTCTTGACTTCAGTATGACAGACCTACAGGCTAACTTTAACAGTGGTAGAGGTGAGGCCCCATCTAGACTAGTTGGAGGGGCTCCTCTCTTTCAGTTGTTTTACTGTATATAACATTTAAAGATATTAGTACAGTTAGCTTTAGAACATTAACTTGATTAATTTTTGTAACTCTTTGTTAGACTCAAACGTTTAACAACATGCTTTAGACCTTTTCGTTTTTGTCTCTTTTTTTCTGAGATAGCCTTTTATCTTAAGACAAAAACTACACTACACAAATATTTTTCTATATAAAAAAAAACCTTTTAATTTTTTCCACTAGATATGCATTTTTACAGCCATAACCCTTCTTTTTTTATCCTATTCTCTTTGTTTTTATTTTTATAAGTTCAACCTTCAAAATTACCCTTAATTTAACAGACAAGTTCAATTACATTTACTTCATTTACATTTCCCTAATTTTTGGTCTAACTATTATTTTAAGTTATTTATGGAAATAAGGCTATTTATTTAAGGTGCTTTCTTCAAAGAAAAGTAAAACCAGGCTAATCTTACATTAGCTAGTTTCATTTCATCTAGAGACTGATTAGACACCATAGATTTTCCCAGTGTTTCCCAAGTTTTTTTTCTCTTCCTCCAGGATTTGATTCCTAAGGGGGCCTTGCCTGAGGGTTTGAGATTTACCTGTGTGCAAGCAACATATTTTGAGACAGCATTGTTGATAAGGCTATCTAGACGAGGCACAAAGTGTTTTTCTCCTAACCAATTTAGCAAGCTTTGTTTTTCCCAGGTGGGTAATCTGGTGAACCTGGTCTATAATGACTTGCCTAAGGGCTCGGATACTATTGGCTGCCATCTTTATGGCAACCATTTTTTGGATCCTCCAGTAGCCTACTGTTCATGGGCTCCTCTTGAATGCAGGAGGGCGAGGATGAGAGGACAGAGTTCGGGGCTGCTGCAAGAACTTTTAGTTGCTGATAGAGATATCTCCCCTCTGGCTAGGTCTTATATTTTTCTCTCTTGTCACATGGTCAGCCAATCTGTTCACTACTATTTTCTCTTATTATTATTATTTTTTAATGAGTGTACTTTTGAAAGCTACCTTAACCTCTGATTTAGATAGAAATTCATCTTAGTCACTTTAAGGGTTACCTGAGGCTTGTGTAGTGAGATTGTCAGATGTCCAAGGGGAGCTGTGGGGGTCTTGGGCCCCATCAATCCTCAGTTTCAAAGGCCAGCATGGACTTTGGAAGTCCCAAGCTCCATTCAGAGCTCAGTGCATTCTGTCTCATCTCTAGTGACCAACTCCACACTGGGGACAAGTCCCCAGTGAGGGACATGAAAATGCCAGTCATGGGCATTGTTAGGGCTTGGGCTGCCCACATTGGAATGCCCACATTGGAAACAAAGTTTCTTCTGAGGAAGAGGCTCTGATCTGGGTTGTTTCCAGATCCTGTCCTCAGAGAAGTTCCCAGCCTTTAGGATTACCCCAAGTGACCTACTGGGTGCCATTAAAGTGAGAGCTAAATCCAAAGTTAAGGTGCCTTGCCAATATTGTTCTAACACTTTTCTGAGTTATTTGGGAACTTTTCTGTTACCTGTTCTGAACTGTTCTACACTGAGAAGTAAACCTAAGTGTTAATATATCCTGCAAGGAGTGTCTGAGTAGTGCCAGGAGAGCGAAGCCCAGTTTACAGGTTTACAAGACCTCTGCCTTATTGCCTATACAAAAGCCTAGCTGGAGAATGCAATTTTAATCTAAATTCTTGTTTTTCCTCTAGCTAGATCTCTTGACTAAGGAGAGAGTCCAGAGGGGAAGAGCCTAACTAAAATAGACCAAAAGAGTACAAGAAGGCAAGGGGGTGGGGGAGAAAGCAGCCAGGACCTCTGGCCTTAACTTGTCCCACCCTATTCCTTGCGACTCCTACCCTATTAAGCTGTTAGACAGTTTTCTAGCTTTTGTTCTCGATATATAGGCCCGAATTTTAATAACCACCCATGCTTATCTTTTCCTCTTTCACCTTGGGAAATTTGATGTTTTTAGAGGAGCTATTAAGCTTATAAAAATAGAATTTCATACATTTATATTGATCAAAATTTTTGATTTTCGGCAGCCCTAACTTTTAGCATACACCAACAGCTTATGAACACGTACAAAGAATAACAAAATTCATTGAACAACTTTTTAATGTAAAACTGAACAATCTTACTAATAGACCCTCTCAATGTTTTCTTATAAAATTTAAAGACCAATAATAGGAGTAACTAAAGCATGTTAACTTAGCAACAAGGATTATAAGGAGGACTCAGAGGGAACCGGCAATAATGTTTCCATGAGTCCATGTTTAACACTGGATTTATATCCCTTTATACCAATTTTACCTTTAACTCAGATGCATTGCATTGGCTACTTAGCATGCAGTTTTGTCAAACGTTCTCTTACTTTTCTTTAGTTAATTTTGGCTTAACAGTTTAGAAAAACAATCAATTTACATAGAAAATGAATATTTTACCCAGTTAAATGATTAGAATTTTTAGAAACCTCTACTTGTAAGAGTACATTTTCTTTCCATTCTCTTTGTGAATTTCCTTAAGGACACAACATTACTATTATAGCCATAGTTAATGCTCTGAAAAAAATTCATAACTGACCGGGGACCAGCAGTTAGCATAATGGCTATGTCACTGGACTCCCATGTGGTCGACCGCGGTTCATGTCCTGGACCCAGTGGCTTAAAAAACTCACGCTGGGTGCGTGTGCATGCGTGCCCAGGATCCTGGGAGGAGAATGGAGGAGAAGGGATTGTGGAACTTCTGCCTCCCTTAGAGCACAGGTAAAATGCCAGAGGGCTGAGGTAGCAGGAAAATCTCTAAAGCAGGGGCACTGAGGAGGCAGCTGAGGTGAGCCCAAGAGAGCACAAGGGAGGATGGGGCTCTCAGACAGACAGAGGTGAACTAGAAGGTGAACTGGGGTCCCGGAAAAGCCCTCTCAATGGCAGAGGAAATGGGTTAGGGCAAGAGCCTGGAAAAGTCCTATCAAGAATCCAGCAGGCATGTCTACCCAAATCACCTGCTAACAAAGAATGTAATCCTTAGGCTGCAGTACAAGACAGCAAAGAACCTGCATTTCTAGGACTTTCTCTATGACCTTCTTAAGAAACAAAGTACCCAGCTTCTGAGGACAGAGAGGTCTACCCATCACGAAAAGAGGACTGGCCCTTCCCCACTTTCCTCCCAAGATGGCAATGTGAGACAGACAAAGGGTGGGTAACCCCTCTGAAGAGAGGATCATTCAGATGTCCACCTAGCCACACCCCTCGTGGGGACCTTAGGGAGCCTCTTAGCTTTGGTAACTGACTATAAACCTGCTGTTGGATCAAACGTGCAGGGAGGGTCAGTGACCCCCAGCATCCATTTTACCTTCTGGTTGTATGAGGCCTCCATGGAACTGCAGATTGGAACCCACTCAGACTCCATAGCAGAAGCCGTGGAGCCACAAACACACTCACACTCTCATTCTCCATTCACACAAGAGTTTAAAACATTCCCTCCCACCAGCTATATGATTTAAGACAAGAAGGAAAACAAAAAGATCCTGAATACCCAGGAACTCAAAACCTGTCAGAGACTCAAACCCTGATTTACCACAAACTGTCTAAGGGCTAGGGGGTATTTGAACCCCTTATAATTATCTAGCCCCCGGACTGCAGCACGTCTGGTGGAATCCAAGTAGGGGCTCTATAACTGTGTCTGGTCAGCTCTGAATCCAGCTGCCTGAGGAGGAGCTCAAACCCCCTCTTCAGCAGGTCAGATTTCAGGGAGATGTCCATGCCTTTGCCAACACCATACTCACCAGTTTGTTTCCCAAAGAGCAGGACAGTAACACCAGAAGAAATGCCTCCGAGGTCTTACACTAGAACTTCACATTTTTGGAGGAGTAGTCAGCATCTCTCGCCTGGCTGTCAACAATCCCAAAAGGTGGATCTGGGGACCTAGAAAATCCGAGATGGCACACTTCCCCTAGAGCACTCTCTGGGTAGCTGGAACCCAGCCCAAGCGAGGCCACTATCCTGGGATGTCTCACCTAAGTATCAGTAGGTACTCATCTCACTGGGGCCTCCAAGTGTCATAGTCTAATCAGCGAGAAATAAGAGGACATCCATACATAGCCAAATTTACTGGCGTTTATTGATTAAGCCGGCAGCATACAGGTGGACTCATGTCTCTCAAAACCCCACAGCCCCAAGTGTAGGGAGAAGGGTGCTTATAAAGGCAAATATCACATTCTTTTCAAGGTCGATATGAACAAAGAGTGGTAGGCTTAAAAGTGTAGGAGGTTAGGGTTTTACACTGTAAAAGCAAAATCAAATTACAGAAGCAAAACAAGCAGGTTAATCATTCCTAAGGATGTGTTCCATCCCTACCTAAACACAATGGAATCTTAATGGTCTTCATGGCTCAGGGCAAGGGATCTGGCAACTGCTGATTATATCACTAATGTAGGGAGTTTCGGGTTATTTAGCAAAGACAGTAGGAGTATTAATCACTCTGTGTACTCTAAGCAAAAAGAGAAAACAAGTTTCCAATATAGAGAGGAGTTCAAAATGGAGGTCTACTTCATCATCTCACCACAAGGGGAAATTCTCTGGGGCATCAGTTGCAGGAAAAGCTGGACTTCTCCAGAGCAGATGGTGTGAAGCCTGGAGCCAAGCGTGTGCTCCCTGCCCCGCAATGTCCAGCAACTGCGTAAGCCCTTGAATCATAGGTCTTTTGTGTTCAGTTCACTTTATCTCTATGTCCTGAACCATACCGTAACTTTTTTACCCTACCTATGTCTGTCTTTCACTGTTCATGTACATCCTTTTTTAAAAAGCATTTTATCTCTATCATCTATCTTTCTATCATCTATCATATATCTCTCTGTCATTTCTCTATCTTTGTAAATCTCTTTATATCCTCTTTCTTTTTTAAAAAATTTGTAAAAGAAATTTTTAATAGCCCGAGGGCACATGCACCAGAGAGAAAGAGAGAGACAGGGAAAGGGAGAGAAAGCACCCTCTTCTGGGATTTGGTCACACCATAATTCCTTCTCCATTTCTCATCCTATTGAGATTTTGAGCATGCAGTCACACATACCTGGCATGTGTTTCAAGCCTCCAGGGTTGGGATTAGAATCATGTTCAGCCCTGTAGGATCCAATTCCTTTAAAAAAAAAAAATTTAAAATAACATTTATTTATCTATTTATTTTTTGTGATTTTCAAGCTGGTGGGTCTGGGCCTTGAACTGTGGTTGATCATTTGGGAATCCAGTGCCTTAACCATCACACCACCTGCTGGCCCCCCATATCGTTTTTTAAGAGAACATGTACACAGGACCAGCAGATGCCATGGTAGTTAAGGTGCCAGATTCCCACATGGCTGACTGTAGTTCAAGTTCTGGACCTGGTGGCTTGCTTTCTCACTTTTCCTTTCTCTCTGGCCAAATTAAGTAAATAAGTAAATAAATAAAATAATTGAAAATGAAATAACTAACTCTTTTAAAAAGGAGATAGATAATATGTACATGTTTCTTTTTAAAAACCAGTATTGTAAAGTGTCTGAGAAGAGTGAACCTCCTAAAGTTATATTGCCATCTTTAAAAGTTGTTTAACAATAATTTTATTTCAAAATACAAAAATGAGCACTCTTAAATTTATAAATAGTTAAGCGAGCTTTCATTCCATCATTTAGTTTAACATCTGATCTTTGTCACATATGCCAGTTTAATTAACATTTATTATTATTTTTTATATTTTTTTATTTTTTACATTTTTTAATACATTCAATCACATTTTTTGGCTTACAAGATGATCATTTCAATATGTGAACATTTCGATTTACTGCTGAGTGAAGCAAGCCAGGCTATGAAGGAGAGACACTGTATGTCCCCACTTAATAATATATACCGAGTGTCCGCACTCTATAACTGAAGCTGACGGGCTAAAGGATGTACAAACACAAGAGATGGGTGTGAATGCCAGATGTGGTGTGTGTGGAGGAGTGGGGCCTGGGGAAAGACATTTGGAGGAGGGATACAGAGACAGCATTGTTGAGACAGGGAGGTAGTATTGTTATATTTTGAACATTTATTATTTTGTTGGTACATTCTAATCCTAGAGAAAAGTGCATAAGTGTGCTGCTCAGTGAGTTGTCACAGTGGACACACTAGGGTAACCAAACCCAGGACAAGAAGTGACACATTAATAGTGCCTGGGAACACTTCCACGTCTTCTGCTGATACTTCCTGTTCTCTCTTCCCCATAGAAAATCACCCTCCAATGTTATTTGTATCTGTTTTGAACTTTACATGCAACTGCAGTCATACTGTATGTATTTTTTTAAGTTTATTCATCTATCTCCTTCATGAACAAGAAAGAGAGAAAGAGAAGCAGAGAGAGGGAGAGAGACAGCACCCCTGACAGAGTCCTGGCCCTGGGCTCCTCCCTCCCTCCAGCCTCAGCCAGACCCAGATCATGGGCCACACGTACCTGGCTCACTCAGGGAGTTCTCTGGAGCCAACCAAGACCCTTCGCATTGGGGCTGGCCTCACAGAGTGTCACATTTTCCCCCTGTACCATCACTCGATATTATGTTGCTGACATTCATCTGTGTTGTGGATCTAGCAGGA
>NW_006159774.1:944991-962953 GCF_000334495.1 Tupaia belangeri chinensis
TTATTGTTGCATGGACTTGTGTCTTGTAAATATACAATTTATTTCTTCATTCTACAATTGACGGCTTGGGTTATTTCCAATTTAGCTCTTATTTCATGTCCTTTTGGGGTAATAAAAGAAATGAATGAATGAATGAATAAGTTCATGTCAAAAATTACCCTATAGCACTTCTTTATTTCCAAGTGGCTTGGCCATGGAGCCTCTGAAGGCAGGCCCCCCTTCCCCTGCATCCGAACTCCTCGGACAGCCTGACATTATCCTTAACACCATCTGCCCTGGGTCTAGCATGGGTAAACCATTCATTCATTCACTTCAAAAGCATTATGTATCTACCATGTGCATGGCATTGCTTTGGAATCTGGAAGAACGTCATGGAAATTGTTACCCTCATGGAGTACATGTTCTAGTGGCACAGAGATCCCCCACCCTCGTTCTGACATTTCCTCTCGCTCCGTAACTTCTCATATCTCGTCACAGCTACTGTCTGTTTAGGCCTCATGGCTTCATAGAGTCTGGCTCTGCACATTTTTGGCCCACCCTCCAAAAAGGATGTGAGTTTTCCCCACCCTCTCAGACTCTCCTTCCCAGTGACTCGAGCCAGGAATCCCAGCCACCTGAGCGTCTCCGCTGATCTCTCCCTCATGGCTCAGTGCGATTGATATTCTCCATACCCCTGGCTCGTGGTCTGTGAAGTAACTTCACGCTCATAGCAGGGTAAACCAAGGCTCACCCCAGCTTTCCCTTTCTTTAAGGATCATAGAACTGCATTGCCTGTTGTTCAATGCTTAAAAATGCTTTCCTCAAAAAAGTTGCCTAGTTCTGAGGACAGATGGTAGCACAACTGTAAAGCCATGAGACCCATATGAGAAGGTCCCTGGTTCTTGTCCAGGGACCTACCTGCATACACTGGGCATGTGTGTGCCATGATCCAGGCTGGCCGAGGCTAGGGGTGATATTACAGTATGAAGACCTTATTGGGGATGCCACTCTCTTCCTCTCATAGAGAAATAAATAAATATATACTTTTAAAAATTCAATAGCTTTATAGTTATTTAGGGCAAAAATGTAAATTTGCTATCATTCTGTCATGGCCCAAAGTGGATGAGTACGCTTGTCTTTTTAATAACTTACATTATTTCATTATATGGGCTTAACTTGATTCCAGTGGATTTTTAAGTACAACTCATTTCCTATACAGCAATAAGAAATTTAAATGTAAGATTTAGAGATTATATTCATTTTTAGCCCTAATTTATGCTCACTTCACCAGGTGCTATGGGTTGCCTTTCCCTTTCTTTCGTATTATAGTAAAATACACATAACACAAAATTTACCATTGTAATGATTTTAAAGTGTATAGTTCTGTGTCATTAAGTACATTACCGTGTTGTGCAACCATCAGTTCTAGTGCATTTTAAAGGTAGGTAAATTTGCTGAGGTGAAATTTGACTTCTGGCATGCAATAGAAAATATTTATTCGAATAAATATGTGATTGCCTCTTGTCACCGGAAAGAATGTTTCTGAATTAGTTGGAATGCTTTTGGCTTCAGGTAACTGAAAACCAAACTTAATCTGGCATAAATAGTAAAGAATTACATTATGTCCCATAAAAAGACATTGAACACCGAAGTTCCTCCACAGTTGGCGAGTTTACTAGCTCAGTGGCGTCATTAAGCACCCAGGTTGTTTTCACCCTTTGAGGCTTCCATCGTTGGCACAGTGACTTTGTCCTTAGGCTTAGTCCCCTCACAGACAAGGGATAGTCACAGTAGTTTCAGTTTCACATCCAAATGTAGTAGCATCACAAGACAGGAAAGGAGACCATTTGAAGAGTGTCTAAAGAGTAAAGATATCTCAGTTATTTCCCATCACATCACATTAGCCACAACCAGGGCACAGTTCAAAGCATAAACCACTCTTGTGGGGGGGGGAATGGGAGCACCTGATTGGCTCAGACCATTCAGAACCCAGGCAGGACTGTGGGCTTGGGTTGGCCTCTCCAGAGCACGTGGCCTTCAGGGGATGCGGAACAGAGTTAGAGTTCTGTTAGGAAAAGCGAAGGGACTGTGACTGACTAGGCCATCAATCACAGCTGCAGCAGCTGCCCATTCCTAAAATAAATCTGCCTAGTTTCCAAGTAAGAGCCATTGGCCTGGTGAGAAATTGGGTTTGCCTGAGTGAAGTAATAAGAATCATAACTAGAGATCAAGTTTTATAACAATTTTTTCAACTCCCTGACTGTCATCGCCTGCAGATCAAACTCTTAACGTGGTTAGCCATCCTCTGAGCTCACACAAGCCCGGGATTCCTTCAAACCAAGAAGCCTTTTCTTCCCTTCTTACTTCTGATCATTTCTTAAGGGTCAGCTTGGAAAGAGCTGCCTCTGAAAGCCTTCCCTGAACTCTGGGATTAAAATGAATTTTCCCTTTTTATGTATTCTCTTTTATTCAGCTTTGTATAAATAGCCACCATCTGTCAAAGCTTTTTTTTCTTTATTGCTTTGTTTTTAAAATGATAAAAGTAATAATATACTTTCTTGTAAATAATTCAAACAATTTGTAAAATCTCTAATTTGAAAAGGCAAATCTTCCCACTCAGCCTGTCCCTCAGCCCCAGCCCCACTTCCCAGTGATAACAATTTGCTTTTATCTTTCCAAACCTTTTTATGTGATCTTTAGATCTATAAAGAGAAAGATATTTGTTTTGTTATTGTCAATTTTATAAAAACAGGATCATGGGCCAGCCTCATAGCCTAGTGGTTAAGGCAGCTGGATCCCACATGGCCAACTGCACGATTCAAAACCTAGCCCTGGTGACACTCTGGGCACAAGTGCATGCATACCCTAAATCTCGACAGGGTGAAGAAATGGAGAATGAATTACAGCATGACCACACCCCATTGGGGTGTGTTCTTCCTCTCCCACTCTCTCTGTCTGTTTGTTTCTCTCTGGCAGGTGCGTGCACCCTCTGGTAATTAGAAAGAGAAAAGAAAAGAAAGGAAAAAAGAAATAGGGTCCAGCCCATAAGCCTAAGTCATTAAGTGAGCTAGATTCCATGTGGCTGACAATGGTTCAAATCCCAGCCCCAGCAACTTGAAAGACACATTGGGCATGTGTGTGGGTGGCCAAAATGCCAACAGAATATTGAAACAGAGGAAAAGGGATTACAGTATGACCACACCCCGTGGAGGGGGTGCTTTCACTTCCCTGGCCCCTGTCTCTCTCTCTCTCTGGTGAGCATGCATGCCCTCTGGCACTTAAGCAATGCTTCAATAAATCAAAGTAAAAATGAGACTGCACGGTGCACTATTGTATGCATGTGTCATTTCATGACTTGCTCTTCTTACTTATCAGTTCAACAGGGACATGGTTCCGTGTCAGTGGGGCCAAATCCGACGTTATTGCTTCCATGTCTGCATGCTATTCCAGTTTGGGGCCTCATTACACTTTTATAACTGATCCCTGATGGGGGGCACTTAAGATAATTTAGCTTTTCCACATTTCCAGCAGTCCTGTCAGAGACCCCATGCTATGAAAGAGAGGTGTGTGTGTGTGTGTGTGTGTGTGTGTGTGTTTACTCATGATGGTATTTCTGCAGGATAGATTCTTACAAATATAATAAAATTGCTGGGTCAAAGAATAGGTGATTTTTAATTTTGATAGCTACTGCCAAGTTTTATGAGGGTGTTTTGGGGCCAGCTACTGCTTATATAAGATAAGTAATTTCTATACTTCTGGACTTCATAAGCCAATAAAATGTAAAAAAAAAAAAAAAACCCACAAAATGTGGAGATAAGATAAAGAAAGTATCCAATATTTTCTTTGTGTACGTAAGGATATCTTTAAAAATCAGGTACCAATTAGTAGATTAAACTATGTGAAATGAGCATGTTTGTATGTTAAAATAGTGTAATATCTACAATTGTAGATGGTTTAACAATATTGTCCGCGTGATTTCGTAAACAATGGACACACAGTCACGCAGCCAAACATGCCCGCACAACCACACGCGCATCCTACTTTTCTCGTTCCAGTGTGACTGCGAACAGCTTATCTCATGTCCAGCAGTTACTGGTGTAGAATCGCTGACCAGCCCACCCTAACAACCACCACCAATAACTGTCTATTCTGTAACTAGCAGAGGGGTTTTGGTCATAGGAAGAGCCACATGGAGGAGAAAGAATAGAGATGAAAGGCCACCTTGTCCCAAGTCTGAATAAGAGGACCTTTGTGACACAAGCAGGACCTTAGGAAGCACAAGGGACACAAGCTCCAGACCCCCAAACTTCTCCCCGTCTCCTCATGGAATCTGCCTTCATCCTGACTGGAAGCCTAGGGAGGGAGAAGGACGAGCCCCCAGCCCTGGCATGGCACTCACAGAACAGCCTTGCTGAGAAGTGGCTCTGTGGGAAGTGGACATGGCCTGTCTGGGACCCTTGCATGACAGCAAGGACATGAAGTGCTGCATGACAACAAAGGCTCTGGTGCTGGCTGGTGGGTGGCCACGAAGCTCTTCATTAGCCACATCCCAGGAAGGCGCCAGTGATCTTTTGAGCAGAGAGAGAGCCAGGCAGGACACTGTCCTATCACAGTGCAGGCCGAGGGCCGCAGGCTGCAGGGGCTTCAAACATTTGGGCTTCCCATAGTATCTGAAGGTTCTACCTGTAGACCATGAGTTCCTTCAAACTGTGGACTGTGTCTTCTCCAACTTTCATCCCACACCCTGACCTGACCCAAGTGTGAGGTGCTCAGGTAATTTCTTTGCCAGTAGGCCCTGCACTTGGGCTTGGCCAGCTTTCCCTAGAAAAGGCCCAATAGAAAATATCTGAGACTCTGTCAAGCATGCTGCCTCTGTTGGGCCTACCCAGTTCTGCCATTGCTGTATGAAAATGGCTATAGACAACACATTGAGGAATAGACACGGCTGGGGTCTAATACAACTTTATTTAGAAAAACAGATGGTACATTGGTTTGGCCTAAAGGCCATGGTTTGTTGACTTCTGTGTCTACCCTGAGGGAAGAACAAAGCCAACTGGCCTAGGATCCAGAACTATCAATAGCTTCGTTACTTACAAGCTGTGTCACAGGATAAGCTATTTCCACCCTTTGAGCATTGGTTTCTTCAATGTAAAGTGGGAGGTAATTGCTACGTACAGAGTTGTCATGAGAGTTAAATGAAATAGCATCAGTGGATCGTCCAGCAGAACCTGGCACATGGTTGTCACAGGGGCCCGAGTGGACACCACATCCAGAACCCTGCATCCATCTTCCTGTCACCAGGCTTGTCTAGGGAATACCTGAACGAGCAGGAGACAGACTTTGTAAGGGCTGACAGGATGCCATGCCTGGGGCTTTGATTTGACTTCAATACAAGCCCTGGGCAGAAACACAATGTCCCTGGTCCGCCTCATACATAGCCTTCAAGTGTCAGTTCAGGAGCTTCCTGGTTCTATGACATCCATCAAAGGCAGCTTAAGGCTTCCAAAAATGTGGTCCTAGACAGATGCGGAGCCTATCTGGGGACTAGAAATATCCTTTTCCATTAAGCATAAATTAACTTAATCACCAGGTATGAAAGATAAGCAAAGTAAACAGCATTCCCTGAAGCTTTCATTAAAATTAAAATTCTATTTAAAATTTAGCTTGTATTTTCTGAGACTTGAACCCCTTCAGAGAGATAATATCTGCTGTAAATTTTTGCACTGACAGAGTGGCAGAAATGAATGTGCTGGGGACAGTGATGTACTATGTCATTTAACTTCGCCTCCTGGTCTCCTTTTCACCAACGGCTAGCTCCATGCATTTGAAAGAAATAATTAGTCTCAGTAAGATTATTCTTTGTCCATTTTCAGAAGCAGTCAGATAGGTGTACCAAAATGAAACTCTCAAGTTACTAAGAAAAAAAGTGCTTAAAGCCTTTCTTTTCTTTTCTTTTTTTTTTTTTTTTTGGAGAGGTTTTTGCTACAGGGCGTGTGCGCTTGCCAGACAGACAGAGAGAGACAGAGAGACAGAAAGTGAGAAATCACCCCCCAGGGGGGATGGTCACGCCGCAATCCCTTCTCCTCCATTCTCCTCTTGGGATCTTGGGCACGCACGCACACACGCCCGGCGTGAATTTTAAGTCACCGGGTCCGGGACGCGAACTGCGGTTGACTACGTGGGAGTCCAGCAACATAGCCATTATGCTAACTGCTGGTTCCAGAGAGATTATTTTCTATAGGGCATGTGCACTCGACAGAGAGACAGAAACAGAAAATGAGAAATCACCCTCCAGGTAGATGGCCACACCACAATCCCTTCTCCTCCATTCTCCTCTTGGGATCTTGGGCACACATGCGCACATGCCCAGCGTGAGTTTTAAGCTGCTGGGTTCAGGACTAGAACCACAGTTACTACATGGGAGTCCAGCTATGTAACCATTACACCATCTGCTGGTCCTGTAAAGTACTTGAAGTCCTGTTGTTCAGACCCATGCCTTGGAAAGTGCTCTTAGGATAAAAGAAAAAAGAAATTGCTAAAATTGCTAAACCCAAACTTGCGTTGCCTTGCCTCTGTCTGGGCTGGTACAGAGTGAGTGGGGAACTGGGATAGCAGTCAGGCCCACTGCATTTCTTATTTTTTTAAGAGATATTCTTGCAATAGGGTGTGTGCACTCTCTGGAGAGAGAGAGAAAGACAGAGAGAGAGAAAGTGAGTAGTTACACCCCCCTCCAGGGCGGGGGATGGCCCACTGCAATCCTTTTTCCTCTATTCTCTTGTCAGGATTCTGGGCATGCATGCACATGCACCCAGCGTGAGTTTCAAGCCACCAGGTCTGGGACTCGAACTGTGGTCAGCATCCAGCACCTTAACCGCTATGCCACCTACTGGCCTCATCACCGTACTCTTTAACAAACTTTGTAGGAGAAGCTCCCTTGAAGGAAATTCACCAGAGTCAACGAAGCACTGTGGGAAGAACATTGACATCAGATGTACCTGGCTTCAGATCCTGGTTCTTTTTATTGTGACTCTGAACTTGGGCAGGCCTCATCATTTCTCCATGCCCTAGGTCCCTCATCTGTAAAATGGGGAAAATGATGCCATTTCCACAGGGTCGTTGTGAGGGTCAGAGGTAACCTTAGCAGGTGCCGAGAACTCAGCACAGTAAATGCTTATGTATTTGTTCAAGAAATAGTTATTGAGGGACCAGCAGATGGCGTAATGGTTATGTCGCTGGACTCCCATGTAGTCGACCACAGTTGAGTCCCAGACCCGGGGGCTTCAAACTCAATGCAGGGTGCATGTGTGCACATGCCCAAAATCCCAAGAGGATAATGGAGAAGGAATTGCGGCATGGGCACCCCAGGGGGTGATTTCTCACTTTCTGTCTCTCTGTCTCTCCTGTGAGTGCAGGCGCCCTATAGCAAAAAAACTCTCTAAAAAGAAATAGTTGTTGAGTACCTGTTACATGCTTGATTCTAGACCAAGATCTAGAAGTCATAAAATATAGAATTTGTAATAGAAGTCACAAAATACTGCCCGCACAGATGCTCACGGGTCCAATAGCACATTGAGATAGACAAACGAGAAAATCACAGCTTAGGGTGACGAGGTCAGTGGTGGAAGGGTGTGTGAAGTACAGAAGGGACACAGAGAAAGGGCTGGTATACTTTGTGATGGGTTTTAATGACACAGCGTGGTATATGGGGCAGCGAGGGAGTTCTGAGCAGAAGGGACCGCTATGTAAAGCAGTGATACACAGAGACATTCTTACCTGGAGGATTTAACGGTATGATATGTCAGATAGGGAGGAGGGCCAGAGGAAAGAGAACTCATAAGGATGGGACATAAAGTCCTGCGTGCCCACACCAGAGCTTGTCCCATCAGAGAACTCGTAAACCTTTGTCGCGTATATGCTCAGGTACCCTATCTGCACAGCACGGAAGCATCTTTATTCTGCCTTCCTCCCTGTGCTGTCTGAGGAGCAGGGTCTCAACAGGGATCGAGGGACTTTGCAGTCTCAAATACGTGGGGGCTCCAAAAAGTTTGAAAGACTGAAATTAAAGTACAAGCTTATTTTGGTACAGAAAAAAAAACCCCATCCATGAATAGTATTTTTCTTTCATTTTATCTTAATTTGCCAGAGGGCACATGCACTTACTGGAGAGAGATAAAGAGACAGAGAAAGAGGGGGAAAGCACCCCCAATGGGGCAGGGTCACACTGCAATCCCTTCTCCCCTATTTCTTCATACTGTCAGAACTTGGGGCATGCATGCATATACACCCAGCATGTATGTTCTTTCTTCCTTCCTTCCTTTTTCTAAAAATGTGTTTATTTATTTATTTATTTTTATTTTGCCATAGGGCATATGCACTTGTTGGAGAGAGACAGAGAGAAAGGGGAAGAGAAAGTGAGAAAGCACCAGAACTTGTCCTACACAGTTGGCCTTTTGGGATCCAGCCACCTTAACCACCACACAACCTGGCTGGCCCCACTCAGCATGTTTTTCGAGCCATGAGGTCCAGGATTCAAGTCATGCAGTTGGCCATGTGGGATCTGGTTCCCTTAACCACCGGGTCACAGGGATGGCTCGCATAGCTTTTTCAGAATATGTGTTTTCCAGGAACTTATTGAAGACCCCTTGCATAAATAAGTGATCAACATCATCATTGTTAAAAAAGAGTTGTGCACTAGATAGAACCTATATAAATGACATAGGTGTAGGTTAATGGTGTAGGTACAGGTTAATGGCATAGGTGTAGGTTAATTGCATAGCTATAGGTTAATGATATAGGTACAGCTGAAAAAACAGCTTTGCTACCCACTAAAAATATCCCTCTAGGATTATTACTGGCTCTCTCATTTAATAAAACCCATCATGCGCCTTCTAAAAATACAAAGAATTACAAACCCCATTTGGTGATTTGCGTTTTTACTATCACAAAGTTGACTTGTTAGTCAAAACAATAATTATATTTGAGACAATCAGAGATTTCCAGGCTCTTCACTATGTAATCTAAAAAAAAAAAAAAAAAAAATTTAATTTACAGGGGAAAAATGTTTAAAATCACACCTACCTGCTCAAACATCATTTCAAAAAAAAAAAAAAAAAAAGTTCTCCCAAACATTTTTAACTCTCTTGACAGCTCAAATGTCACTTTCCTCACAAACCCACAACCTTTTGTTTTCATGAAAACAGCGTTCTAAAGAAAACTGCTACTGCAGAAGGCTAGAATCCGTGTTTGATTTGAAGCTGTAATGATGCACCACTGTTTTCCAAACTGTTACACTCAGCTGACAGAGGAAACTGAAGAAACAGGAAAGGTTCTAAAGCACTCACAAAAGAGACGCTTTCGGTAGCAGCGGAATGTTCAAGCCCGCTTTGAGGGCCAGCATTTGAAATCAAGCCGTGCGCTCGCTGCAGATAAGGAACCCGCTTCAGCCCAGCAGGTAATTGCCAAATGATATCAGACGTGCCTCATGAGAGTGAGTCAAAATATAAGTGACTTACGCAAGGTCATTTGCAAGAACCAAATAGACTGGTTTTCCCCCAGCACCTATTGCTGAACGAATGCTCAGGCCCTGCCAGTGCAAGAGACCGCAGTTCGAGCTCTGGTTTTGCTCTTGGGCACTGTGTCCTGTGACACATTCTGAGACCCTTTAGAGCCACAGCTTCTCGGTCTATTTATTGAGATAATAATTCTTCACTCTGGCCTGACAGTGTTGCTCTGAAGCTCCAGTGAGGTTATAGATGGGAACTGGAGTGCGATGCCCCAAGAGAGCCTCATGACCCCGGGCACTAACCTGACGTTTCTCTTCTCTGCTGCCCCAGAGGGTCTCTATCATTTGAGCCATCTCAGGCCCTGTTTCTGCAGAGTTGTTCCCCAACCTGTTATCCTGTGGCTTCCTCATCCTCAACTTGCATCAAGGGATGATCCAGGTGATGGGATCAAGAGAACCTGATTCCAATACTGGTTCCTCTCCTGTCTCTCCCTCTCTAATGCCAGAGGGTGCAGGCGTGCACACGAGAGACAGAGAGAAAGGGGAAGAGAAAGTGAGAAAGCACCAGAGATGGGAGAGGGGATGAAAGCATCTTCCAACAGGGCCTGGTCACGCCACAATCTTTTTTCCTCCATCTCTACATCCTATTAAGATCCTGGATGTTGTGCACGTGCCCTGACTTGTAAATTACCTAGGCTAGGACTCAAATCCTGTTTGGTCACATGGCCTCCAACTTCCTCCGCATAGCATCTAACCACTGCACTGTGGGGCCAGCTCTCTGACCCTCTTTTAAAAGTAATTCTGGACAAATCCCTTTCCCAAACTCAGCCTTATTTTCTCAAGTGAGGGATTGGCCTAAATGATTTCTGTAGTCCTTTCAAACAGAAAACTGAAGTCCACAAATACTGACGGTTTGGTTCAAACTAGTTCTTATAGTCACAGTGAATTTTTGTTTGCTTGTTGTGTTAGAGGGTGCATGTGCTTGCCAGAAGGAGACAGAAAGTGAGGAGGCATCTCCCCATAGGGGATAGTCATGCTGTAATCCTTTCTCTTCCATTCTCCTTTCTGGATTTTGGGCATACATACACATGTGCACGGTGTTTTCTTCAAGCGGCCTTGTTTGGGACTTGAACTGCACAGTCAGCTATATGGGATCCAACTGCCTTAGCCATCAAGCCATTGGCTGGCCCCATTATAGTGAACCATTGCCTATTGGAAACCCTTGAGAGAAATGAGTCTTTGGACTCTAGATATCAGACGTGTCTCATGAGAACAATGAGCTTACTCATTTTACAGATGAGAAAACTGAGGTTGTTAGAGGAGAGTGGATCTTACAGTTGGTCTGGGCTGATCCAGGACTGGAGTCTTAGTCACTGTTTTCTAATGGTCTTGTGTTTAACCTTTTACAAGTCTTGATTTCTCAGGTGTCAGATGGTGACACAGTAATAAAACACAACATGCCACAAGGCAGACCCCTGTGGGGTGGTTGCAGGTCAGGGTCCAGAGAGCTCCCTGAGTGCACTAAACATGCACGTGTCCAGAGTTGGCTGAGGCTGGGGGTGGATGGCAGTGTCCAGACCTGTCAGGAATGCTGTATTCTGTCCTCCTCTCTCTCACTCATTGAATATATAAACTTAAAAAAAATAGAGAATTTTTACTTCTTTTAAAATCCATTTTAGTGAATCTTTTAATGTGAACAAGGATGTTGTATACCAGTTGTAGGTTGCTCCGTATAGCAGTGGAACCCGCAGAGAGCTCTGTGGTTCTTAGTGGACTTTGGAGAGTATTTCTGCTTCTCCCTTATTTCAGACCAGCAGCTCAAGTGGTCATGGCCTCACACTCCTCTTCTAATTTTCTGGTTAAACTTTGCTGTATGCTTGTCTGGCAATCAGATTACCAAGTTTGTTAGAAGCGTGGGTAAAGTAAGAGTATGTTGGCATGGAGTGAGGTGCCAAGAGGCCCTCCTTTCACTTACAGGCAGAAACTTTAGGCAGTGAACTTTGAGATCTTGATTTTGGCTTCCCAGTGGACTTCTCACATGCCTCCTAGTTCTTAGTCCTGCTCTAGACAGAGGAGGCTGTTGGCGCCCGAGTTCGGACACGGGGGCGGTCAATACCTGTCTGCCACCTGGTTTTGTCCTAGCAGTGGCCCCTGTCTGTCCTGCTCCTTCCATTCTCCCAGCCCACTGCTTTTCCATACATCCGGGGTTCCATCCACATCGCTCGAGTTCCAAAATGGTCCCCTTTCCTTCCATTCTCCTGTTCATTGACACTTGCAGTTCTCTTTGCCTGGAATCTAGCCGTTCCTCCTTCCTACCTGCCACCCACCCAGCTCTGCCCAAGTTCTCCCTCTGGTGGTTTCAGCACTGCCCCCCGGAGGTCTTGGACACCTGCCCCGAATATGCCATGTGGGGGAGTGCCCTTTGCCCATGCCCACCTCTCACTTTATACTCAGTATACTGAGTGATTGCCTGTGTGGGCAACACCTCCACCACATGTGAAGTCTTCCGAGGCTACTGCTGCGTGTCCTGCTTACCTCTCTCATACTCAGCCCAGCACCTGGAATATAGGTGCTCAATACGGTGGGCAGGAAGGAATAGACTGACTAACTGTGCCAGGTTGAGTTGTGACTCCTCCACTTCATATGCTGAAATCCTAACCCATAGTAACTCGCAATGCATCCTTTTTTAGAGGGTCTTTAAAATGAGAATCAAGTTAAAATGCGATCATTAGAGTGGACATGATCAATAGAACCTGTGTCGTTATGAGATGAAACTTAGACACACCCAGAGAGGTGAAGACGAGCTGAGAAGAGCCTTAAGCATGAGCCCCTGGAAGACAAGTGTGTGTCTGTGTGGGTGTTCCTCATGATAGCTACTCTGACTAGTTGAAGAAATCAACCAGATGGACAAACAAATGAAGAGACAAGTAGTGAAAATCATTGCAGAATTGAAAAACGACTTTATTAGTTGCTTCAGTATTTTATGAATTCCCAGCACAGCACTGTCAAAATGGGAGATGAATTTCTTTTCATTGCACAGAAACACCAGCTTGTGGCAGGATCCTTCCTAAGTACTAATTATTCTGCTTGGCGAGCCAGGCCGGCAGCCTTTGGAGTTCTCTAACGCGGAAGTCTGAGTGAGTCGCGTGACAATGTCACATTGGCACCACTCGGACCCGCCTCAGTGTCCCCTGCATTGCACACTTCAGAACAGAGCAGGAGGCTCTCATGAAGTGTCAGAACTGGTGCCTGAGTTCTGACAGCGGAGCCCTGGGATTATCTATTCCAGCTTGCTCTCTTTACAGATGGGCAGACTGAGGTCGTTAGAGGAGAATGGACCTCACAGGGGTCTGGGCTGATTGGGACTGGAGTCTTAGTCATCCAGTGTTTGGGTCCCTGCCCACACTCCTACCCACCCTAGTCTCTTACCCTGTGTTTGTGTGCCCGATATCTGTATCTAACCTACATATCCCTCCTCCTCAGTTTTCTCCCTTTTCCGTCTTTCTGGGATAGCTATCAGTATCCCCATTTTTCAGATGACAACCTTGAACCTCAGAAAGGCTAAGTAATGTGTCAAGGTCATAGGATCAACGACCACCAGAAGGGAGATTTTATCCCTGCTGTGCTATGCCAAAACTTCCCACCACTCCACACTCTTAAAAGTCTCTTTCTTAATGAATATCCACAGGCCTTGGTTCTTACCAACCCCCTCCCCATTTTGTAGACCATATTTTTAAACATCCACTGGTTTTTAGCAGCAATACATTTTTCACGGCAAATCATGATATGTGTGAGAATCCCCAGAGGAGTGGGTACTAAGATTTAGCAGATTTCAAAGGAAGGTCTTGTTTATCTTTGGAAGGTTGCCACCAAATGGAAACGGGTGAGCAGATGACCTAGACGTGGCAGATAGCAGGGTCTGACACGTGGTGATGGCCTGAAAGAGTCTGGAATGATTTGCGACCATGGACTAAAGGTGGTGGTCTCCGATTAGAGGAAGGCCAGACTCTATCTCTTGTTTTATTTCTTTTTTCCATGAGCAAAAGAGACCGAGGGAGAGAGGGAGCCCCCCCCCCCCCCCCGAATTCTGTGATACAATCCATGCCAGCCAACCCTTAAACATGGGTGTACCCTGGGAGGTCTCAGACATGAACCTGAACCTTCCTATGTTGGTCAACCTTGCAGAGCATCACATTTTATTGCTGCTCCACAGTCTGGCCTCTGGGCTGTATCTCTTATTTTATCCAGTTTTTCAAGCTTATTTTCTTTTACTCATGATAACCTTTTTTTTTTTTTTTTCTCTCATAGGGTGTGTACACTTTCTGGCTAGAAAGAGAGTGAGAAGTCACCTCTAAGGGGAGGGCCATATTACAATCCCTTCTCCCTTCTTCTCTGCTCGCTTCTTGGGACTTTGGGCACACGTGCACCCACCCCAGTGTGTTTTTCAAGTTGCTGGGCCTGGCACTCAAATCATGCAGCTGCCTTAACCTCCATACCATTTACTGGCTCATGGATAACCTTTTAATGAACCGCGGAAACCTGTGTATTTTCTTCTTATTCTTTCTCCACATGCTCTGGGAGGTAGAGAGAGCTGCTTCTCTTTCTTTCTGGAGTCCACTATCACAGTACCTGCTACCAGGAAGGCACTCCACGAATACCTGGGAAATAATGGAGGGATTTTTCTTTGGCTTTGGAATCACTGGAGTTTTAGAAGAAATACTCTTCTTTTGACCATTGCTCTGCACACAGACCCTGGGCTGATATTGCTCCCTACCACCTCCCCTTTCAGACCTATCCCACACACCCAATGCCCATCAAAGACCAATCCACGTGCTTCCTGGCAAATCAGAAAACCACCATCTTTTCTTCAAGTTTTTTTTTTTTTCCTCATGATAACCTTTTTTTTTTTTTCTCTCATAGGGTGTGTACACTTTCTGGCTAGAAAGAGAGTGAGAAGTCACCTCTAAGGGGAGGGCCATATTACAATCCCTTCTCCCTTCTTCTCTGCTCGCTTCTTGGGACTTTGGGCACACGTGCACCCACCCCAGTGTGTTTTTCAAGTTGCTGGGCCTGGCACTCAAATCATGCAGCTGCCTTAACCTCCATACCATTTACTGGCTCATGGATAACCTTTTAATGAACCGCGGAAACCTGTGTATTTTCTTCTTATTCTTTCTCCACATGCTCTGGGAGGTAGAGAGAGCTGCTTCTCTTTCTTTCTGGAGTCCACTATCACAGTACCTGCTACCAGGAAGGCACTCCACGAATACCTGGGAAATAATGGAGGGATTTTTCTTTGGCTTTGGAATCACTGGAGTTTTAGAAGAAATACTCTTCTTTTGACCATTGCTCTGCACACAGACCCTGGGCTGATATTGCTCCCTACCACCTCCCCTTTCAGACCTATCCCACACACCCAATGCCCATCAAAGACCAATCCACGTGCTTCCTGGCAAATCAGAAAACCACCATCCGCTTTATGTACACCTGCTGCACCTTGAGCTCTACGCTAAGCCTAGGGAACCACACCGGGTTTTGTCTTGAACGAGCTTCCAGCCTAGTGGGAGACTTGAACAAACAACTGAAATATGATAAAGACCAAAGTATGTGTTAAATGAGGCACTGGCAATGAGCTAGGGGAGGAAGAGTGATTAATTCTGCCTGGAGGGATCAAGGGAGGGTTCAGAGAGAAGACAGAGATTTTGAAAAATTTATTACATAAATGCATTCTGAGCAGCTGACATCCCAAGTTCACTTTCTACATAAGAAACTCAGAAATAGAGTTCACTGTTTCCAACTCTGGTTATTTAGGCTGCTGACTCAGATTCAGATTCATAGCTTTGAGAAGGAGACGCTAAAAAAAATAATTAGAGATACAAATCTCAATGACTATTTTCTATTATTAGGAAAGTGATTGTGGGTCATTTGAAAATATTGCTTAATCTTATTACTTCTAGTTTTACATACTCCTATGTGAAATATTTTACAACCCATATTTGTGTTGAAATTAATAGAAGAAATGTGTCACCCTATTTTATTGTGATCTCAGGAGTTAACTTCATGGCAAACAAAAGATTACAGATGGAAAAGCTTTAAATTGGTGACTATGAATGTATTCCTTAGTAACTTACCTGGTTGTAAACTAAAACCAGATTATGGATTAAGGGCCTTAAAAAGATGTCAATACCTGTTGACTCAGAAATTTAACTTCTGGAAATATGCACTGAAG
This sequence comes from Tupaia belangeri chinensis, assembly GCF_000334495.1. NCBI lineage: Eukaryota > Metazoa > Chordata > Mammalia > Scandentia > Tupaiidae > Tupaia > Tupaia belangeri. Next base: position 960,702 of record NW_006159774.1, read on the forward strand.
CAATAACCCAAAATTAAGAGAAAGTTTTTTTGCAGACATATACTCATTTAAGCAGTGAAAAATTCAAAATAATTTAATTATTTGTTAGCTTGAGAAAGAGCTATTTGCCTTTTTTTTTTTTGAGAGATTGTTCCTATAGGATATATGCACTCGCCAGAGAGACAGAGAGAAAAAGAGTGAGAAATCACTCCCCCCGGGGGGTTAGTCATGCTGCAATCCCTTCTCCTCCATTCTTCTCTTGGGATTTGGGACACACATGCACACATGCCCGGCGTGAGTTAAAAGCTACTGTGTCTGGGACTTGAACTGCAGTCAGACATGTAGGAGTCCAGCGCCTTAACCACTACACTTCTTGCTGGCCCCGAAAGTATTTTGACTTTAAAGATGACATATATAAATAATTTTAGTGTTATAGCAATTTTTTGCTATAACACTAAAATTTGCAATAATACTAAAATTTGATTATAATAAACTTGAGTTTTTGCATTACAAGATTGCATGTACAGTATGACTTTGACTAGGTGGAAATATTTATATTCATAGAAGAAGACTGAAAGGGAATTTATCAAAATATTAAAAGGAATCATTTCTGGATAGTGAAATTACATGTTCCCTTGCCTGTTTTGGTATTTTTCATGTTTTTTTTACAAAGAGATATTATCTAAAACCAGTGACATGAGAGAGAGCCCCTTCAACTTGAATCACTAGGCAGTAATGTGCAGTGTAGGTCCACACCTTCTGAATTTTAGGAACCCAAAGAACATAACAAGAGTTACCAGAACTTTTCAAAGTGAACGAGGATGACAAACCAAAAATAAATTCATTTGAGTCCACAGCTATGAGCCCCGGATGGTGGGAGGGACATGAACATCTAGGCAGTAGTCAGTCCTGGCCACCGGACACTGGGGGCATCGGGACTTCCTGAGCTCAGGTTATTCAATGCCGGACCCAGACAGCATGAGCTATCTGCAGAACAGCACCTGCTGTCCTGGTGGAACAAGCAAGCAAGGGCATGGCAGGGGTCCAATCAAATGGGCAGATATCATGGTCAGGTAGTCTCCCTAGTGGGACATGGTGGGAGGCAGAGGCCCAGTTGAATGGAACTGACCCACCCCGAGGAGGATGGGACTGGTATCTGTGAGTCTGAGGTTTCTCTTAGGCATGAAGACTCCAGGCCAAAGGCAAAAAGAGCAATACAGAGGCTAAGGAATTGAGGTTCCACCTCCTGGGCAGGCTCAGAGCCTGGACTGGACCAAGCTGGCTGGTAGAGGCGTCTGGACTCTGTGGGCCTCTTGCTGTGAGGGGCTGACTGAGTAGCTCCCAAGGCCACTATAGCAAATACAGAATGTATAAAAGCCAAGCAGTGTGGTCATCTTTTGGATAATCATGATTAAATGTGGAAATAGTATATCTTTAGTTGTCCGTATTTTTTTCCAAACAGAAAACGACATCTCCCAAGGGAACTTAGTCAAGAATATGAGAATTAGAGCAATTTATATTTCATGGTCAGACCTGGTCTGTGAAGCTAAGTCGGCCTGTATATTTAACTTATGTTGCATTTAGTATCCCTGAGCTGTGCTAGAAAAACCTGCAAACCCCTAGCTATAAAATGACAGGATAAATATCATTCCACTTAAAGCACAAAATAAAAATTACACCTCAGTATTTTTTTTACATGCTTTACATTTACCTAAACCTTTCTGTTGCACCATTGAGTTTGCTTTTCATGACAGATTTATGAAGTCTGCCGTGAAGCTATGGCAGACACAGAGAGGCTGGTGGCTGTCCTGTACTAGTCACTGTTTGCATGTAGGGCTGCATATGTGTATGTGAAATGAGCATCTTTAAACGTTAAAATATGTGTATACTTTATACATATAATCTTATATTACATACACATGCTCTATGTATGTATTTGTATTTATATATCATCTCATCCCCAAAACAACCTTGCAAGAGAGATGTGATCTCTGTGTGAAGGATGAGAAAGCAGAGGATCAGATGAGTGACTTGCCAAATCACACCACACCTAAGAGGCAAAGTTGAGACTTGAACCCAGTTTTGACTCCAAAGTAGGTATTGTTTTCATTGATGCCATCCAACTTTATCATACTTTCAACAGACACTTTCCAGTCAAGTCGTGGGACCTGCTAAAGATTTCACTAAGCTTTTTTCATGTTCCCTCAGAGTAATGGAGTGTTCTAGAAATCCAAAAGAAAGAGGCAATTGAGCAGGATGGACAGCCTGGGACT
>NW_006159774.1:963024-976430 GCF_000334495.1 Tupaia belangeri chinensis
AAATAAAGGGGCTATTCCGCAGGATGGACAGCCTGGGACTCGGGTTCCCATCTTGACCGTCCCACTAGCTGTGTGATACTGGACAAGCTCATCTCTTTAATCACGTTTCTCTGTCTGTAAAGTAGGGAGACTATCACTCAGCTCACAGTGCTGGTGTGAGATGTGTGTGAAGCGTGTGGTGCAGTTTCACGTACATGGAAGGCCCTCTGTGAGTGTAAGTTATTGGTCTCGTTGGACAGAGATAACCAGACCATGTGTCTGAATTTCAGCTTAGGGAAATGTGGTTTCCGTGCCATAGAAAAACCCCCAAGCAGCTGGGCTCACCCTGGGCAATATGGTCTGTTTGACAGTGTAGGACCAACAGACTTCCTGCTGTCTGACAACCTTTGACCCTGTGAGAGAAATGTCAGAACGGAAAAGGCTCTGGAGTTACCCAACACATGGTACAGTGAAGAAACAGAAGTCCAAAGAGAATGCCAGGCACAGCCAAGACCACACCGTTGACCAGCCCTGCGGTTCTTGAATCCCCGTCTGAGCCAGAGAAGCAGCATTTGGATTCAACTGTAGTACAGCAGAGGGCTTGCCGATGACTTGCTCAGACTCCCAGCACAGGAGTGAAAAAGGAGAGTGAGATAAATCAGTCAACATCCCATTAAGGACCTTTAAGGAAAACCTCAGGAGGTACTCCAGGCTAAACAGATAAAGCATAAACCCAGCTGCACACAATTAAAGACACACTAAGCCTAGAGAGGGAGCCAGGGAATAGATACAGACTGTGAGAAACAGCCTTTTTTCGGGGTCCCTAACTATTAATACCATGTTTAGCTCATGCTGAGGCGGGGCTGCCTAGCACAGGCAATGGGAAAAGCAAGGACCTAGGAGTCAAGCAGACTTTTATTCAGTACCTTCTCCATAGATGGACACCCTGACACACATGGACACTGGTCACTTTTAATGATGCTTTTAAAGAATAGTGACATCTAGGGTATAGTTTAAGTGGGGAAAATAAAAACGGCTTTTTAAACAGCAAATTTTAAACAGATAAGAAAGGATATGTAGGGCCGACAGGTGGCATGCTGATTGAGGGGTTGGTCTCCCACATGGCTGACCACAGTTCAAATCCCAGACCTGGCAACTTGCTTTCTCACTTTCCCTTTCTCTCTCTGTCTCTGTCTCTCTCTGGTCAAATTTAATAAAATAATAATAACAATAACAAATAAATAACTTTTTTTAAAAAAGAGAGAGAGAAAAAAGATATGCACCAAAAATGCTAGCTGGCTATTTCCATATTATAGGAATGAGAAATGACTTTTATTTTAATTTTATTTGCTTGTCTGTGGTTTCATTTTTCCCTATAGAGAATGTGTTATTTTTATAAAGCGAGAAAAGCAATCAAAGTATTATCATTATTATTATTTTTGGTTAATCACACAATACATATTCTGTTTCTAACAAAATAACTAGATATCTGAAGAAACTCTCCTGGTACATGCCAGATACATTTTTTAAAAATTAATGTATAAATGAGCTGTCAGGAAGGTAAGAGAAGTTCTTAGAGGCCAGAAGCAATGAGAAAGCATTATTCCAGAGCAGGTAAGCAAGGGCAGAAGCTGGGATTTTCTCTGTATGCATTTGACAATCCCTGATGGCCTGGAGCCTGGGCCTAATATGTTGAGACAGGAGATAAAGCTTGAAGTTCAAATGATGAGAGAAATCAGATAGAAAACTTCTACAGAAAACCAGGACCACTATAAGATCACACTCTCTATGGGTGAACTAGGAAAAACCACCCCATCAAGGGCAGGCTAGAAATACTTGTTCTTGGCTGTGGCTCTGAGGCAAAGTGTGATAGCGTCTTCCTTCAGAATTCATAAGCCCACCCCCCAGAGAGTTTGGGTTTGGAATTCACATTATCTGTCTGACTTAGACAATGGATTAGTTTAAATTTAGTTTAAGGGTTTATTTTTTTAGAGGATTTTTGTTGTAGGGTGCATGCACTCGCTAGAGAAATAGAGAGAGAGAGATGGTAAGAAACTACCCCCAGGGAGGATGGCCGTGCTGCAGTCCCTTCTCCTCCATTCACTTCTCAGGACTTGGGGCACGTATGCACACACACCCAGCATGAATTTCAAGTCACTGGGTCCAGGACTCGAACTGCAGACAATCGTGTGGGACTCCAGAGCATCTCACCATGCCTCCTGCTGGTCCCAGTTTAAGGCTGTTTTGTTATTGTTCCAGACATGTGGCAGAAGCAAACACAGCTCTTCTCTTACAGAATGAACTGAAACATTTCTCAAAAAATTGTTTGGGAGGATTCACACAGTTCCTACAGGTGAAGTACTAAGGAACATAGATTCACACACACAAAATTATCATCATCATAATCTACGTGTGTGTGTGTGTGTGTGTGCGTGTGTGTATATAAACCATAGGAAAACAGGTCACATGGACACGAATAAGGAGAGAAAATTTAGAATGATTCCCACAATGACTATAAATAGGCAAATTTTTACATACATAACACTGAGTAGGTATACTTAATATCTTTAAAGAAATAAGAGAGTATTGGGGCAAGCAGGTAGTGGTGTGGTGAAAGGCTCTGGATTCCCACATGGCCAACTTCTGTTCGAGTCCCAGACCTGGTGGCTTGTTTTCTCGCTTTTCCTTTCTCTCTCTCTCTGCTTGGTCAAATTAAAAAATAATAATAATAAATGGAATTAAATCAATAAATAATTCTTTAAAAAAAGAAATAAGAGTACTAAAAATTAAACCACGTTTTAATAGTTTAAGAAAAAGATAAGGCAGATTTGAAAAAAGGAAAACACTTTAGAAATAAAACTATTATAATTAAAATAGGAACTCAGTGAATAGGTTTATTAGCAGATTAGACCCAGCTAAAAATAAAGTAGAAAACTACAGACAACCGAAAGATATATTTAAAGAAATAGGTCAGAATCTAGCACATGTAAATAATAAGATGGAAAATGTAATGGAAGAGTTAAGATATGGAGGATAGAGGGAGAAGATCCAACATACGTTCTATTAGAGTCCCAGAAAGAGATAATAACCCCATAAAGCAGGGGGCGGAGGGGAGAGTGCCCACCTCATATGGCTTTTGATAGAATTAAACAAATTGCAACATAAAACTAGCAGACATCTGGAGGGTCAATTTTTAAACTCATCTTGTATTTACTGAGCATGTACTGTATGCTGGCACTGCACTTAGATGCCGGGCATGTACCAGTGAGAGAGACGGACAAACACCCAAATCCCCCAGACCTTCCTTTCTCATGGTGGTGGGATAGGAAGAGGGAAAATACAGAGAGAAAATAAGATACAGAGTGAGTCAGTAGGGAGTAAGTACTGGGCGGGGGATTAAAGCAGGGAATGCACAGGGAGCATCAGGGGTGAGAGAAGGCCTTACTGAGAAGGCAACATGGAGTAAACACCAAGAGACGAGGGGGGCAGGCCCAGGGAGAAAGTGCACTCCAGGCAGGAGGCCCTGCAGGTGAGGGAGAAAGAGCACTCCAGGCAGGAGGCCCTGCAGGTGAGGGAGAAAGGGCACTCCAGGCAGGAGGCCCTGCAGGTGTGGAGGCCTCAAGGTGTGGAGGCCTCTTATCTGCCAAGGTGGAGGAGCGACTCTATCTGGGCAGGGGGCAGGGGTGAGGGGCAGACGTGTGACCAGCAGCCCTTTCACTCAGGAGCGTGCCCCCAACAGAGCCTCAGACCTGGCCAGCCCAGGTCGGCAGTTTTTCCAAGACTATCAGGGACTGGGCAAGGAAGAAGGGCACCAGCAGAAGGGGCGTGGGAGGAGAGGACACAGACACCATTGAGCACTTGAGTGTGGGTCACTCCATGACAGGATGGCTGCGGCCCTTCATTGCTAGAACCCTACAATGCCAGCCACTTGCTCATCCAGCCCCGCCCTCTCAGGACCCTCAGCAGCTCTCATTGGCCGGGGATTTCCTGCCCTGGCTCTCTCCAGTCTGCCTCAGCCACCCCTGTTGTCCCCACAGCAGCAGGAGAGATACTACCTTATGCCTGAAGCCCCACACTCCCTTTCCAGGTGCCAAAGGAGCAGCACTAGAGCCTCGTGTCCCTCCCTTGAGATGAGACTTCCTGGGCCCTTCTCTTTCCACTTACTTTGTCTCTACTCCAGCTCTCAGCTCTTCCCTCTTGGGAGGTGGTGACAGCAGGTGTTACGAATGAAGAATGGAAGGAACTAGGGGAAGGAGGAAGAGAGGACAGGAAAAGAGGGGAGAGGAGAGGAAAAGTGTCCATTCGATTGGGAAGCCATGCAGAGGGAGAGGAAAGAGGGCAGAACAGAGGCCATGCAAGGCCCAGGGTTGTAGGCATGAGACAGAGAACACCAGGCCCGGGAGCGCGGTCAGAGTGTGCAGAGGCAGCTGTCCTGAGGAAGTGGCCTTGTAGGTCTCTCCTGGGGTGAGAATGCCGTGAGAATGGGAGACGGCTGGACACTCAGATTGGACGTGTGTGTGTTTACAGGGAACTGGGCGGGCCGGCTTGTGGGATGTGAGTGGCTGAGACTTAGTGTTCTGTGGGTGTTTGCAAACAGTGCAAATGAGAAGGGGGCCTAGAACAATCAAGTTGGGGCCATTTTAGAGGTGATGGCCAAAGCACAGAGAGAGGGGAGAGAAGGGAGCCCAACCCCAGGGCTGAGGAGGGACCTCAGTTAGGGGCTGGGAAGGGGAGTGGCAGGAGTGACTAACTTCTCATACGTGGGAACAAAAATGGCCATGATTGCACGGAAGGGCACACCCTCGGGCTCCTGGGTACGAACCCCAGCTCTATCACACGCTGGCTGTGTGATCTTGAGTGAGGTGCTTAACCTCTCTGTGCCTCAGTTTCCTGCCTTACAGGGTTGTTGTGAGAACTAAAGCTCTCAATGGTGTCAGCTATGTGGGAAACCAGTATGCTTTTTCATTACTAGAAAAAGCTGCTCAAAGCCCATGGCCTCTGTGTGGCAGGAAATCATACTTTCACTCACATGGACCCCCTCCCTTTTTCCCATGTGTGCATGGCAGCCCGGCATTCTAGGTTACCTAGGTTGCTTTAATAGGTCTATACACTTCTACACCCATGGGTCAGATTTGAATTAATATGGTCTGAATGACACCCGCTGGACAGGCACTTAGTTGCCATGTCTTTGGCAAAAGTGGTGTGGCGAGGCAGCCATGGGGCAGGAGCTGCAGCCACGTTGAGCAGCCTTGACCTCACGCTGGATCGTGCCTCTGCCCTTTCACTCATGCTTGGCCTTGGCTTGGGGTCAGCCCATTCCCAGACGCCCGCAAAACCGCCCCCTCGGTGACCACCTTCAGCATCACTCCCTCTGCGGTCAGGCAAAGGGGGACTTCCTCCTCCTCCTGCAGCTCTGGGGTCCATGGGGTCCCAGCCCCCTGGTCTCTGCAGGTTTCTTTCTGTGTGCCTTTCTGTGCAGCTGCAGCCGCCTTTGCTCCCACGTGTGAGAAGCGAGTCATTCCTGATGGGGACAATGAGAGAGGGGGCCTGGGACTTGGGAAACAAAGAGGGACGAGGAGAGGCCGGCAGCTTGGAGCAGTGTGCACTGCGGCTGTGCGTGAGCTCGGGAGAGCTGACCTCCCGGCTCTGTTGAGAGGAAGGCTGCTGGCTAGAGCGAAGTGGACTGCGGAATACAGGGCTAAAGCTGCCCAGGCCCAGCAAGGCAGTGTGTGTGCGTGTGTGTGTGTGTGTGTGTGTGTGTGTGTGTGTGTGTGCGTGTGTGGGTGGGTGAGGTATGTTAGGAAATGCCTCTTTATCTCCAGCACCCACAGGGGTCAGGGGAAGCACGTGAGGCATCCTCCGCATTGCCAGCATTCTGTGTCTCGGGGCGGATCCAGAGCAGAATCCGACAACTCCTGGCTATTCTGTCGGGGATCACTGACCCTCTAGCAGGTGGTGCACACGCACTTGCACACGTGCTCACACGTACGCAGCGAGGCTCACTGTGAACCTTACCTGCAGCCACAATACATAGCCCAGACGCCTTGTTTAAACTGCAGGAGAGATCCTGAAACTGCCTAGGGAGTGCAACTTGTTATTACTAAATTACAATATGTGAGAGGAAGGTCCCATAGATTTTTTTTATTCAGTCCTCTGGGTTTCTTGTTTGTTTGTTTTAATTTTTGTTGTTGTTTCTTTCTTTTCTTTTCTTTTCTTTTCTTTTCTTTTTTTTTTTTTTTTTTGCCACAGGGCATATGCACTCACTGGAGAGAGACAGAGAGATGGAAAGTGAGAAATCACCCTTTTGGGGGTATGGCTGAACCCCAATCCCTACTCCTCCATTCTCCTCCTGAGGTTTTGGCCATGCACGCACATGCACCCGACGTGATTTTTAAGTCACCTGGTCCAGAACTTGAACTGCGGTTGGCCATGTAGGAGTCCAGTGCCTTAACTACCGTGCCACCTGCTGGTGCAGGCCTTGTTGCTTTATTTCCATGATCATAGGACTTTGGTAAAGGACTTTAATCATTTTGGTCCTGTCCTCAGTTCCCCTGACTTTTCTTCTTAATCATGAATTCTCTCATCCTATACTTTTTAGGAATCTAACCTCAAGTTCGGGTTTGGGTTTCCGGGTTGTTCTCAGTTCCCACATCTCCGTCTCAGCACGTCCTACGTCCTCAAGTAACTGTCCCCTTGCGCCAGCCTGTCAGCTCCTGGCAGGCAAGGATGCTGTCTTCTTTATTTTATCCTGTGCCCAGCATGTAGGAGGTGTCCCATATTACCTGCTCGGGCCCAGTGTGAAGACAATTAGTACCAGTGGCTAAACGTTTGACAAAACACGCAACCAGATGCTTCTTGATCTGTCCCCATGGGTGTGGTTTGTGGTGTCCCTGCCCTTTCAGAGCTTTGTGGGCTGGGCTGTCAGGCAGCTGCTCTGTAGAAGTTACTAGTATCTGTTGTGTGCAAAACAGCTTGCAGAAATCAGTGCCTTGTGCTTTTGGATTTCAACTTTCCAGATATCTTTATGGACAGAAAATACAGATTCCCTCTAATTTCTGACAATGTCTTCCTCGAAACTTAGGCTTCTGAAGCTTCCCATAGTCAGGTTCTGGCCAATTGAGTGGACGGAGTTGGGTTCATTGTTGTCCCTGGTGGCCTCATATCTCAGTGGGTGTGGTCCAGTGGGCCTGGGCAGAGGGACAGTGGAAGTACAGAATCACTACTCCCAGTTCTCCTTGGCACAGCCAGAAGCAACATGGCAGAGTAAGGAAGGAATGTTTGGATAACAGGAAGACTTGATGTGAATCCCTGTCTGGCCACTTATCTGCTGTGTGACTTTGGACAAATTACTTACCTTCTCTGAGCCTCGGGTCTCTCGTCTGTAAAGTGGAGATAATAATACCCAAGTCACAGGATTCTGTTGGGAGTTAGAAGGAACTTTTTGTGAAAGTGTGGTCACACTATGTTAATTCTCTCTCACACACACATGACAGAGAGAAACAGACAGAGAAGAAATTCTGGAGGAAAACACCAGCATATTAGCAATGGCTGTGTGTAGGGGGTGAAATGGTGAATTTTCTGCTTTTTCTCTTTTCTGGTATGCGTAAATATTTTTTCCATGACCATATATTGACTTTGTAATTAGGAACACAGAAAATGAACTTTAAAGCATAAAATGGGAAAAAAAAGACGTGATATGCATTCAGTACCAGGCCTAACTTGGCACTCGGTAAATGGTAGCTATTTTTACTAATTAGTCATTATGCCTAATAATAATAATTAGGAGTGATGATTTCCTCTGGGACCAGAGGGTGTGGGCTAGTCTGACAGTGGCTGACGACTCCCTTTCCCAGTGAGAGGGAGTTCTGGGGTTTCTTCCAACTGGGGCTGCCCTCACGTACCTCCTTGGCCCCTTGGCAAACCCTGTGAGCCATGGATGCAGTGTCGTTCAGCCCTGTGTCCCTCCACTCACAGCAGTCCGCAGCAGGCTCCCTGTGGCCCCGACAAAGGCAGAGGTGTTCTCCATAGAGGGGCTTCTCCGCCTCGGAAAGGGGGACAGTGGCCATGCCAGGCCATGGATGTCCCTTTCCTGACGGCAGCCATTTGTGCAGGGGGACAGTAAAAGCCAGAGGGTCAGGGGTCACAGCTATTTCTTCTGCGTGGAGAGCAGAGAAGGTGCCCCAACACTGAAATAAATGTGATGCTGCTGGTCAGAACACTGGAAAGTTAAAAAACGTGTCCCTCTATTTCACTTACTAGGGCAGTGAGGATAATGACCAGGATTTAGCCCAAGGGAGAATTTCAGACTAAACGCTAATATCCTTTAGGGTCCAACAGGCTCAGCTAGAGAGAAGTGAGCGTCTGCACTAGAGGAATTGGGTTCCTAGTCGGCTGTGCTGACTGTGAGCCAGCCAGGCCCCTTCCCTGAACCTGTGTCCTCAGTGTAAAATGCAGGCGAGGCACGTTGGTCTCAGAAGTGCCCGCAAGTGCTCAGTTCCATCACATGATGAGTGTGAATACCATCCATTCTGAGGAGAAGGCCGACTTGGAAGTGTTCGATGCCCGGTGGGCACACAGCCGTGTGGATGAGACAGGAAAGGGCAGGAATTCTTTGGAAGGCTGAAGCTCATTCACGTGGTCCCAGATGTGACAAAGGAAGGAAAGATTTCAACTGTGGGCTTCTAGAACAAAGAAAGCAGATACCTCCACCCCCACCCCGAATCCTTGCATCCCTCTGTGGCATCGACGTGCTGACACTGAAGCACTAGGCGTTCCCAGCCGGCCCTGCGCCAGGCACGGTGGGAGATGCTGACTATGTTGGAAGTCATCCGAATCTTCGGGCAATCCCACAAGAGCAGCACTGCCATCGGGGAAAGAGGAAGCAGCTGAGACTCACTCGCGAGGTCGACCCATTTCTTTCAGGAGGCATTTTCTGTGTATCTGATGTGCTCAGTGCCCAGCACTGGGAGTCTGGGAGTGAGCCAGATGGTCCTGCCCTCGTGGGGCTGGCAGTTTAGAAACAGCTATGGACAAGTCAGTGGGCAATTGTAATCTGTGCAAAAAGGGCTTCAAAAGAGGTGACAGCAGAGTCATGGGAGGAGGGGTAGGGCAGTGGGAGGAATGACATTCCAAGCAGAAGCCACCTCTCATGCAAAGGCTCAGGGCTAAGAAAGGACAGGAGGACCTAGCTGCAGTGTAGTATGAGATGGGGCGGGAGAAGGACCCAGAGCCACAGTGTGGAAGGAGGAGGCTGGAGCAGGACAGAGTGTAGACTTTAACCTGAGGCAGAGAGCATTTGTGCACTCAATATGTATCTAGCACTCACTGTGTGCTGGCCTGAGGAGTCACTGGTGAAAAGAACTGTCAGAAATCTCTGCCTTGGGGCCAGCAGATGTCATAGTGGTTATGTCACTGGACTCCCACATGGCCAACCGTGGTTTGAATCCTGAGCCCGGTGTCTTCAAACTCACACCGGGCACATATGGATGCATGCCCAAGATCCTGGGAGGAGAAGGGATTGTAGCATGGCCATTTCTCCTTGGGGGTGATTTCTCAATTTCCCTCTCACTGTCTCTGTCTCTGTCTCTCTCTCTCTCCCTGGTGAACACATATGCCCTAAGGCAGAAACCTTTAAAAACAAAAAGAGAAAAGAAAAAAAGAAATCTCTGCCTTGTGAATGGACATCCTCTCTGGAGGGTGTGGGGACAGGGACAGGAGACAGATAACAAGCGGAACAAATGAGTGAAATCTACACTATGAGAAATGGAGATAAGAGGCAGGGCAGGGGCTCCAGCATGCTGGGAGGGGTGTGGGTTAGGGTTCTAAGCAGAGCGGCCAGAAGAGGTCTGTCTGAGAAATGGACACTTGGACAAGGACGTGAAGGAAAAGAGGAGTCAGCCAAAGGCAGGTTTAAGGTGTCAGAGGCCTGGTCAAATCTGGTCTTTTGGGACCAGCAGTTGGTGTAATAGCTAAGTCGCTGGAGGCCCATATAGTCCACCATGGTTTGAGTCCCGGACCCAATGGCTTGAACTAACGCTGGGCGCATGTGTGCATACCCAAGATCCTGAGAGGAGAATGGAGGAGAAGGGATTGTGGTGTGGCCATCCCCCCTGGGGGGGGGGGGGGGGGGGATTTCTCCTTTCTGTCTCTCTGTCTCTCTCTGTCTTTCTGGCAAGCGCATGCACCCTATAGCAAAAACCTCCCCAAAAAAGTTACAGAAACAAAGATCTGCTCTTTGACTGTGATGTGGGGGAGAGGGGGGCACTGTTGAATGGGAGATTGAAAGTGAAGAGACAGGGAAAAATTCAGGTGACCCACTAGTGAGGGGACAGGTGACGACAGAGAAGAGGGTGATCGGAAGGGGAGGGGAAAGGAGGGGCAAGACTTGGCCGACTCAATTCCTGTGAAGAGTAAGGGAGAAGAAATCTCTCTGGTTTCTGACCCAGACGCTGGTTGGGTGGAGACCCTCTCATCTGAGTCAGGGAACAAGGCTGGAGGCTCGGGTTTGGGGTAGAAGTTGATGAACGTAAAAGTCACTTACCCATGGACACCCATGGCATGGCAGAACTATTCCTAAGAGCCAGAAGGTGACTGCCATCCAAGTGTCCCTCGGTGGACAGAGTGATGGACAAGATGCGGTTTTCCTCACAGTGGGATGTTACTCTGCCTTTTAAGGAAGGGAATTTGGGCACGAGCTACAATGTGGGTGAACCTTGGGGGTCATTATGTGAAGCGAGAAAACTCAGATGCAAAGGGACAAAGACGGAATGACTCCACTGACATGAGGTTACATGTGAGTAGTCAATTTACAGAAGGCTGGTAGCCAGGGGCGGAGCGAGGGGGACTAGGCAGCTGTTATTTAAAAGGGACAAAGTTTCAGTTTGGGAAGATGAAAAAAAGGCCTGGAGGTAGATGGGGCGGCGGTCGCACAATACCGTGATGCTGCTGCACTGTGCACTTGAAAATGGTAAAAAACTGAGCTGCCCCATAGCCCAGCGGTTATGCGCTACGCATAGGAAGTCGGACCCTACATAGCCAACCACAGTTCAAACCCTGACCCTGGCAGCTTGAAAGACAGGCCGGCATGTATGTGTGCAAGCCCCAGATCCTGATGAGATGGGGAAATGGGGGAAAATGGATTATTACCATGTGACCATGCCCTTTGGGGTTCTCTCCCTCTGCCCCAGACCATATGAGCCCTTTGGCAATTAAATAAATAAACACACAAATAAATTAATTAAAATAGTTCAAATGGTAAATCTTACATGTATTTCACCAAAATCTAAAAACATTTTTCTTTTTTTAAGAAATGAATCTTGAGCTATATTTATTTTTTTATTTTTAGTTTGGCATAGGATGTGTGTGCTCACCCAAGAGAGAGAAAGTGAGAAATCACCCCCAGGGGGGATGGCCATACTGCAATCCCTTCTCCTCCATTCTCTTCCTGGGAGCACCCCTCTCCTTCGGACAGAAACACTCACATGCTATGTGTGTTTTTCAGGCTGCAGGCTCCGGACTTAAACCATGCAGTTGGCCATAGGGATCTAGTGGCCTTAACCACCATGCCACCAGGCTGGTCTTCTGAAAACATTTTCTAAGCAATTTGCCCAAAGTCACGCCACTAGCCAGTCGGCCAGGCCTAAATGCTTCTTGTTCTCCTGACCATGACTCTGAGCTCTCTCTGTCTCTGTCTGTCTTCCCTCTTCTAGACTGGCTTAAATCACCTGTTTAAGTCGCTTAAACGCCTCTGGGCTTGTTTCTTCTCACCTGTACCTTGGCGATGCTCTCTCATGCAGTTGTTGTGAGGTTTAAATGAACCTGTGTGCTTCCCGTGCCTGCCACAGTGATTATTTGTAACTGTTATCATGCTGAAACAACCCGACTTGGGCAGAACGGTACAGACCTATACGCGAGTCCATGCTCCCGCAGTTGTGCGCCGCGTGACCTTGGGCAAAGCACCTAACGGCTAAACTTCAGTTTCCACCAGTTAAGAGGGGCTGATGAAGGACCAGCAGGTAGTGTGGTCGTTAAGGTCTGAGCTCCCACATGGCTGAATGCAGTTCAAGTCCCAGACCTGGCAGCTTCCTTTCTCTTTCTCTCTCTCCCTCTCTCTTTCTCTTTGTCTCTCTCTGGTGAGCACCCATGCCTTATAGCAAATTACAGCATAACAATAATAAATAAAATTAAATAAATAGTTTTTTTTTTTTTTTTAAAAAAGAGAGAGGCTGAGGATTCCTTCCTGGCAGGATGGAGGGCAGGACTAAGTAGGATGTGTCCAAGGCCCCCAGTGCAGAGCCTCACACCACAGCCTTCCGTAGGCAGCAGCTATTACTGTGTGGACAGAATCACAGTGGTGCAAGAAAGCACAGCAACATGGCATCCGTCTCCACTTCCTTCTCTAGACCATCTTATGGACAGAAGCGGCAGCTCCCTGCTAGTAGTTGAAGTGTTCAAGGAATTCTGAAATTGTACCTTGGTGCTGGCTTGAGTATCATGTCTGTGTTGGATTTGTTTTACCAAGGAGACCAATTCCACCGAGTATAAGTAACATGTACTGAGTCCCGCTCTGGGCCCGGCCCCAGCCCCATGCTGCTGGCGAAAACTCAGAAATGAGTCAGACCCAGCCCTTGTCTGCAAAGAGCTGATATTGGCTCAAAGAAGAGCCAGGGATGTTTTCACAGCAAATTACACTAGGAGTCGAAAAGCCTGGGACTTTTCCTGGGCCTAAGACCTAAGTGTTGGAAACTTGGGACAAGTCATTTCCCACCTCTAGAGCTCAGTCCTGACCTACGCAGAAGGAGGACCTCGAAGTTGCTCCTCTCCATGACTTGAAGTGATTTCTTTTCTAAGTGTATGGATTCCTTTGGCCTGTAACTCTCAGAGCAGTCTGCAAGACATCGGATGAGTGGGGAGGGGAGAGGTAGGCCAGAGTTGCTGCCTTACATGTTCTATGGACTTGACCTTGAGACCTTATTGGTCAGCATGCATGGTCTTGACCTGGTGCCATGCTGGAACTGCCTCAGTAGACTGGTGAGGAAGCAGATGGTGCTGGGGCCATGCAGAACCTGATGCACAGAACAGGAGTGGGGTCTAGAGCCCACCCTGCAGACCCACCTGGGTAAGCAGAATGGCATTAGGAGTGCCAGGTTCTGGGTGCCAGGGAGCAGGACTCGGTTCAGACCCCACTAGAGAACTAGGGCTTCCTAGATACCCCCGAGTAGTTCAGGCTTGCAAAAAGCCTCCCCTCTGGAGACAGAGGTATTCTGGGCTTGATTGATGTGCCAATATTTCTGTACCGTCATTCCTACCCTGGGAGAAAGGAGAGAGGACAGCCTTGATGTGTCTGCTGCCCAGGAGCTTGCGGTGTGGAGGGTCTTGAGAGATTTGTTTCTTTGGCCAAGATCCCCTCCTTAGGGGACTGTAGGGAA
>NW_006159774.1:977018-983368 GCF_000334495.1 Tupaia belangeri chinensis
GAAAGTGTCCTGCTTTCTCCCCGCTGTCGGCCTGCCTTCTGTCTCATGCCAAGGCACGGTCTGCTCATCTCACATGGGATGCTACACTTATGCTTTCTTATCTCAGGCCGGAATTGAGTCCAATCCAGCAAAGCTGTGTTTGGAGCCGGGGATCATCGGTGTGTGCACTGGCATCGCGTCTCCTAGTCAAATTCTCAGTAGCCACCCCAAGTCGATTAAGGTGGGGAAGAGAAATTGCAGGTTAACATTCACCGGCGACTGTCATCCATATGCATGAAGCCTTGGGACCGTATTTTCTCACAGAATTAAGAACCTTTAGAGAGACCAATTTCCGAGAAACCACTACCTCCTGCCCCCACCCACCCCTCAACCACCTCCCGGCAAGCCTAAGTAAATGCCATTCCAGGTCTCACAACCCAGGAGGCCACACAAGCTGCCCACGGGTAGTGGATGTTGCTGAAAAGCGTGATGGGCTTCTGCCACGTAAGAAACTGGTCACCTTTAGAAAGACTCGGCCTCAGGCAACATGGCGGGGTCGTCTATAGGGAAACCATACCTTATCTCTAGAGCTTGCCTGGAAAAACAGGCTTGTTCTTGAAACAGATGTTTCATGAAACCCACTGTGACAGGCTCATCATCGGGGGCTGGAGGTGCGCCAGCGCTCAGTTCCCAGCCTCACAAGGACACGCGTGTCTGCCTATTGCCTGCGCAGCCCCGCTCTCTGTGGCTCCCTGTGGCTCCCTGTGGCTCTGCCTTCCGGCTCTCGAGTTCTGAAGTTAAACATTTTACAAGTCTGGTGGTGGGGACAGGGGCAGTCAGCCAGGTGTGCATCGGGGGAGATGTTTCTGAGATGCTGACTCCAACTGTTGTCATTCTGTTCAGCTAACATTTATTGGGGCTTGGTGACACAGGCACTATTCGGCAATCTTCCCCGGAGGATTCCCATTTCAGAGATGAGGAAACCGAGACCTGGTATTCATTTGTCAGGGCAGTTGTAACCAGTTACCACCATGGAAACCGTCTCTCTCCCAGTTCAGGAGGCCAGGTGTCTGACTGCAGGTGTTAGCAGAGCCGCACCCCTTCGCGATGCAGGAGCGGCGAACCTCCTGGCCTCCTCCAGCTTTCAGCTTCCAGTTTTGGTTGCTCTGCTGTTTCAGAGCGTTTCTGAGCTCGCCTGTCTTAGCATGGCCTTCTCTACATGTCTGTGTCATGTCTCCCCTTGCCTTTCTCTCAGGAGGACGCCTGCCACTCGATCTGGGGGTCCTCTCTTAATCTAGGATGACCTCGAGATCCTTAACTTGATTGCATCTGCAAAGACTGTTTCCACGGCACTGGCAAGTGGCGTGGTGGTTAAGGGTGCCAGACTCCCACCTGGCATACCACAGTTTGAGTCCCAGACCTGGCGGCTTGCTTTCTCACTTTCCATTTCTCTCTCTCCCTCTCTTGCTCTGCCTCTCTATGGTCAAACTAAAATAAATAAAGTTAAATAATTTTTTAAAAAGACTCTGTTTCCAAATAAGGTCTCACTCACAGATATTGGGGTTAAGACTTTGACATGTTTTGGGGGAACCACTTTCCATCCCCTTCCAGCCCTGAAACTCTTGTCTAGTTGTTTCCTCATGATCACGTTGGGAGAAAAGCTTTTGGTGGGGAACAGAACGCGGATTGGCTCTGAGCTTGGGCTCCACGGACCTTCCATCAGCAGCAGCTCATCAGATACCGCGAGGCAGCCCTGGTGCCTGCACCGAGATGCCAACGCGGTATGACTGTCCGTTCCCGGGAAACTCCGACTCGGGGAGAAGGAGCTTTGTGAGTTGGTTATGAGCCAGAACTCTTGAGTCAAGCTGACCCAGATCCATAATCTGTCTTCACCACTTCTAAGCCGGATGCCCTTGAGCCAATTATGTTGCTCCTCTTGAGTCTCACAGCGAAACTGTCTCACATGGAAAGTAAAGCCATATTAATAATAATAATAACCTCAGAAGGTCATGGTGAGGATCAAGTAAGAATGTACGTAGCACACTGGCAGCGAGCAGCAACAGTTCAGGCGTCCTAGCCCCTCGGCCTTTGCGGTTAACCCCCCTTGCCCACTGCTTTCCTCCTGCTAGGATGCTCTAGAATATTCTCTCAGAGCCTCTGACTGGAAAAAGAACAGCAGGGTTCTTTGCACCAGTCCCCAGAAACCAGGGTGAGGCCGAGGGAAAAGCCAACGCTGACTCCAGGGTTTTGTGCTTGGCTCACTGAAAGGACAACGTTGCCAGTAACAACCCAGAAACAGCAAGCGGCAGCTTCAGGGGGACAAATTGCATTCGCTTTGGAATGCTGGACTCACTGAGACGCAAGTGGGACATCTGCGTGGATTTGTCTGGCAGGCGTGGAACCTAGAAGGTGACTTTTCAAAACTGCTTGAAGCCTAAGAGTGAGGGAAAGATTTGAACCAGTTTGAGCGAATTCAAATGTAATTGCAGGTGAAGCCTTTGGGGGCAGAGAAAGAACTAGAAAAGAGAAAAACGAAGTGAGTCTCGTTGGGCCGTGACCACAGCACTCAACTTTACTGCCCGCCAAGTGGGCATGATGTTTTTATCTTCCTAAACAGTTAATCAGGCCGCACCAGGCCAGGGGTGGGAACTCGCTCCGTGGACAGAGCCCTGAGCCGTGGTGAGAGGCCGCAGCTCCCCAAATGCTGAGCACGACAGAAGAGCCAGGAATCAAACCGCCCCTGGCTCCCTGCCATGGCTGAGGGAGTAACAACTGCCCACTCTCCAGGTTTGCACTGACCTTTACAAGGAGCTCTAAATCTTTGCACGATCACCAGATAGAAACGGGCATGTCCCCACTCCCTGGCAAGGGGTGTGCTTCCGCCAGTGGTTTCTGGCTTTGATA
The DNA here is from genome assembly GCF_000334495.1 of Tupaia belangeri chinensis. Classification (NCBI taxonomy): domain Eukaryota; kingdom Metazoa; phylum Chordata; class Mammalia; order Scandentia; family Tupaiidae; genus Tupaia; species Tupaia belangeri. The sequence continues at coordinate 979,902 of NW_006159774.1, forward strand.
AGAACGAGCAGAGCACGTCTCTCACGAGCGCTGTGATGTGCTCTCGCTGCGACGCCCCTCGCTCCCCGACCGCCACCTCCCACGTGTCTCCCTTGCCCTCCCACGTGTGGCATGTGTGTTTGGCAGGATGGGGCAGGTCAGGCGTGTTGCCATAGCAACCAAGGAAGAGGTGAGCGCTGACTTGAGCTCAGTGCTTGTTAGGAGAGAAATGAAATGATGGCCTCTCTTTAGTTTTCTTTCTTGGGGTGAGGGTACCTCTGTTTCTGTTGGCATGGAAACCTTTGGCTCTCACCAGGTGACTTGGTCAAGCGGGGATATTCCTTTATTCGAATGGGTGTTGGGAGAGGCTACTGTGGAAAGGAAAGTGCCAGGACACAGGAGGTCAGGCCGCTGTGTCACTGGAAGCCAGCACACTCCCGAAGGCTGTCTCTGAAGGGAGGGATGACTAGTGGGTGCATCACCCTACAGACCCCAGCCCGTGCACCTTTAAATCACTGTGATGTTTCAGCTGTCTTGTGTTGAGGACTAGAGAGATGGCCGCCGTTCTTCTAGGTGTACGAAGTTCTTCACATTTGCTCTTCCACTTAGTGCTCACTAACACCCTGTGGGTTTGGTATTGTCACCACTTTGCAAATGAGGAAACTGATGCTCTGAACGGTTCCCAAGGTCACACAGCTGGTAAGTGGCAGTGCTGGAGCAAAACCCAGGCCTGCCTGATTCACAATCCCTGCAGCTCATGCCACTGCGCTGCCTGGCCTTAACCTTGCACTTGAATTCACTCGGTCTCACAAGTCTCTAGGGCCATCAGGGAGGTATCATTTAAAAACGGTACCGTGATAACTAAACATTTAGTACTTCCGTGAGAAACACCACTGCAAACTGTCTAGAAGCCTGCTTGGGGAATTGGGCAATGACAAGAGAAATTAAATACCTTAATGGATTTTGACAACAATGCTATGCTATGGGAATTCAAATCGCATAAAGAAAAAAGTTAGACTTTCTCTCCGGACCTGATTGCTAATATGCATGTCTAATTTATTAGCCCAATTTTTTAAAATCTAATTTTGTTAGTGTCAAAGTTCTTGGACGACAAGAATGAGGAGGCAGTGACATCCTCCTGGAAGAGGCTGGGCTTGAACTGACCCAGGCTCCCGATGGCAGAGCGTGTGGAATGAGTGACGGCAACTACCATTTCTTCTGCACTCTGTTCCAGCAGGATGCCCGCCTTTGTGAGGGTCACAACACTGAGTTCCCCGGTCCTCTGTAGGCTAGGTCCCCTTGTCCACCTCCATTACCACCAGGAGAAACAGACAGGCCGATTTGCCTAAGGCCTAGCATTCCTGGCCATAAATTAATACTGTATTATTACCCTAAAGATGGCTTCATAGAACCTTAAACTGCAAATGACACCCTGAGGGTGCCCTGCCCGTTTTCTTGCCTTCAGGCAAAATGAGCCCAAATTCTTCATATGATTTGTCTTGAAGAATGCTTCCCTTACACGGCCATTTATCAGCTCGTCTTTTCTGCAGCACCTGTTAGATACAGAGCACCGCAAGGGTGGCAAAAATGGGTCCTATTTCTGGCAAACTCACATCTGTCAGGAGAAAGAAGGCCCGTACTGATGGCCACAATACAAAGTTGAGAGAATGATAAGGTCTACAATGTGGGGCCGTGGAGACCAAGAAGAGAGGGTTTCTGTGTAGGAGGGATCAGGCAAGGCTGATGAGCTGGCATGGAAAGTGAGCTCAGAGGGATAAACGGGATTTGGACCTGGCTGTGGCTGAAGGATTGAGAAGACACAGGCCTCCCAGACACAGATCTGCCCAAGCTCCTGGGCACAGGTGGGATCTGGGAGCCATGGCTGCATGTGAGTGAATCACTCAGGGCTTTGTAGAACATGTAGGGCAGGAGACCAGCCAAGGACTGAGGCTTACAAGACCACTTAGTGCTAACGGCCTCCAAAGAAGGAAAAACAGGATGGAGAAACACCAGGAGCCTGCATGGCACGCAAGTTAGGAATGGGAGTTCCGGGAGAGCCTGGTCCGCTGCATGGCATGCCATGGAGAAGCTCAACTGGAGAAAGATGAAGGTCAGTGGTAACCAGGAGACACCCCTGGCACTCTGGGAGAACAGTGTGCTTGGAGCAGGGCCAGCAGGAGCCAGTGTGCCCATACTGAGGTCGGGGAGCATGAGACACCCAGAATGACTCTCTAGGACACACCCCAGTGGCCAGGACTCTGAATGGTGTCTCCCAGGCCAAGGAGCATGGAATTCCCTCAACTCACCTCCCTGGAAGCCTGGAAAGAACAAGATCTTGGGACCAGCAGACGGCATAATGGTTACATGACTGGATTCCTGTGTAGTCAGCCAACTATAGTTCAAATCCTGGACCCGATGGCTTAAAAAACTCATGCCAGGCACATGTGCGTGCATGCCCAAGATCCCAGGAGGAGAATGGTGGAGAAGGGATTGCAGTGTGGCCTCAGCCCTTGGGGGGGTGATTTCTCACTTTTTGTCTCTCTGTCTCACCAGTGAACACACACGCCCTATAGCAAAAATCTTTCTAAAAAAGAGAAAACAAGGTCTTAAGAGTCAGATAGACCCTGGTTTCTAGATCATACCTGATAGGGGGCTGAGGCCTTGGGGACTTAATTTATCTTGAGCTTAGTTTTGTTTGCTAAACAACAACTTATGGAACGCTTGCTGCATAGACACCAAATGCTTACAGCAGAACAGGTGGGCTCCTACATGCTCTGTATGTGTTCACCCGTTCGATTCCCACCACAGTGCTGTCACACGGGCATGTAGAGAGAGACACCAAGGCAGAAGCAGACTGGGGACTTGTCCAAGGTTCCCAGCTGGTTTGGGCCAGGGCCAGGATTCCCACCTGGTTTGGCTCTGGAGAGTATCAGGTTCTCCAGGTGAAGGTCTCTATGTGGCAATTATGAATAAGCAGGCTGGCATCTAAAGTGAGCTTTGAAGGAAGGGCCAGAGTTTGACCTGGCTGTCGGGGAAGAGGTGAACAGGATGCGGGCATCCCAGACACAGAAACCTACCTGCCAAAGCATGTGGGAGCCATGGCCATGGGTGGATAAGGGCAAGAATGAAGGTGTGGAGTTGCTGACCCACAGGAGGGGCTTAGTAGGAGTTACCCCCACACACACCGGGGCCCCCGCCAAAACAGATGCAAAGTTGGACATCCTTGCCTGAGACAGGTCTGTGGGATCATTTCAGAAGGCCTCACTCACATTAGTGCAAGAATGGCACACATGCAATCGCTTTGGAACGTGGGATGCAAATACCATGAACCCCCAGGACACTGTGGAGTTAAAATGGTTTTGTGTCCCACACCTGGGCTGCAGGTGCACCAATGTGCTAGTACCGCGGGCGGGAGAACTCTCAAGGCAAATCAGTCAGTGATGAGTGAAATTAACCAAGAGAGCAGATTTTATCCAGATCGGGGGGGA
>NW_006159774.1:983902-1019491 GCF_000334495.1 Tupaia belangeri chinensis
GTCTCACTCACAGATATTGGGGTTAAGACTTTGACATGTTTTGGGGGAACCACTTTCCATCCCCTTCCAGCCCTGAAACTCTTGTCTAGTTGTTTCCTCATGATCACGTTGGGAGAAAAGCTTTTGGTGGGGAACAGAACGCGGATTGGCTCTGAGCTTGGGCTCCACGGACCTTCCATCAGCAGCAGCTCATCAGATACCGCGAGGCAGCCCTGGTGCCTGCACCGAGATGCCAACGCGGTATGACTGTCCGTTCCCGGGAAACTCCGACTCGGGGAGAAGGAGCTTTGTGAGTTGGTTATGAGCCAGAACTCTTGAGTCAAGCTGACCCAGATCCATAATCTGTCTTCACCACTTCTAAGCCGGATGCCCTTGAGCCAATTATGTTGCTCCTCTTGAGTCTCACAGCGAAACTGTCTCACATGGAAAGTAAAGCCATATTAATAATAATAATAACCTCAGAAGGTCATGGTGAGGATCAAGTAAGAATGTACGTAGCACACTGGCAGCGAGCAGCAACAGTTCAGGCGTCCTAGCCCCTCGGCCTTTGCGGTTAACCCCCCTTGCCCACTGCTTTCCTCCTGCTAGGATGCTCTAGAATATTCTCTCAGAGCCTCTGACTGGAAAAAGAACAGCAGGGTTCTTTGCACCAGTCCCCAGAAACCAGGGTGAGGCCGAGGGAAAAGCCAACGCTGACTCCAGGGTTTTGTGCTTGGCTCACTGAAAGGACAACGTTGCCAGTAACAACCCAGAAACAGCAAGCGGCAGCTTCAGGGGGACAAATTGCATTCGCTTTGGAATGCTGGACTCACTGAGACGCAAGTGGGACATCTGCGTGGATTTGTCTGGCAGGCGTGGAACCTAGAAGGTGACTTTTCAAAACTGCTTGAAGCCTAAGAGTGAGGGAAAGATTTGAACCAGTTTGAGCGAATTCAAATGTAATTGCAGGTGAAGCCTTTGGGGGCAGAGAAAGAACTAGAAAAGAGAAAAACGAAGTGAGTCTCGTTGGGCCGTGACCACAGCACTCAACTTTACTGCCCGCCAAGTGGGCATGATGTTTTTATCTTCCTAAACAGTTAATCAGGCCGCACCAGGCCAGGGGTGGGAACTCGCTCCGTGGACAGAGCCCTGAGCCGTGGTGAGAGGCCGCAGCTCCCCAAATGCTGAGCACGACAGAAGAGCCAGGAATCAAACCGCCCCTGGCTCCCTGCCATGGCTGAGGGAGTAACAACTGCCCACTCTCCAGGTTTGCACTGACCTTTACAAGGAGCTCTAAATCTTTGCACGATCACCAGATAGAAACGGGCATGTCCCCACTCCCTGGCAAGGGGTGTGCTTCCGCCAGTGGTTTCTGGCTTTGATAAGAACGAGCAGAGCACGTCTCTCACGAGCGCTGTGATGTGCTCTCGCTGCGACGCCCCTCGCTCCCCGACCGCCACCTCCCACGTGTCTCCCTTGCCCTCCCACGTGTGGCATGTGTGTTTGGCAGGATGGGGCAGGTCAGGCGTGTTGCCATAGCAACCAAGGAAGAGGTGAGCGCTGACTTGAGCTCAGTGCTTGTTAGGAGAGAAATGAAATGATGGCCTCTCTTTAGTTTTCTTTCTTGGGGTGAGGGTACCTCTGTTTCTGTTGGCATGGAAACCTTTGGCTCTCACCAGGTGACTTGGTCAAGCGGGGATATTCCTTTATTCGAATGGGTGTTGGGAGAGGCTACTGTGGAAAGGAAAGTGCCAGGACACAGGAGGTCAGGCCGCTGTGTCACTGGAAGCCAGCACACTCCCGAAGGCTGTCTCTGAAGGGAGGGATGACTAGTGGGTGCATCACCCTACAGACCCCAGCCCGTGCACCTTTAAATCACTGTGATGTTTCAGCTGTCTTGTGTTGAGGACTAGAGAGATGGCCGCCGTTCTTCTAGGTGTACGAAGTTCTTCACATTTGCTCTTCCACTTAGTGCTCACTAACACCCTGTGGGTTTGGTATTGTCACCACTTTGCAAATGAGGAAACTGATGCTCTGAACGGTTCCCAAGGTCACACAGCTGGTAAGTGGCAGTGCTGGAGCAAAACCCAGGCCTGCCTGATTCACAATCCCTGCAGCTCATGCCACTGCGCTGCCTGGCCTTAACCTTGCACTTGAATTCACTCGGTCTCACAAGTCTCTAGGGCCATCAGGGAGGTATCATTTAAAAACGGTACCGTGATAACTAAACATTTAGTACTTCCGTGAGAAACACCACTGCAAACTGTCTAGAAGCCTGCTTGGGGAATTGGGCAATGACAAGAGAAATTAAATACCTTAATGGATTTTGACAACAATGCTATGCTATGGGAATTCAAATCGCATAAAGAAAAAAGTTAGACTTTCTCTCCGGACCTGATTGCTAATATGCATGTCTAATTTATTAGCCCAATTTTTTAAAATCTAATTTTGTTAGTGTCAAAGTTCTTGGACGACAAGAATGAGGAGGCAGTGACATCCTCCTGGAAGAGGCTGGGCTTGAACTGACCCAGGCTCCCGATGGCAGAGCGTGTGGAATGAGTGACGGCAACTACCATTTCTTCTGCACTCTGTTCCAGCAGGATGCCCGCCTTTGTGAGGGTCACAACACTGAGTTCCCCGGTCCTCTGTAGGCTAGGTCCCCTTGTCCACCTCCATTACCACCAGGAGAAACAGACAGGCCGATTTGCCTAAGGCCTAGCATTCCTGGCCATAAATTAATACTGTATTATTACCCTAAAGATGGCTTCATAGAACCTTAAACTGCAAATGACACCCTGAGGGTGCCCTGCCCGTTTTCTTGCCTTCAGGCAAAATGAGCCCAAATTCTTCATATGATTTGTCTTGAAGAATGCTTCCCTTACACGGCCATTTATCAGCTCGTCTTTTCTGCAGCACCTGTTAGATACAGAGCACCGCAAGGGTGGCAAAAATGGGTCCTATTTCTGGCAAACTCACATCTGTCAGGAGAAAGAAGGCCCGTACTGATGGCCACAATACAAAGTTGAGAGAATGATAAGGTCTACAATGTGGGGCCGTGGAGACCAAGAAGAGAGGGTTTCTGTGTAGGAGGGATCAGGCAAGGCTGATGAGCTGGCATGGAAAGTGAGCTCAGAGGGATAAACGGGATTTGGACCTGGCTGTGGCTGAAGGATTGAGAAGACACAGGCCTCCCAGACACAGATCTGCCCAAGCTCCTGGGCACAGGTGGGATCTGGGAGCCATGGCTGCATGTGAGTGAATCACTCAGGGCTTTGTAGAACATGTAGGGCAGGAGACCAGCCAAGGACTGAGGCTTACAAGACCACTTAGTGCTAACGGCCTCCAAAGAAGGAAAAACAGGATGGAGAAACACCAGGAGCCTGCATGGCACGCAAGTTAGGAATGGGAGTTCCGGGAGAGCCTGGTCCGCTGCATGGCATGCCATGGAGAAGCTCAACTGGAGAAAGATGAAGGTCAGTGGTAACCAGGAGACACCCCTGGCACTCTGGGAGAACAGTGTGCTTGGAGCAGGGCCAGCAGGAGCCAGTGTGCCCATACTGAGGTCGGGGAGCATGAGACACCCAGAATGACTCTCTAGGACACACCCCAGTGGCCAGGACTCTGAATGGTGTCTCCCAGGCCAAGGAGCATGGAATTCCCTCAACTCACCTCCCTGGAAGCCTGGAAAGAACAAGATCTTGGGACCAGCAGACGGCATAATGGTTACATGACTGGATTCCTGTGTAGTCAGCCAACTATAGTTCAAATCCTGGACCCGATGGCTTAAAAAACTCATGCCAGGCACATGTGCGTGCGTGCCCAAAATCCCAAAAGGAGGATGGAGGAGAAGGGATTGCAGTGTTGCCACCCCCCTTGGGGGGGTGATTTCTCACTTTTTGTCTCTCTGTCTCACCAGTGAACACACACGCCCTATAGCAAAAATCTTTCTAAAAAAGAGAAAACAAGGTCTTAAGAGTCAGATAGACCCTGGTTTCTAGATCATACCTGATAGGGGGCTGAGGCCTTGGGGACTTAATTTATCTTGAGCTTAGTTTTGTTTGCTAAACAACAACTTATGGAACGCTTGCTGCATAGACACCAAATGCTTACAGCAGAACAGGTGGGCTCCTACATGCTCTGTATGTGTTCACCCGTTCGATTCCCACCACAGTGCTGTCACACGGGCATGTAGAGAGAGACACCAAGGCAGAAGCAGACTGGGGACTTGTCCAAGGTTCCCAGCTGGTTTGGGCCAGGGCCAGGATTCCCACCTGGTTTGGCTCTGGAGAGTATCAGGTTCTCCAGGTGAAGGTCTCTATGTGGCAATTATGAATAAGCAGGCTGGCATCTAAAGTGAGCTTTGAAGGAAGGGCCAGAGTTTGACCTGGCTGTCGGGGAAGAGGTGAACAGGATGCGGGCATCCCAGACACAGAAACCTCCCTGCCAAAGCATGTGGGAGCCATGGCCATGGGTGGATAAGGGCAAGAATGAAGGTGTGGAGTTGCTGACCCACAGGAGGGGCTTAGTAGGAGTTACCCCCACACACACCGGGGCCCCCGCCAAAACAGATGCAAAGTTGGACATCCTTGCCTGAGACAGGTCTGTGGGATCATTTCAGAAGGCCTCACTCACATTAGTGCAAGAATGGCACACATGCAATCGCTTTGGAACGTGGGATGCAAATACCATGAACCCCCAGGACACTGTGGAGTTAAAATGGTTTTGTGTCCCACACCTGGGCTGCAGGTGCACCAATGTGCTAGTACCGCGGGCGGGAGAACTCTCAAGGCAAATCAGTCAGTGATGAGTGAAATTAACCAAGAGAGCAGATTTCATCCAGATCGGGGGGGAGGGGGGGGGGCTGGGGGAAGGATATGGGATATGCCTGGGATATGCCTACAGAATTACTAAATAAGGATTCTTTGAGTGCACAGCAGGCAAGGGAGATTTAAGATCACCATAGAAAATGAACTGGCTTTGGATGAAACTGGGTGCCAAGAAGAAATTACAGTCTAGGCAAAGAATAACTTCTCCACACGCTTCTCCCCCACTTATCGTCTGTATTCACACAGCCTATACTTTGGTGCAGAACTGTGTTTAAACACTAAAATGCTTTGTGTTGCAAATCAGTGCTGAGTATGTAATTAAAAGGATCCCTTCATTAGCGGAGCTCAACAATGGAAGCTCAAGTTGGCCTTTCCTGCTAATTTTGGAGGTGGTAAAACAGAGGCTAATACAACCACTGATTACAATTGTCACACAGACAGTGTCCTCCTGCTGCCACTAGGAGATCTTCATTGTCTCTGAGCGTAGACAGGCTCTTCCTGGCAACTGAGAGAGATGAAGAGGAAGGAAGATCCATCCTGGCAACCAGAAATAGAGGAGTGTAGTGGTGCAGATACTTAGGGTATGGCCTCCCCCAAGTTCTGATCCTGGCCTTATCGCATAGGCAACTGCCTTAACCCCCTAAGCTTCAGCATCCTCAGGTATCAACGCCAGTGAGTACTGTTAGTATCCATCAAGGTACTGTCTAGTAGGATCATTGGAAGCATTCACTGAGGCAGTGACCGTATTCATCGGCAGATATTTTGAGGGCCTACTCTGAGTCACGAACTTGTCAGGGCTACTGATAAAGAAGCAGATGGGACCAGCAGTTAGCATAGTTGCTATGTCACTGGACTCCCATGTAGTCAACCACGGTTCGAGTCCCGGACCCGGCAGCTTAAACTCACACCAGGCGCGTGTGCATGTGTGCACAAGATCCTGAGAGGAGAATGGAGGAGGAGGGATTGTGGCGTGTCCACCCTCTCCCCCCCGCCCAGGGGGTGATTTCTCACTTTCTGTTTCTTTCTGTCTTTCTGGCGAGCACATGCGCCCTGTAGAAAAAAAAAAAAAAATCCTGGCAATAGTGATGCCTGCTGGTGCCTGCCCTTTAAGAACTTGCCGTCTAGAGAAGGAAACAGGTATTCAACAGACAGTTACACACACAGTCATTAAATATGAACGCGATAACTACTGTGAAGAAAAAAATAGCGTATGCTGCACGCTTGGTTTTATGTAGGACACAGATAAAGTCCTCAGTAAATTTCTCCATGATGAAAGTCAGGACGGGTACAAACACAGGGATGGTTGACTCTATTCCAAAAGCTGTGGAAAGTGTTTTGAAAAAGGTGATATAAAATCTAAGATTTGGGGACCAGCAGGTGGCGTGGTGGTTAAGGTGCTGGACACACTTACATGGCTGACCACGGTTCAAGTTCCAGACCTGGAGGTTTGCTTTCTCACTTTCCCTCTTTCTCTCTCTGTGTCTCTCTCTGATCAAACTAAAAATGAATGAATAAATAAAACTAAATAAGTAATTTTTTTAAATGTAAGATTTGAAGGATAAATATTTTTAAGTGGGTCATTTTTCTTTAGTTTGTTTATTTATTTCTTCCATGGGTGAGAGAGACATAGAGACAGCAACCCCAACAGGGTCTTAGCACCTCAATCCACCCCCAGTCCCAGCCACAGCCAGGGGGATACATGTGCCCAGTGTCCTCAGGGAGGTCTCTGGATGTGAACCAAGAAGCCTCCCGTGTGGGCCAGACCAGCACGGCCTCACATTTTACTGCTGTGTTACCCCCAGCCAGCCCTTCAAGTGCACAGGGCCATGGGATGTGAAAGATGAGGCAGGTGAGAGTGGGGACCTTGCCCAGTGACCCTTGGGCAGTGGCACAGGCAGGATTTGCAAGGTGGAAACTCTTCCTCTGGGTTCCAGTGAAAAGCTAAGTGCCAGTCAGATCATCCCCATAGACAGCAGGCAGCTGCTCAGTGGGTTTAAAGGGAGACTCTGACGCCTTTTGGGCAAGAGTTTCGCCTCCCTTCCTGCCAAGGGGGCTGAAGCTTTTAAGCTCAATGTCGGTGTGTGGTTTTTCTTCTTTCTGGTTTTATTTTAGAGACTCTGGACAGGAAGTCAGAACAGACCTGCCTTTGCCACCACCCCCGCTTTGATGCCTCACCTCAAGCAAGGGACTCGGCCAAAATGTCTCTAAATGTTTCAAAAAGGAAGATGAAACAAGACCATCTCTGCTGCCTCTTCTAACTCCAAAGTTTAACTTTTTCAGAAGCAGCAAAGATGTCTCTTGGTGCATTATTCTATGACACTGGTAATCCTCAACAGAGAATACGGTGCACCTGAGGGGCAGTTACCTGGCGAGGCCTAAGACAACGAGACACACAGGGCCAGGTGGCGATGCGATGGAACCCATGTGGAAGAGGTGCTGGGTTTGCATCCGTGACCTCTCTGAACATGCAGGGTGCACGTGGGCATGCCTGTCATCCAGGCCAGCTGAGACTGGGGGTGGATTGCCTCATGATGGCCCTGCTGGAGGTACTTGTCTCTCTTTTTATAAATAAATTTTTTTTTTTTTTTTTTTTTAATGAGGCACATTTGTTTGGTTTGGGACAAGAGGACAGGCATAGCCTGGCATTGTCAGCCTGGAGTAAGAGTGCACTATGGAACCAGCAGATGGCATAATGGTTATGTTGCTAGACTCCCACGTAGCCAACCACAGTTCAAGTCCTGGACTTAGTGGCTTAAAACTCGTGTTGGACTCATGCCAGGCGCGTGTGCGTGCATGCCCAAGATCCCGAGAAGAGAATGGAGGAGAAGGAATTGAGGCGTGGTCATCTCCCCCCCAGTGTGTAGGGGGGGCTGATTTCTTGCTTTCTGTCTCTCTGTCTCTATCTCTTCAGTGAGCACACATGCCTTATAGCAAAATAATTTCCCTAAAAAAAAAAAAAAAGAGTCCCCTGTGAAGAAGCAATGAAGGGGCAGCAGGACAATCTAGTGTCAGGTCACCTGGGGTGGACGATGGGCCAGAGACTCTGTATTCTCCTGAGTTCCAGAGGTGACAGCCTACCTTTCCCACCCAGGGCTGGGACCACATGGCGCTTTCAGATGATGACCTGGTGAGACAGAGATGCCGGTGATCGTAATGGAAGTGGCAGGCAGGCCCCGAAGTGCTGTGCCAAGTATGGAGCACCTTCTTTGTGATCCGTCTTGCGGGTCAAGCACCATCATCCCTCCCATCTTACAGAGGGAGGTTCGATACCTTGCCTGAGGTCATGCGGCTTGTGACTGGAAGGGCTAGGACCCCAACCACTGGCCCACCAGGCCCACGCCCCAGTGAGAAGGGCTGACCGGCAGCAGCTCCCTGCTGTGTGTACACGAGGTTTCCCTGGCCCTGGCTGCACCGCAAGCCACAGTGAGAGAGAGGGATGAGGCTAGGACACTGGCTGTGCGCTCAGGGACATGGACCAAGAGAGCCCTGCTGGAAAGGAGCATATTGGGAGGTCTTTGTAAAATGAGCTGTCAGTTCCTTCATCCGTGAAATGAGAGGGCTGGGCTCAGTGACCCCTGAAGGCCTTTCTAGCTCTAAATTAGCATGAGTTCTGGGTCTGTAGGAGCCAGGGCATTCGAGTCAGTCCTCGTGTTTGTCCTTTTGTTAATTCCTCGCCTGGCCTGGCAGCGCCTCTGGGAATTCATCCCCGAGCAGGGACAGAGACCCAGTCTGCTGCTGGTGCCATGGGGTCCTTCGTTAATTTGCACATTCGGCCAACATTATGCATCAGTGATTCATGGGAGCCCAGCTCTGAAAAGGAACAGATTGACTTGTTTGGCAAGCAGATCAGAACATCCTCATCCAGATGAGACGGGTCCCTCCCAGGAAGACACTTGGAGGTCAGTTACAAGCCCCCACAAACAGAGTCATCTTGGTGCTTTACAGGAAGGCTGTGGATTTGATCCTGAACAATGCAGCCATTTGGGGCTAGGCTCAGGCTGGGTGAGCTCTCGTTCACTCTCCCTCTTAAACGTCATATCCGTAGGTAAACTAAGAGCCTGCTCTCCCTTGTAAGGGAGGGGAAAATGAGTTCAGAGAAATTGCATAACCATATCGAGCTTGATGGGGTAAAACGTGCGTGGGTTTTGAATTCAAACATATCTGGGTTCAAATTTAATAGCTGAGCGACCTTTGGAGAGTAGGTTAACCTCTCTGAAGCTCATTTTTCTCATCAGTAAAATGGGGCCACTTATAATCCCTAATTGCAGGATCATTGCAGGGCCAAGTAATATGGTAAAATAACCTGCCTGGGGAACCAGCAGTTAGTATAATGGCTATGTCGCTGGACTCCCACGTAGTCGACCGCGGTTCGCGTCCCGGACCCGATGGCTTAAAACTCACACCAGGCGCATGTGTGTGCGTGCCCAAGATCCTGAGAGGAGAATGGAGGAGAAGAGATTACGGCGTGATCATCCCCCCTGGGGGGTGATTTCTGGCTTTCTGTCTCTCTGTCTCTCTGTCTTTCTCTGTTTGTCTGGCGAGCACACGCACCCTATAGCGAAAACCTCTCCAAAACAAAAATTAAATAAATAAAAATAACCTGCCTGACTCTTAGGGCACTCGGGGTCTGGCAGCTCCCTGCTGTCACATGTGGAGTCACAGAAGGCAACAGTTAGAAACAAGGACTCTAAACTCCAGCATGGATTTCCATCCTGGATCTAAAGTATTACTTTGTATTCTTGTGCCTTGGTCTCCTCATCTCTAAAATGGGGATAATAGCACTCATTTCCTAGGACGCATCAAGATTAATTTTGTTTTTAATCGCACTTCTTGGCACAGAACAAGTGCTGCCAATGCCATGACCACTGTGTTTTATTGCTACTGATGTAATAATATTTTGTGCTTAGAGACTAGCAGAAGGCATAATGGTTATATCGCTGCACTCTCATGTACTCAGTCATGGTTCAAGGCTTAGAGCTGGCGGCTTAAGACACATGGGGCCAGCGAGTGGCATGGTGGTCAAGGTGCTGGACTCCTGATGGTGGTTCAAGTCCTGAACCTGGCAACTTGCTTTCTCACTCTCTCTCTCTCTCTCTGTCTCTCTGGTCATATCGAAGAAGAAGAATTAAATAAATAAATCTTTTTTAAAAAGGACTTTTGCCAGGTGTGCGTGCATGTGTCCTCAAAATCCAGAGAGGAGAATGGAGGAGAAGGAACAGCGGTGTGGTCTCCCCCGGGGGAGTGATTTCTCATTTTCTATCACTCTGTCTCTCTCTGGATAGTGCACGTGCCCTATAGCAATAATAATAATAATAGTAATAATAATAATATATTATGCTGAAGAAGAAAGTGATCAAGTAACTGTCAATTGGCCAATCAAGCATCCAAGGGAAACGAGACTGGCTGCAGGAAGGGGAACAGGTGCAACAAGACCCAGCATGGGTCTAGGTCTTATGGGGACTTGAGTGTCAGACAATGGTCCCTCCCCCGTTTGAATAGTATCACCCATGGAGCAAATGGGGCCTCTGTGGTGGCAGAGATCTGACAAGTGACAGAGCTGGGGCTACCTGGTAGTTATGTTTATTTTTAGCAACTTCATCCAACTCTTTAAAGCAGCTGCTAATTTAAGGGGCTTCCTTGGTGCACAGTTAGCATTTTCTTCAGGAATCCAACGTGATACATGCACATCTGAAATCCCAGTGACTGAAAGAAAGTGTCTTGGCCACGCAGCAGGGGAAGGGGCCCGCTGTCGCCATGCAGTGCCTCTGCCCAGCAGGCTGTCCTACCAAGCCATGGACTGGCCAGCAACGTGCTCCTGGGCGTTCTCTCCCTTTTTGTCCCCCAAGTTCAAGCAGTAGTTACCAAATCTTTGCATGCAAAGTGTCTCCTGTGTCAGCTCCCCAGCTCTGAGACACCTAGTGTAGACCCCCATCTTCCCCACAGACCAGTGACCCCTAGACTTGGGTCGGGATCAAAATCACCACTGGGCTTGTTGGAACGGACGGCTGGCCTGCTCACCCGGCTTCTGCACCAGTAGGTCTGGGATGGGACCCGAGAACATCTCTAGCAAGTTCTTCATAATGCACATTTTCCACGACCTTTTATTTTCCCCCAGTTTTTTGCTATAGAGTGCACATGCTCATCAGAGCATTAGGGGTGGGGGGAGAGAAAGTGAGAAATCAACCCCCAAGGGGAATGGCTGCATTGCAGTCCTCCTCTCGGGATTTTGGGACGTGTTTTTCAAGTCACCGGGTCTGAGACTTGAGCCATGTAGTTGGCCATGTGGGATCCACCTGCCTTAACCACTGGGCCACTCGCTGGCCCATCCATGGTCTTTGTGGAGACCTCTCGTAGAGCACTTCCCTGATAAACAGCCGCAGTTTTTAATTCCAGTCAGAATGGAGGTAGGTGATTTTTGTTTTTCACAAGAGTTTTAATAAAAAAAGAATTCCATTTTATTTGAAAAATAATAATGGATAAAACATGCCGGGATTCTTTCCCCTATTCTAATGAATCAAGAATATACCAAATTCAATAAAAAAAAAATGATCCCGAAGGACTAGTAAGCTTGATTTATATTTTCCTTACCAGTCACTTCTGTTTCATAAGCCCGACATTTCCATTAAAATGCTATTAAGTAAAAACAGGATTTTACAGTATTTGTGATGGCTTGCATCTCAGTGTGATAATTGGAATTATCTCCAGCAAAGACACCATTTCTCATTGTGTTATTTCCTCTTAGATATCAGCTCTATCTTTAGTGCCTTTTTCCAGTCAAGTAAAGCCTCGTCCCCCTGCATTTGTAGTTGCCAGTCCATGAAAATGGTATCTGTGGCTTTGAAGGCCCTTTTCATCTGGACAATATTAATTAGGATTCAGGTGGGGGATGGTAGCTCGCCAGTAAATGCAGCAACCGTTGGGGCGGGCAGGTGTGAAAGGCTGTCATGGAAAAGAGAAAACACACTACAGTTCTGCACAGCTCTGGGGGCAGATGGGGGCACCTTCTGACATGCCAATGGGGAAACCTCTTCAGTCCGAGAAGTCCCAGAGGTGGCAGGGTCCCCATCACTAGAGAAACCCAAGCTAAGGCCACCCCCCTGGACATGCGCTGATTGAATGACCCACTGGCGCGAATGTCCCTATCTGCCTGGGTTTATATTTCTTCTCTACAACGGCATCCTTGTGAAAATGTTCCAGAACTAGAAGAGGTGATCGTTATACACCACTGTGAATGTACTAGATGCCACTGAGTCGTACATTTTTAAGTGGTTGAAATGGTGACTTCTGTGTTATGTGGATTTTATTACAGGTTTTTTTTTTTTAAATGAATGATATCATTGGACAAAATGATCTCCAAAGCTACTTGTCTCTGTGACATTTTATACTGCGGAGAGAGACGGATCACTCTATTTAGTCAAGTGACAGGCCACGTAGACACTAAATAACTGCAGAGGAATGGTTCATTGCATTACGGTTCAGGTGTTATTCGGAATTTTACATATGTATGAGAAATGTGCTCACGAAAACATTTTAATGCCATGGGGAGATACTTGTGATGAGAAGTATAAAAAGAATGATTTAAAATGTATGTAATGTAATCTTAACTTCATAATAGATTGGGTTGGCGGAAAAGCCATGACGCATTTTTGCATAGAAAAACATAGAATGACTTTTCCAATGACCCAATAGATGAGAGAAGAAAATGTTAATAGTGTTATCTTCAAGTTGGGGGATTACAAATGATTTTGACTTGTTAACAGAGTTCTCAGGGCACAGTAGTTAACACCAATGAGCCCACATGCAACAGGTCCTGGGTGAGTATCCTGGACCTCACTGTCTATGCCTGTGATCTGGCTAGCTAGACTGGGCTGGGTTGTGGCATGAAGACCTTATTAAGGGTGCCTATATCCATCTCTCCATTACCCTCACGGAAGAAAGAAATAGACTTTTAAAACATATATTAGGGAGCAGCACAGATGGCATAACGATTATGTCGCTGGACTCCCATGTAGTCGATCATGGTTCAAGTTCTGGACCTGGCAGCTTAAAACACGTCAGGCACATGTGCACGCATGCCTAAAATCCCACGAGGAGAATGGAGGAGAAGGGATTGCAGTATGGCCCTCTTCCTGGGCTTGATTTCTCATTTTCTGTCTCTCTGGCTAGCCCATATGCACTATAGCAAAAATCTCTCTTAAAAAGAAAAGAAAGAACATACATGTATTGGGTCACCAGGTGGTATGATTCAGCCAACAACTGAATCCCACTTAGCGGACTCCGTGGTTCAAGTCCTGGACCTGGAGGTTTGAAAATTATGCAAGACAACTGCATGTGTGAACAAAATCCTGAGAGGACAATGGAGGAGAAGGAATTGCAGCATGGCTCTCCCCCTTTGCAGAAGGGGGTGGGTAACTTCTCACTGCATTCTTCTCTCTCCAGTGAACTTATGTGCCTTATAACAATAAATGCCTTATAACAATAAATAAATAAATCTGAAAAAACAAACTTTATCAAGTCATTCACAAAGTTCAGTAGTTATGTGCTGTGTCTAGAAAGCCAGATCCCACATGGCAGCCTATGGCTCGAATCCCATCCCCAGCATTACAAGCCAGACACGTGTGTGCACATGCCACAAATCCTAATGGGATGGAGGAGAAATGGAGGGACAGGATCACAGTGTGATCATGCCCCAACAGAGTGGGGAGTGGGGGAGAGGGGAGAAGGAGGGTCGAGGGTCAGGTCATGCTGCGGTCCTTTCTTTGGTGAGTGTACACACCTGCTGGCAATAAAAAAGAAATAAATAAAAATATTTGAAATGCATTTCTCAAAATGTCTACCAAGAGCATGATTTACTACTGTAATCATTTAAAAAAATTAAAATCCCTCTTTAAAAATAAAAAACAGGGGCCAGCAGGTGGCACAGTGGCTAAGACACTGGACTCCCACATGGCCAACCATAGCTCAAGTCACTGACCTGACCCGGTGACTTGAAACTCATGCCATGTGCATGAGCACGTATGCCCAAAATCTCGAGAGGAAAATGAAAGAGAAGGGATTGTGGCATGGCCATCCCCTGGGGATGGATTAGAACTGACTGATAATTCTAGTTCTGCCAGGGTAAAGCAGAGCCTCGGTTTCCTCATCTGGAGCCAGGGTATGATGACAGTCATCCACTTCATGGAGTTAGGGGAAGAGCAAATGCGACCGCGATGTGGGACCATCCTGTTGATTGAAGAGTTCTCTGAGCTGTCTTCATTGTCATCAAGTGTATTCAAAGTGTACAGTTCCAAATTTTCCCTTTAACAAAAGCTGACTGAGTGCTTAGGAAGTCGGTGATTGCCACTTACCCAGTCATCTAAGAGCTAATTTCCAGGAAGACTGTTGCCTTTTTATCATCTTTCTTTCTGTGACCTTAATGTTGCAAGGTTATTTCGTTTCATCAGAAAAGTAACTACCTGACTTATTTACAGTCTTCAGTTCAAGGTGATGATGACAAAACCATTTTAACTGAAGGAAAATGACACCCCCGTGGGAACATTTGGATGAATAGAGCCTCTCCTGTTTTGGGGGGGAAGAGGGGATTTATTTCCCCAGAACCCTACACAGTGTTGAACTTTAAAAGAAGTTTTCCTTTGTGCTGCTCAGGGTCTGCCTTCTGCCTGGCCTGGCCTTGAGACCTTGGGTCCCAGAATGAGAAGTAGAGGTGGTGGGGAGGAGAGGGGCCCCCTGAAGAGATTCAGGAAGTAAGTGACCCAACCGGGTATGCTTTGAAAGGAGGGACTCAGGTTCCGGTGCAGAGGACAGATTTATGGATGAGCAAAGCAGGAGGCAGGGACCCATTGCTACAGGCCAGGCCCAGGCAGGGACAGAGCAGGAGGAGGGCCCAGGACTAAGGAGGCAGAAGTGGCTGTGGAGGCAGAGGGAGAGGAGGAGTTGGCATTGATTCTGAGTTTTCATGCTTGGGTGACTGGCAGATGGTGGTGACATTCAAGGAGATGGGGAATGCAGATTCGGGGTGAAGGGAAGTTACAATATGGTCTGGAGTAGAGAAGAGTATTCTGGGCTAGAGGGGCTATTTGAGAGCTAGTAGCTGCTCCTTTTCTTGAATATCTGAATAACTTTAGAATAAAATATCTAGACTAAGAAATCACGACACTATGATCTTTTTTTTGAGTATGAATTCCAAATAAGAAAACAGTTAAGCCAGCAAATGTAATTGTCCCTATTCCCAGAATTGGGTAACGGATGCATCTTTGCAAATTGTTCATTGAACGGTGCCTGTGGCTTCTTGCCAGCCCTCAATGAGATTTTTATATTTCTTAATTATTCAATTACTACCCATAAGTAGGAGTTTAAAATCAAACCCAGGCTGTTATAATAGAGTATTCTCTTGAATCGTGAATACAGTGAAGGAAGTTTTCCACATGGGGAATGCGGGGTGATAGGAGAGAAGCAGCGAAGTTTCTAGGCCTGGCTCTGCTCTGTTCTCAAGTCCAGACTTGGTGACGCCCTGTGTCAGCTTGGACAGGTCATTTCTCTGAGGTCAGCTTTCTGGTCTGTAAAATAACAATGATGGTAATGCCTGCCTTCCAAGCTTGAAATCTCAAGCAAAGGAGAATGTACAATTCATTCATTCATTCATCCCTTCTGTACTTCAGGTCTCAGCAGCTTGAAAAGGCCGGAAAGGATGATCCCCTAGAGAGTGAGCCCACCAGTGCCCTGGACTGCAACGCCAGTCCTGAAGCCCACCTGCCCTCCATTTGCCTCAAGCAGGTGTTCCCCAAGTACGCAAAGCAGTTCAACTACCTGCGCCTGGTGGACAGGATGGCCAACCTCTTCATCCGATTCCTGGGAATCAAGGGGACGATGAAGCTGGGACCAACAGGCTTCCGTACCTTCATAAGGTCGGTGAGATTAGACCCTCTGGCATGGGCTTTGGGCAGGGTGGAACCAGCCCCACATTTGTCCGGTCAGCTCTCGCTGGCTGCTCCTGGGGGAACCTGGGTGCTGGGGGAACCGCTTGAGGTGGGATCGGCCTGTGGCAAGCACTGGGCCTGGCACATCGTGGACTCTGGTTTGTTGAATGAATTAGTGAATGTTATGGATGTGACAGAATCCCCTTACCTTATGTTCGTTGTTAAAAAGCGTTCTGTGCTACCTTGAGCTAGGTCCTTGAAATGTGTATTCACACTTGCCCCCCACCCCCCGGAGTCCGACAGACCTTGTGCTTCCTCAGCTGTGTGCTGAGCGCTTGTGAAGCCGCAGCAGAAAAACAAGGCACATCTTTCCAACGTGTCAATTTCAGAAGGAAAAAGTTAAATAATTCAGCTGATAAATAATTTAATACATTTGTTCTAATATAAAAATAACATGGTTATATTATAGAGTATAACGCAAAATTTGCATGAATTTTAAAGATAAAACATGAAGTAAAGAAATCATGTTTTTTCTGCAGCCTGCAAAGTAAGCAATTGCCACTTAGTTTCCTGAGCTGAGTTGTTAATTTGCCTCTACCCGGTGGAGTCCTTTGGGGCAATACGGGAGCACTTCCTAGCTGTGCAGCCCTGGAGCAAGGTAATGCCAGTCCCTGAACCTCTGTGATTTCATCCTATATAGTGGGATGAAGGTGCCCAGGTCCCGGGACTGTGTTTATGAGAGCAGTTAAGGGAGTTTCCTCTTACAAGGTTGAAAGAATTCCTGAAAGGGCCGGCAGATGGTGTGGTGGTGAAGGCCCTGGACAACCTCGTGGCTGACTGCAGTTCAAGTCCTGGACCTGGCAGCTTGAAAATCACACCAGGCACATATGCATGCATGTCCAAAATCCCAAGAGGAGAATGGAGGAAAAGGGACTGTGGTGTGGCCATCCCTCCTGGGGGGTAATTTCTTACTTTCCTTCTCTTTGTCTGTTTTTCTCTGGGGAGTACATATGCCTTGTGGCAAAAACTTAAGAAAAAAAATAAAAGAGAGAAAAGAAAAGAAAAGAAAAGAAAAGAAAAGAAAAGAAAAGAAAGAGAAAGAATTTCATGAAATTTTACTATATTTATATAAAATGTATATGCTTGGAATTACATCTGTATTATGTATCACTATATAATGAGTCCTGCATGGAGTCTGGCACAAAGCAGGTTTCCATTAAGTATGTGCCAAAGAAGTAAGTGTAGGTCCCTACCACAAATGCGAATTGGCGATGACAGCAAGCTAACTGTTTATTAGCAATTAACCACAGCCTGGGCACCTCAGGAAAGTCTCTGCCAGCACCCTGCAACGCTGTCGTTCACCTCATCTCTCGTTTTACTCCGTCTGCCTTGCACTTCAAAGTCACACTTTCCACAGTTTTAGTCGCTAAAGCAAATAATTAGAAGTCTTGAGTCAGAAACCAGTTTTTATCAAAGGCTTTTCTCCAAATAAGTGTTAGAAACTCTGACTCTAGCCTTCCGATTTTCCCGAAAAGAGGGTAAACAGAAGTATTGGCAGGATTTTTTCCCATTTCGGTAGGCCCAAGTCATGTTTGCACAGTGATTTGAGAAGGACTTTGTGTTACTTGGGTTGTGAGAGGTGGAGGTTGGGGTGAAAGAAAGCCCAGTGGAGAGGCTTCAGGGTCACACAAGGTCTGGTTCAGGGCCAAGCCCATTACTTAATGGCTGTGTGACTTTGGAGAACTCCCTTATCTTCTCTGAGTCTCAGCTCCCCAACCTGCAAAAATGGAAATAATTGCTCTGGCCTTGCAGGACGTTCATGAGGTTGGGATGCTCACATAGTATAAAGCACCTGGCCTGATGCCTAGTTCGTGGGAGCTGCTTGTTCAGTGCAAGTCTTGTGATTGTCATTTCCATTAGGCAGTGAGAATTTTCAAGGAAGTCAACAGGCGCATGTTATTATGTTCCCTGAAAAAGCTGCCTAATATGATACCCTCTGACTCATGTAGAAACTGCATTTGACTTTCAATAAGAGATTCTCCTTAAATAGGGAGACAGTTTTTTTCTAATACAACAGGAAGTTTGGCAGTAGAGGTTCTAGGGCTGGTTAGGGAGTCCACGGTATGATCAATATCTCACTTCTGTGTCTGCTCATTCAACCTAAGCATGTGATTCAAGCTTTAGGGTTGCCTTATGGTTACAAGATGGCTGCTCAAAATCCAGCCTTCATGGATGAGTTTCAGGCAGGAAGAAGGAGGGAGGGAGAAAGAGCCAAGACCTCTACCAGATAAATCAGACCTTTTTAAAAACTTCCCAGTAACTATGCAACGACTTTTCCATCCATCTTAATCGCCATCTTAATTCTCCATCCACCTTAATGTCACCTGTATGGAAAACTAGGAAACAAAATTTTTCTGACTGCATCACACTGTCCTATTCTAGTGAAAAAGAGGAGGAAGAGAATTCAGAGATGGTTGGTCTCTGCACCTCTGAAATTCTTGGGCCCAGGAACATAGAAACAGCTCCATGACAGAGGTCCCAGGTCACGGGGACACTTGAAGTGCTGTGGAAGTGCACAGGGACCCAGGAGGATGATGAGGTGGAGCAGGCCAGGTGCTTCTCTCAGCAGGGCAGGTCCAGGCACCCAAGACCTTCTGGAGTAAAGGCAGGTGCTAGCTGGGCCTCCCCCAGCCTCTGCACCGTTGCACCTAAGTCTGATTTGAAAGCAGAGAGAATGAATGGATGGCTTGGCTTCACAGGGACCACATCTGGGGTGCTGCGGGGAACCCTGGCTCCATGAGATCTGTCCTGTCTCAACCTAATGATATAGGGACCAAACCTTACACAGGACATTCAAAGACAAATAAGGGAACCCTGCCAGCCCTCGAGGGCCTCAGCGTAACAGCACACACTGAACCAATCATTAAATGCAGTCTTTCGGCAGAGTCTCCACGCAGCGGCCCCAGGTCTCCCCGGCAGGACTTGTTTTAAGTGTCTAAGCACAGAACAGGACATGCATGTCTGTGCTGGAATCAAGGCACCGGAGAGGAGGCAGGGTTTAGACTGGCATAAGCTGGAATTGGTCAGGCAGGAAGGCAAAGAGAGCCTAAAAATGGATCTGGTGTGTGGCCCTGGTGTAGAAGTCAGGAAAGACATCATTAGGCAGGAACTGAAATGCTTCCTTCCTTTTTATTTTTAATAAAATTCGGTTGATCCGAGGATTGTGGGTTATTGTTAAGCTGATTAACATTGTCTCCCTCCCTCATCCTTACTTGACTAGCTACGCTCTTTTGGGACCAGCAGTTAGCGTAATGGCTATGTCGCTGGACTCCCATGTAGTCGACTGTGATTCGAGTCCCGGACCCAGTGGCTTAAACTCACACTGGGCCCGTGGGCGGGCGTGCGTGCGTGCCCAAGATCCCGAGAGGAGAACGGAGGAGGAGGGTTTGCTTCGTGGCCATCCCCCCTGGGGGGTGATTTCTTGTTTTTTGTCTCTGTTTCTCTCTGTCTTTCTGGTGAGTACACACGCCCTATGGCAAAAACCTCTCTAAAACTTAAAAAATAAATAAATAAATAAAATTCACCAAAACATAATATGGGGCAGAGGATTGGAAAAAGCAGCATTCCATAAGAAAAGAACCACGGTCTGGGCCAAAAGGTGGCGTGGTGGGGGGGCAGCTGGATCCCACATGGCTGACTCTGCTAGACTCAGGGGCTTGAAAAACATGCCAGGCATGTGCACACGTGTGTCCACAATCCCGAGAGGGGAATGCAGAAGGGATTCAGTGTGGCTCCCTTCCGCGGAGAGGGGTAATTTCTTTTCTCTCTCTCTCCCTTCACATTCGGTGCATGCGCCCTATAGCAAACTTTAAAAAACCAAAGGAAAAAAAAAAGAATCACAATCTCAATAACCTAGAGAGAACAGCAGGGAGCATAGGGGCTGGATGTGAGAGGGTGGCGGGGCAGGGCTTGCGGACTGGAGAGCACAGACCCGTCTAAAGAGAAGGCTGATGTGGAGCTTGGTGTCACCAGAGCTTTGATTTTTCAAAAGAAGCTAGACATACTGATTTTTCTGTGAAATCTCAATACCCATATAGAAATATTGGCAATTCAAAAAATAATTTTAAACACTCCATGCTCCGTGGTTTCCATCAAAGCATGACTGCCCGTGGAGGCCCTCAGCGCATGACCTCTGGCGTGAGAAGAAGAAGGTGCATGTAAAGAGGACCTGCCCTGTGAACGTACAACCTCAGAAAGGAAATAGGCCAGAGCAAAGACCCGTCGAATGCTCTCAGACCAGAACTGGATAGTGTCCAAAATCTCGCTACAAATCTGTCTCTATGTGATAGGCTTTCTGATTTTCCATCCCTTTGTTCTCTTCGAATAAAGGCATTTGCATGAAAAACCAATTTTTGTGATGTTCAAGGCTATTAGGTCCTGCAGCCTGCATTCCCGATCTGCGCACCTTTAGCGAGCACTGTGAGCGGGGCTACCTTGACCCTGTGACTAGAGCTGAGAACAGGCGGCCAGAGCAGGCGACTCCCACAATGAGTCTCTCTCCAAATCCCTCTCCCTCCCCACCCGACAAACGTCTATAGTAATTAAGGATGCAGGAAGGAATGGAGAAAATATTGCACGAACCTTAATAGATTTTTCCTTTTAAAATGTACCAAGAAATCCCAACAGCAACTTAATCGTAAAAGATGACAGTCTCTGCTTTTAGATTTATCTGAGTATGTTCAGTCTTGCCAGCTAAATTTAACACCAAGCATTTTCTCTTGCTAACAATGATTCTTTCTCTCTCTCTCTCTCCTTTTCACTTTGGTTTAAATTTTGCTTCATTATGAATTAATAATATTTATGCCATATGTTCTGTCGAACCAAGTGCCCTTCTCAGGAGCACTTTGAAAAAGACATACTCGCTGGCAAGACACACACTCCTTTTCAGAGCTCCCACGCAAACGGCACAAGTTGAACCTGGCTTTCATCGGCCCTGCCTTTCTCGCCACGTTCCTTGAAGAGAACTAGAAAGAAGAAAATAATAAACACTCCGACTGGATTTATTTCCAGTGTCCATCTCTCACAATGTGCTGCACACATCAGCAGTTTTCCCAGTGAATTATGCTAATGCCCGTCTGGTCATATCCTATTTTTCTTTTTCACCGAGAAATAAGAAATAATGAACTGCCTGCCGTTCCCTTGTCTAGACTTTGCTCTGTCTAAACAGCTTTCTGTGTCATTTCCTTGGGAGGCGCTTAGCAGTAGCACACGTTACCGTGAATGGAGTACTTCTTCTCTTTCCATTCTCTCTTTCTTTTTCTCCTTCTTTCTTCTCTTCTTCTTTCTTTTTCAATTTTATTTTATCACAATTACAAGAGCACGCCGGCTTCCCTTTTTCCGAGAAATAGGAATGTTCTGATTGAGCCTTTAGCCTGACAGCTTTCTTCAGGGAAAATGCAGTTGTGTTATTCTCTTTCCACGGGATTATTCATTGGAGGGCCAGCCCGTGGAATTCACCAAGGACACGCTTTCCAAACGTATCCTACATCAGAACTTGACACCGATTTGCATAGGCTGCATTTTCCACTATGACAGGCAGGGGATTAAACAACTTGTGAAACCAGGTTTATTTCTCCGAAGGGTCACAGCTCCTCTGTACCTCTAGCGTTTGCTTCACGTGGGCTATTCCACTTTGAGATCCAACTCATGCCTGTGCTGGCTTCTGATCCTGGGCCTTTTGAATCACAGAATGGCTTTTTCTCTTTCTCTTTTCTCCCCGCTTTCCCTTCCACTCCCTTTTATCACAAGGAGGTATTAATATGCTTCATAATGGGCAACGGCAGGGGGTTTGATTCTCTGAGAAGCGGCGTGGTGTGCTGGAATGTTCTAGAATAGACGTGTAGAGGGGCCTTGCTTCTCCCTCTGTCATTAACTCCTTGGTGATTTTGAAAACCTCCCCTCTCCGCCATGATCCTTTTCCAGCAATGTTCCGAGATTCTATACCTGGGATATCAACGGCCGTTAAAACTACGTATGTTTGAAATCAGAATTTTTGCCTTTCCCCATAGATGTTTAGATAATATGAAATTTCTTTTTAAGTAAGTATTGATCGTTTGTTAGCTTGCACCTTATAAGAACCTCCCCCAGAAAAAGAAAAAAGGATAAAAAAAAAACAACCTTCTTTTCCACATGAAGAATGAACACAAAAGAAATTCTATAAATAGGATTTTATGGAGTGAAAAAGCTGGTTCCTAAATTTCCCATGAGATGTCAGTAGTTGTTAAGAGGAAATAGGAATGATCATTCCAAATCTTTCTAGACTTCTCCTGATGAACTCGAATGATTTGTGACTCTCTGCCATCATTTGTGCCCAAATTAAAAAAAAAAAATCATGTCTGCAGCTGGTTCTACATCATGGTGTCGTTTGCCACTTTCCCATGTGTGCCTGTCACTGGGCTAGCCCTTAAACAAGCCTGCTGAGGGCCAGCAGGTGGCTTGGCGGTTAAAGTGCTGGACTCCCTCCCACATGGCCAACTGCGGGTTGAGTGTTGGACCCAGTAGCTTGAAAAATCACACAGGGCACGTGTGCGTATGTGCCCAAGCTCCCAGGAGAAGAATAAAGGAAAAGGGACTACGGCATGGCCATCGCTCCTAGGGGGTGATTTCTCACTTTTCCTCTCTCTGTCTCTCTCTGCCAAGAGTACATGCCCTAAGGCAAAAAAAGCCTGATGAGTATGCCTATTCTCACTGTATAGATAAGGAAATTTTTTTGAGAGGTTTTTGCTATAGGGCACATGCACTCGCCAGAGAGAGACAGAGAGACAGAAAGCGAGAAATCTCCCCCCAGGGGGGATGACCACACCACAATCCCTTCTCCTCCATTCTCTTCTCGGGGTCTTGGGCACGCACGCACACGTGCCTGGCGTGAGTTTAAGCCACGGGATCCGGGACTCAAACCGTGGTCAACTGCATGGGAGTCCAGTGACATAGCCATTATGCTAACTGCTGGTCCCAAGGAAATTTATTTTTTAAAGAATCATTTTATTTAACTTGATTTATATATTTATATAATTTGACCAGAAAGGGACAGAATGAGAGAGAGAAAGTGAGAAAGCAAGCTGCCAGAGCCAGGACTCGAACCGTGCTCAGCCATGTAGAAGTTCAGTGCCCCCCCAACCACCACGCCACCTGCTAGCCCCCAAATAAGGAAATTTAGATGGAGAGAGTTTCTGTGACTTGTTCAAGGTCATGCAGCAAAGTCAAGATTCAACCCCATATGCATTCAAGTACAAAGCTCACTTTTTCCATGTCCGTTTCCAGCCTATCCTTTCTTGGAAATTTTTCTCGCTTCTCATGTTACCATTTCCTTGGATTTCTCTTCCACTGAAGACTATTTCCTTCCACTCATTAGTCACTGGAAGAACTGCATCCCAGGGCACCGGGGGAAACTGTTCCAGTGAGGAAGAGGTATTGGGCCATCACATTTTGGCCCCAGAGTCCTCCAAGAGCAGTACCTGAGACCCTGCAGTTCCGCATGGCTCATTGGGCCCAGAGCACCGCCCATATAGGGTGGACACGACAAAAATCCAGGACTGAGTAGATGCATGGGTAAAAATATCAGTTCCAAAGTTGAATGTCTTGACGGTTGGAGCCCTTCCTTTTTGAGTCAACTGAGAATGTTTGGTGACTGTCGGAACACTCCGGGGAGAACCTGTCTCCAAGCCACGATGGTCGTCCTGTTCCCAACCTTCTGTCCCAAAGCTTCTCCAGCCTTCCTGGTCCTTGGCCTGAGACTTTGATTCTTGATGCCTGAGTTCCTCCTGCAACCCTGGGTAGGGCCACCTTCTCACAGCTGCCAAGTCCACTACTGTACCCTCCAAGGGAGGACTGGATGTGGATCCCAGATGTGGGATTGTAGGCAAGTCATGTCCCTTCTCTTGGGCCTCAGTTTACCCTTCACTGAAATGGGACTAAGAATAACTCCCTAGTAGATGATTATAAAGATTCAGGAAGTGTGAGGCTGGTGGGTGGCGTGGTGGTTAAGGTGTTGGACTCTCACATGGCCAACCATGGTCCAAGCCTAAAACCTGACATCTCTCTCTCTCTCTCTCTCTTTCTCTCTCTCTCTCCACTGAGCACATGTGACCTATAGCAAATTTTAAAAGTAATAATTTTTTTAAAAAGATTCAGGAAGTGTGGAACTGGCGGGTAGCATAGTGGTTAGGGCGCTGGACTCCCACATGGTCAACCATGTCTGAATCCCAGACCTGACAGCTCTCTCTCTCTCTCTCTCTCTCTCCCTCCCTCCTTTCCTCCCTCACTCTCTCTCTCCCCAGTGAGCACATGTGACCTATAGCAAATTTAAAAAGTAGTAATAAGTTAAAATACATATATATTCAGGAAGTGACTGGGCAGCAAAGGCCCTGGCGTACAGATGACGCTCAAGAAATGGCCGCAGACACCAAAGTTTCTCCTGCAGCCAGCGCGGTTCCTCCCCGTCCCAGCAGCAGATGTTGCAATCAAGTGTATTTGCAGGCATCGCGAGGGAGGGTGGGCTACCTTGGAAGGGGGATACGTGGAGAGTGCTCTTTGGGAAATTATGACTCCTGCAAAAGGCTTGACACTTCTATTTTCTACCTGTCAGGAAAAATATAACTATTTCCTAGTGGTCAGCCAGGTTTCCCTTTTTCTACTCCATTAACCCACATCTGGCCAGGCAGTACTCCTGTCCTGCGGGGAGCGGGTAATCCAGAGGACACTGATGTGAGAATTACAGAAACCTGTGGCCATTCCTTACCGAGCTTTGGAAATTGGCTGTGCAGGCTGTTAGGGTACCTTGGGAGTGCCTGGAACATCGTCTGCAGAAGAACCCAATAGAGATAGCCATCTTGGTGACAGGTGACGTGAAAAGCTCTGTGTCCACTGACATGTTGTTACTGGGGCTCAATAACTGTGCGCTGACGTGCTTTGAAGTCTGCCACAGTGACTTGTGATTGAAATACGGAGCAGGAGCGCAGAGGAAGGCAGGATGGGAATTGATGGCCTGGGTGGGAAACTCGGGCGGGAAGAAAGGAAGGGAGGAGGGAGGAATAGAATAGAAAGAGTCAGCATGCCTGTGTCTAAGGAGCAGCAGCCTTGTCAGTGCCAGGCTGGGCACACTCCCAGCCACCAGCATTAGGGGTGTGCGTGGCCATGGAGTGCGATCTCTCAGTCCCCAGATCCTGCTTGCCAGTCAACCCATCGCCTGTCTGGCTCCTGAGGGAGCTATTCACACGAGGGATAGTGACAAATGGGAAATCAAAGGCCCACTTCACCCTGAGCTGGGGCAAGGTTGTGAGGCCCTGTGAAGGGTTGAAAGCTGCACTGAGCACAGCTCAGCGACCTGACGGCTGGCCCTGACGTCCAGCTTTCTAGATTCCCTGGGCAAATGCGACCTGCCTTGAGCCTGGCCCGCCAGCATGATCCTGGTCAGGAGGCTGGTGCCCGGGACAAGCCCAGGGCCGCCTCCAGTCACTCAGACTAGTGAACTCCATTTCTCCAGAAAGGGCAGGGTCACTCACTGCAAGGTCAGCCCCAGGCAGCCTCCAGGGCCACAGTGGTTCCAGCCTGGAAGAGAAAAAGGTGGAAGGGGGAGAGAGGCTGAGAGGGGCACCCACATGGCTGTGGAGCTCCCAAGTTGCAGGCACCGTGCTGGGTCCTTGGCATGATCACTTCCTCACCACCACGCAGGCAGGGCTGATCTTCACTGGAGAGGTCAGGAGATGACGGCGCAGAGGGGACGTGCATTATCCATAGTCACATGGCAAGAAAAAGCAGCAGAGGGTCGGCTCCACAGCCTAATGGTCAAAGGGAGCCGAATCCCGCATGGCAAACTGTGGTTCAAGTCCTAGCCCTGGTGGCTGGAAAACATGCCAGGTGCATACGCATGCATGCCCCAGATCCTAACAGAACAGAGAAATGGGAGAAAAGGGATTGGGGGCAAGACCACACACCTCTGGGAGTTCTTTCTCCCTCCCTTTTTCTCTCTGTCTCTTTCTAGCAAATGTGTATGCCTTTTGGCAATTTTTTTTTTCCCCGAGAGCGAAATTTTTGCTATAGGGTGCATGCGCTTGCTAGAGAGACAGAAAGACAGAAGTAAGAAATCACCCCCCAGGAAGGGGATGGCCACACCACAAACCCTTTTCCTCTATTCTCCTCTCAGGATTCTGGGCATGTACGCACATGTGCCCAGCATGAGATTTAAGCTGCTGGGTCCAAGACTTGAACTGCAGTCGACTGTGTGGGAGTCCAGCGACATAACCATCACACTATCTGCTGGTCCCGTCACCTGTTAATTAGTAAAAAATAAAAAAGGGCCGGTAGGTAGCATGATGCTTAAGGAGGCTGAATTCCTATGTGGCCTACCATGGTTTGAGTCCTGGACCTGGTAGCTTGAAAATCATTCTGAGTGCTTGCCCAAAATCCCAAGAGGAGAATGGAGAAGGGATTGTAGCATGGTTATCCACCCTGAGAGATATTTCTCACTTGCTCTCTCTCTATCTCCCTCTGTCTCTCTTCTCTCCAGCGAGTGCGTGCACCCTGTGGCAAAAGCCTAAGGAAAAAAAGAGTGACAAGGGGGTGGGGAGGATTCCAAACATCGCTCCCTGGCTTGGGCAGGAAGCCCCACTGCTGACATCAGACTGAAACCTAGTTGCCAGGGCCTCCCTGTACCTAGCTAGGAAAACATCCGGAGCTCAGAGGCCTGTCCCCTTCCACCTCCCGTCTCTTCCAGGTGACTCCCCTAAATAAGCATGTCAGGGCCACCCCAGCAGCACTCTCAGCCCACGCAACGGTGCAGGCTCAGCCTGGGCTGTTCTGCTCCGTACCTCTGGGGTTTGATGTGGCCATTTGGGGACTTACGTAAAATCCTCAGGTGACAGATTAAGAGAGAGTGCAGGAGCCTTGAGCCCTCTGACTGTAGATCTGGCCTCAGGACTCATCTATGAACACATCCAGTGGGGAAGCACTCTGGACAAAAGTGGTGGCCGCTGTCATCACCGGGTCACCTGAGCATCACGCTGGTAGGAGAGAGCAGTGCCATGGGCCCAACTTTCCTTCCCCCTGTCAGAGACTAAGCAGTGGGAACATGAAAATGGTCACAGAGCGTATGTTTTGAAGCGTGGAGTTTTCATTTCCCTTTTGGAGCAGGCAGGGACCTATGTCAACCTGTGTGAAGTCACACTGACGCACACTGACTGTGACAAAGACTACTAGTTTATCGGTGGGGAACCAGCCTCAGGAAGGTGAGCTAGTTTACCCAGGGCCGTCCAGCTGCCAAGTGGCAGAGCCAGGGCTCAACTCAAGCCTTGCTGCCCTGGCTGACCCATCAGCCCCTAGGTAACCAGTGGTTGACCTCAGAGGAGTCCACAGGACCCCACTTCTGCTTATATGCTCAGCCTGCTCACTCCCCACCCCTGCTAGGCCCCATCAGTAGTTCCAGCTATGGGAAGGGAGCGTGTTCCAGACAGGGACGCAGCCCAAGCAAAGACACCATCTCTATCAGCTCAGGGCGCTGTAACAAAAATACCACGGGAGGTAGCTGGAACAGCACAAGTTTATTCCTCTCACTTCTGGAGGCTGGGAAGTCTAAGATCAAGGGGCTGGCGATCGGCGTTGGGTGAAAGCCCACTTCTCGATCTGCCCACGGCCACACGCAGCAGGGAGCAGAGAAGCAGCCTCTCTCTGGTGTCTCTTAAGAGGCCACTAATCTCATTGATGGGGCCCCAGCCTCATGACCTGATCACCTCCCAAGGGCCAACCTCCTCACACCATCACACCGGGCAGATGGGATTTCCGCCTATGGATCTGAGGGGACACGAACGGCCATACCAGGCATGAGGAGCGCGAGCGGGGCAAGTGTCGGTCTGGCAGTCAACGTCTCCCTCCATCTGTGGCAGGAACTGCAAGCTCAGCAGCAGCAGCTTGTCCATGGCCGCCGTGGACATCCTCTACATCGACATCACGAGGAGGTGGAACTCCATGACCCTGGACCAGCGAGACTCAGGTACCAGGGGACCCCTCCACTGAGGAGGGATGGGCGGGGGCAGGGGGAGGTTCTGCTCCTTCTTCTTGAGGGTCCAGGTTCGGCAAGGAGGCTGATCCTGTCAGCTCTGGACCTCGTTCCAGAGATTGAGCTGCATGTAAATTCCAGGCACTGCCTGCCACCGAGGCTGTGCCACCCACATCCAGTCCCTGCTGGCATTCGCTGTCTGATGGAGGGTTCATCCACTTCCATCCACACAGCGGATACACGTTGTCATTCACGCACTCGTCCCCCAGCACACGTCACGAGCACACGCTGAGCAGCTCCTAGAGAAATGGAGGTGGACAGCGCTTGGTTCTGGCCTTGCTGGAACTCACTGCGGAGCCGGGAGGCAGAGGAGGACGCAAGGCAAGCACGAGCCTCGGGCCAGGCAGGCTAGGATGGAGGGATGCCCGGAGAGGCTAGCGGGGAACCTGGTGGAGGGGCTCCTGGTCCCGGGAGCGCCAAGGAGGAGTTGCTGCCCAAGGGGATGCAGGATAAACTGGCGGATAGGGTTGGGACAGACAGACTGTCTGGGGTGTCCCCCAGCCTAGGTGTGGACATATGTGAAAGGCCATGACTCTCAGCCACTCCACGTAGCTCAGATGGACCAGAGCTGGAAGAGAGGCAGGGCTGGCTCAGGGGCACAGCGGGAACACACTGCTCGCCTGACGCTGGATCCAGATGAAGACATGAGTTCAGCTCCCTGGCCGGCCTATACCTGCTGGCGCACGGGCACACGATCCTGGCTGGGAAGGCCGGGAGACGGGGCTGCAGCATGAGAGCCCATTGATGGTGCTTGTCTCTCTCTCTTTCATTAAATAAGTAAGGAAAGAGGGGAGGAGGGTGGGGAGGGAGCAGTGTCGAAGGCTTGAACACCACTCATGAAATGTGACCTTGACCCCCTGGGTTACACGGGGACAGATCTGTTAGCAGAATCCTCCTTTAAGTGGACAAGGAGGTATTTTCCGGTATTCCAGTATTTCTCTGACAGTGTGTTCTAGAGAGCCGTCCGAACCCTAACTGACAGCTGTACAGCTCACCACATAACCAAGCCCTTTGCTGCATGTTCCTCATCAAATGCCCCATGCACCAGCAGGCATTGTGAGTTTCATTTCACAGACGAGCAAATGGCAGCCCAGGTAATCCAGGTCCCTGGCACCCACGCCTCCCCAACACCTCAGGTGCCTCCCCACCAAAGGGACACACAGACCAGGGTGCCTGTCGCCAGTCGCTTGCTCCTGTGATTCAGTGGAGAGGACCTGAGGTCAGAGGTTGGGAGATCCAGATTAGAATTGACTATGCCATTTCCTGCATCGTGGTTCGAAAAGCCATCTCGCCTCCTAATCTCCAGTTCATCATCTGTGAAATGGCACCAACAATGCCCGCTCTCCAGGGTTGCCCGGAGGTCTCACGTGTCAGTGGCTGTGAAAGCGTTCAGAGTCGCAGCTCACAGGGCAAGGCAGTTAATCTTGTTAGTGGACAGCGCTTGGGAAGAATGGGTGGTCTGTCTGACAGCTGGTGCTGCCTGGCAACCCTGCCCATACTCGTGGGGTGTGAACCTTTCCGACCGAGGAGTACCAGCAGGCCCTTCCTGCAGGGCACCGGTGCACAGCCGATACTTACTGCCTGGCTTCACGTTTGGAAATGATGCTGCCAGTGGCCCGTTGCTGTCATGCCCTGTGTGCCAAGCACTCTGTGGGCACTTCACTCGTGCAGCATGAACTAGGCTTTGGTGGTAGGCATGATCGTCTCCATTGTACAGAGGGGAAACTGAGGCTCAGAGGCATGGCTGGTGGGTAGGGCCCAAACACCAAGTGCCTCTGCTCCCTTCTGGGTTGCTTTCTCCTTCCAACTGGCCTCAGACCAGCAGCCCTGAGCACCAGGAGGGCTTCTATCGTATCTCTGCAGTTGGCAGCTCCATTACAGCCTTCCCTGGCAACCAGGAGAGGTGTGAGATGGAGCGTCTTCAGGAGAAGTAGGCAGATTAATTATCATTTCGAGGACCGAGCGCGCGCGTGTGACAGTGGAGCGCGGCACTTTTTGCTGACGCCTTCAGAAAGTGAAGAAGCGTTTGCTCTGAGAGTTGAATGCGAGGCGGCATCACAGGATCCCGCGGAGGGGGCCAGGGGAGGGGGTGGGGGTGGCAGCGGCATTATTAAATATTGAAATTGATCAGGAGTAGCAGCAGGAAGCTATTTATCATGTTTTATTGCTTCAAACTAGCATTACCATCTGGTCCATTGTTCATTCTGAGTAGCTTTTCATGTTTTGTTTGCCTCTTAAATCGCTCCTGTAAGCGGAATCCACAGGGGTTGTCCACAATGGGCTCCAGGGAGGTTTTCCGGGGTCTGCCAGGGTCTCTCCGTTCTGCTGACCAGCTAAGGAAATGAGAAAAATACTTATTTTTAGCACACACTGATGAGCAAATCTGGGGTGAGAATGTACTGGCCCCCGATGTCCCTCTGCCCTGGTAGTGTGGAACTAGTCGTTAGCAGCCAGGTGATCTCGAGAGCATCACACTCGTGCATGCATCGCTGCTACGCTCACACCAGGCCTTCGAGGCCCATTTTACTGATGAGAATCCTGCGGTTCCGAGAGCTAAGTGACCTGGCTAAAATCCTAGTCAGTGAGTAGCAAAGGCGAGATTTAAATCCAGGCCTCCTGTCTCCTCATACAGGGTGTGGGTCTCCATCCAGGACCGCACCCACCATGCTGAGGAGGAGGTGGGACATGTGAGGCTGAAGTCAGAGGGGGCTGCAGCTGCAGGGAGGTGAGAAGTCAACTCACCCAGTGCAGAGCCTGACCAGCAGACGAAGACGGAGTGGGAGGGAGTGACTTGTCCACGCTCCTGTCTTCTCTCCCTTCATCCTCAGAGTTTAAACTTCTGTCTCCATCCCTCCTGAAGGGAAATCGCAGGGTTGGAGTGAAGGGGGCTGTCTCAGAAATGGGCCTGGAACAGAAAGCCTATCTGTTCCCAGGAGTTCAGTGGCACTGCTGTCTCTCAGCTGGTGTCAACCAGGGCCCAGTTCTTGCCTCCTTCTCAAGGGCGGTCCAAGGCCCCGTTCCCCCAGAAGCAGCAGCATCTGGAGCCATCCACCTTCTTAGGAACAGTCAGGAAGCTGGCAGGTAGCAGATAATGGGTGAGTGGTGGATCTTCCTTTTGATAAGTGTCAGTATGAAGGCCAGAGGGCCTCTTCCTTCCTTCTCAGCATGGTGCAAAGCCAAGGATTCTTGGGCCCTCAGTCCAGTTAAGTCCTGGTCAATGGTGGGAGCCCTGCTGAGAAGACAGAGCTGTGGTGAGGTTGACAAGGTAGAAAGAAGCCTTTGGAGAGTAATGAGTGTGGGTTCCCATTCTCAGAGAGCATGCACGTATTCATTCATATATTCATTCGTTCAACAAACAGGTAATGAACACGTTACTAGACAATGGGTCTCAGGGAGATACTGGAGGTCTTCAAAAGTTCTTGGAAAGTACTTATTATGGAGAAAAGTTAAAAAAAAAAACTGCATGGATTTCAAAAGTTTTGCACAAGGACCAGCAGATGACATGTTTACTTTGTTGTACTCCCACATAGCTGACCACAGTTCACGCCCCAGACCCGGAGCCTTGAAACTTACACTGGGCATGTGTGCATGCATACCCAAAATCCTGACAGGAGGATGGAGTACAAGGGATTGTGGCATGGCCATCCCCCCTGGGAGGTGATTTCTTGCTTTCTGTCTCTCTCTCTCCAGAGAGCATACACGCTCTATAGCAAAAATCTCTCTAAAAATATATTTTTTGCACCCTAATAAATTTGTACGTAAATTCCATTTTCCATGAACTTTTTGAAGTCCCCTTGGACAAAGATAAATTATTTACAGATCCTATTCCCTTTAGAAAGAAACATAGAGACCATTTAACACTCATTACATGACAGAAGTAAAAAATGCTTGTTAAAGGGCCAGCCTCATAGTGTTGTTAAGAGATTCCACATGGCCAGCCACAGTTCGTACCCTCGTGCTGGTGGTTTGAAGAACATGATGAACACACCCTGACCGGATAAAGAAATAGAGGAAAAAAAGATTACTTCATGGCCATACCCCCATTGGGAAGTGCATTCTCTCTCTCTCTCACAAACACACATGCCCTCTAGAAATTAAAAAAAAATGCTTGTTATAAATTATCTCATTTAGGGAACCAGCAGTTAGCATAATGGCTATGTCGCTGGACTCCCATGTAGTCAACCATGGTTCGCGTCCAGACCCAGTGGCTTAAAACTCACACCGGGCGCGTGTGCATGCGTGCCCAAGATCCCAAGAGGAGAATGGAGGAGAAGGGATTGCGGCATGACCATCTCCCCTGGGGGGTGATTTCTCGCTTTCTGTCTCTATGTCTCTCTCTGTCTGTCTGGCGAGCACACGCGCCCTATAGCAAAAAATAAATAAATTATCTCATTTAATTCTCTCATAATCCAGTGAGATAAAGATTGTTACTCCCATTTGACACATGAGAAACTTGCTGTTCAAGGAGATCAAATTAAATAGATGTGTAGTTTTACAGTAGGGGACCCCAGGATTTGAACCAAGAGCAATCTTACTTCAGAGCCCCTTGTGTTTTCCTATAGTACCCAGGGTCTCTCAGTCACAACTGTGAATACAATCCACAGCTTACTGACAGTTGTAATGGAGTATGACCAGAACTATCATGGGAGAAGCAGCAACGGAGGCTTACTATGAGGATTCAGAGAGCAAGAGAACACATAAAAGACACTTAGCATGATGTGGAACTCATAACAAGCACCCACTACGTATTCTGTATCCTCAAGGGCCTAGCCCGTGGCCTAGCTTGTGCAAAAGCATCTCACCCAGTGTCCAGTGAGTGTCTGATGAATTGCACAGAAGCCAAAATGAAAGACACCCCACGTAAGCAAGGCAGGGAGTCCCAAGTGTGGAAACCTGGTATACAGGAGAGGTGGTCTCCATGACGGGTCTCGCTCCTCTCCCCTAACTGCCTAGTGTCAAGTGCCAGCCCATGTGGATAAAATCTTCTCCCACACTCAGTGCCAGCTCTATCCAAGTACTGAAGCCCCCTCCCCTTGCCTGAAGCTGCCCAGACCCTCCTTCTGCCCCGATGAGACTGTGGTGCCTGCCAAAAGGGTCAACCAGATCCCTGATGCTCAAGTCCTTTATGAATGAAGAAGCCCTGCAGGAGGAGACTTCGCTGTGGAAATGGAGAAGAGTGAGAGCAAAAAAATCAAAATTCGGGGGGAAAAGTGTGTACATTACAAAATCTATACCTTAAACCATCCTTTGAAATAGGCTTATTATTGAGTGTTTGTTTCTTTTTTTTGAGAGGTTTTCACTATAGGGCACATGCACTCGCCAGACAGAGAGAGACATAGAGACAGAAAGCGAGAAATCACCCCCCAGGGGGGATGGTCACGCCGCAACCCCTTCTCCTCCATTCTCCTCTCGGGATCTTGGGCACACATGCACACGCGCCCGACGTGAGTTTTAAGCCACCGGGTCCGGGACGCAAACCACGGTCGACTACGTGGGAGTCCAGCGACATAGCCATTATGCTAACTGCTGGTTCCCGAGTGTTTGTTTCTTTATTGGACCTCGGGTGCACAGAATTCATTTGGCTTCATCATCATCCTTGGTTCACAAGATGCCTCCAGCATGGCACATGTGCACCTACTTTTGTTTAGTTAGCTTTTCTAATTAGCCTGGTGTGTGTATGTGTGTGTGTGTGTGTGTGTGTGTGTGTGTGTGTGTGTGTTTTAGAGATTTTTGCTATAGGGCATGTGCATTGGCCA
Source organism: Tupaia belangeri chinensis (assembly GCF_000334495.1). Classification (NCBI taxonomy): domain Eukaryota; kingdom Metazoa; phylum Chordata; class Mammalia; order Scandentia; family Tupaiidae; genus Tupaia; species Tupaia belangeri. The sequence continues at coordinate 1,017,489 of NW_006159774.1, forward strand.
GAGAGACAGAGACAGAGAGACAGAAAGCAAAGAATCAACCCCCGCCCCCGGGGGAATGGTCATACCACAATCTTTTCTCCTCCATTCTCCTCTTGAGATTTTAGGCATACACACGCATGTGCCTGGTGTGAGTTTTTAAGTCACTGGGCCCAGGACTCGAATTGCAGTCGATTATGTGAGAGTTCAGCGCTGTAACCATTACATTATCTGCTGGTAATTAGCTGTTTTTACTAGAGGAGTAAGTATCCACAAACAAAACTTGACAGTGACCAACATGTAACCTGGCTGTCCCCCAACACCGGGCTATTCCCCACGTCTCCTCCCCAGGGAGCCCTCATCCGCAGCCCGCGTTTGTCCAAGGTTTCTCCTCTCTGTTAGGATGTCAGAGACTATCCAGGAACTTGATGGAATTTACTGCTCCAGTCTCACACACTCCAGCATACCAAAGTAATAGTCATTAAAATATATATATATATGAGGATTTTAATTTCCAATTCTAGAATGTCTAGTAGAACACAGAAATCTGAATTCATCAGCAGAACTTGAGTGTCATAGCCCTCTTGTCGTCCAGAATCAAATGAAGAAACAAATCGTAGGAGAAGATGCCGTTGCTTCATGGACTTGCATTCCCAGGCTTCTGCTGACCACAGAGACTGCCTTCCAGTCTTCTCGGAGTGGAGCCTCACATCTCAGTGTGAGAGACGAGGACAGCGTCGAGATGAGGCAGTAAGGCGGCATCACAGGTGTCAGTTATGAGAGACAGACAGACATCTGAGCTGAGCACCCAGGTGTCTTACCCACCACACCTGTGTAGCCATGACGGTCTTATTTTTAAAGAATTATTTATTTATCATTATTATTATTATTTAATTTGCTATAGGACACATACACTCACCAGAAACAAAGAGAGAGAGTGAGAAAACAAGCTGCCAGGCCTGGGATTCAAACCACAATGGGTCATGTGGGCATCCAGCCCCTTAACCACCACTCCATCTGCTGGCCCTGTTTTAAGATGTAAGCTAAAGGCCTCGCCTCATAACCAATGGAGACATGCTTGCAAAGGACCAAAAAAAATGGATTGGGGCATCTTCCCCACCCTCTTCCCATGATGGCACATGCACTCATACATGTGCACACTCACACATGTGCGCACTCACACATGTGTGCACACCCACACATCTCACTTAGACCATCTAAGAGTTGCATAGCTTAATGTTCGATGTATATTGCTGACTCTTTGAGCAAAATCAGAACCACTTCTGTTTGAGAACTCCTGAGCTATACACCCCTTCCCTGGGTCTGCCTTGGCTTGGTGTGCAATACACCCAAGGCAAGGACTCTGGAATCAGCCCTGGCTTTGATTCTGGGCTCGACAACTTGCTAACTGTCTGACCTCAAGCAAGTTAAGTGACTTCTTCCATTTCTCTTGCTCACCATCTGTAAAGCGGGCATGGTAATGGCGCCCACCTCCTAAAAACATCGATGTGCGTGGAAGAAAACATGGAAGTGCTCAGAGCAGCATCTGCCTGTAGAGAGTGCTTACTAAGTGGGCCGTGTTCACGTTGATCTTACCACACACCTTTCTCAGGGAATGCTTGCTGGGTGCCCACGGCCTCCAGGAGCTCTGCAATCCTGGGGCACAGACAGGGAGAAGGGCCTGCCTTGCAGCCTAGCAAGAGGGATGGGACAGGATTGCAAGGGACTGCCCCTTGGTGCCCGACAGAGTGCCAGGCCCTCCGTTTTGTCTTACACCACTCTGTCGGTCGTTGGACTGGAAGAGGAGCCCATGTGTCTGACTCAAGAGAGCGGGGACCGATGTGGGTTCCGGGAAGCAGAGGACGACGGTAGGAAATGCAGCACCACAGGCCCCAGCAGGGCTGCTCCTGCTCAGAGGCCCATGGGCCTAGGTCCCAGTCTCTGAAGACTGTTCTCCCACCCTTTGTGGTGTCTTCTGTGACACCCTGGCTGGCTGGGGCTGATCCCAGCTCTCTCTGACACTCTTT
>NW_006159774.1:1019880-1022228 GCF_000334495.1 Tupaia belangeri chinensis
TCTTTCAACTCAGGCCTAACCACCAACTACCTGTTGGCAGTGGTCTCAGCCTCCCAGTGCTCCAGGGTGAGCATCTGAGAGACTGAGGGCCTCAAATACTGGATCCCCTCCCTCCATCACTAGACTTGCACTCACTCACTCCGCCACAGAGGGCAGCCTCCTTGGAAGTCCCCACCCCTGGCACACCCCTGCCCAGGCCCCTTTCTTCAAGGAGCCTTCCTCAGCCCTCAGGCTGGGCCTGTCCCTTTCTCACCTGTCCCATCAGTGTGTGGCGTTGCCTCTTGCTCACAGCACTCGTTAAATACCGTGGTGCCAGTGGGAGCATCTGCCCCCTCTGGGAGACTCACCTCCAGAGATGGTGTTTCTGCCTCCTGGAGTTCAGCATGGTGCCTGCTCATGCAGGTCTCTGCAGATGTCCAGTGGACCTGGGGTCAGGCCCTGACAACTAGCCACTCCCAGGCTGTCTGAGTCCTGCCACCGACTCTCATCAAATGACTTATGCAAATCATCTGATGCCTACCCTGTCATCAGTGGCAGCGAGCCCCAACTGAAATGTATTTAGTTAACGATGTACTGAGATACCGAAATGTATTTTTACTTGGTCGGTTTAGCAAGGCCTTCCTGATGCATATGCACGATGGCCCCCGCCCCTCTGAAACATGGCGAAGGCTGGGGGTAACTTGGCCAGTTTCATGCGGATCCTCACGCGGGCGTCTGGCACAGACGATGTGCTTCAGCCTTGAAGTGATCTCGCAGTCAGATGGGCCTCCCTGGACGTGTGCCCTACGTGCTTACAAAGTAGTCGGCATCAGAATTATCTCCACTCAAAGCAGCAGGCCAACAGAAACGGGGCTGCCCTCACCTCACACGCTGCTCAAGGCCCACCCGCATGCAGCCTGCGTTTTATGTGACGTCCTTCCCCCTCCAGGGCCACCAGGTGCGTTCACACCCACCGCTCCTTTGTCAGGGCAGCACCTGTTCATTCTCATCCTGTCCCCTCGAGGGTGGAGAGGGCAGGATCTCTGTCCATTGTCTGCCCTGCTCCTCAAAAACAGGCAAAGAGAGCCTCTCTTTCTCTCTCTTTTTAAAAATTATTTAACTTTTATTTATTTTATTTATCTATTTTAATTTGACCAGAGAGAGAGAAAGTGAGAAAGTGAGAGTCCCAAGCTACCAGGTCAGGGACTCAAACCACGGTCGGCCCCGTGGGAATCCATCGCCCCCCCAACCACCACATCACCTGCCAGTCCCTCTCCTCCTCTTGTACCTGTTGCTCACCATCCCAGATGTCCCAGGATTCAGCACGTGGGACAGGATGGCCGCAGCACTCTGCCATCCCATGGGGCAGCCTTCATCCCTGGGAGCTTTGGTGTCCTTAAATATGGGGCTGATGACATCCACCTTGGGCTGTTGTCAGGACGTGATAAAGACGTTTGCGCCTGGTCCAAAGGACAGTTTGTTCGCGTTTTCTAGCCGCCATGGCCATTCCTGACGCGTGTGTGCACCTTATGGGTTACAAAGTGGTTTCCAGACACACTCGTCTGCTGAGTACACACACGCTCAGTGAGCTCGGCCTTGCGACCACAGCCCTTTTTACAGAGGAGGAAACCAGGAGTCAGGGAGTGGAGAGAGTTCACACGGGCAGCCAGGGCAGAACCAACACTGAGCCCCATGGCTCCGTCCTGGGCAGCCTCGGGTGGTGATGACAGTCGTAAGTACCTGAGGATGTGAGCACCATGCCAATCCCAGATGTCCCCAGAGTCCCGCGTGTTTGGTATAAGGGTCTGGCCCCTTGTCTTCAGCTCAGGGTGTCGCCAATGACAGTGGAGTCAGGGTAATGTTTGCACGTGCTTTATTGTCACAAAACATATGGCCAAATGCCCCCCAATAACCCTGAAGGGAAGATGTTTTCTTATCCCCAGTTTAGAGCCGGTGAAATTCAGAGCTGAGGACAGACTAAGGACCACCTCCAATGGCACCTAGTACATGGCGGCTCATGACCAAGATCCAGGTCCCCTAACTAAATCTCCCCAGACTGCCTCCTAAAGTGACTGCCAGTGATTGACATGCTTATCAAGCACTTAACACAGACCAGGTACTCTAGAAGCATATTTTAATTAATAGCTTTTATTGTTTTAGAACATACATTTACAGAAAAATTGAGCAACTCCTACAGAGACTCCCCGTCCACTTCCCCTACCCCCCCGCCACACACACACGGTTTTCCCTATAATACCGTCTTGCTTAATGTGGTGCATGTGTTACAGTTAATGAGCAAATATTGGCAGTTCTTTTTGACTGAGGGTCACTCTCTGTGGCGTATCATCCCATGGGTTTTGGCAAAAGCG
>NW_006159774.1:1023519-1041246 GCF_000334495.1 Tupaia belangeri chinensis
TCTTTCAACTCAGGCCTAACCACCAACTACCTGTTGGCAGTGGTCTCAGCCTCCCAGTGCTCCAGGGTGAGCATCTGAGAGACTGAGGGCCTCAAATACTGGATCCCCTCCCTCCATCACTAGACTTGCACTCACTCACTCCGCCACAGAGGGCAGCCTCCTTGGAAGTCCCCACCCCTGGCACACCCCTGCCCAGGCCCCTTTCTTCAAGGAGCCTTCCTCAGCCCTCAGGCTGGGCCTGTCCCTTTCTCACCTGTCCCATCAGTGTGTGGCGTTGCCTCTTGCTCACAGCACTCGTTAAATACCGTGGTGCCAGTGGGAGCATCTGCCCCCTCTGGGAGACTCACCTCCAGAGATGGTGTTTCTGCCTCCTGGAGTTCAGCATGGTGCCTGCTCATGCAGGTCTCTGCAGATGTCCAGTGGACCTGGGGTCAGGCCCTGACAACTAGCCACTCCCAGGCTGTCTGAGTCCTGCCACCGACTCTCATCAAATGACTTATGCAAATCATCTGATGCCTACCCTGTCATCAGTGGCAGCGAGCCCCAACTGAAATGTATTTAGTTAACGATGTACTGAGATACCGAAATGTATTTTTACTTGGTCGGTTTAGCAAGGCCTTCCTGATGCATATGCACGATGGCCCCCGCCCCTCTGAAACATGGCGAAGGCTGGGGGTAACTTGGCCAGTTTCATGCGGATCCTCACGCGGGCGTCTGGCACAGACGATGTGCTTCAGCCTTGAAGTGATCTCGCAGTCAGATGGGCCTCCCTGGACGTGTGCCCTACGTGCTTACAAAGTAGTCGGCATCAGAATTCTCTCCACTCAAAGCAGCAGGCCAACAGAAACGGGGCTGCCCTCACCTCACACGCTGCTCAAGGCCCACCCGCATGCAGCCTGCGTTTTATGTGACGTCCTTCCCCCTCCAGGGCCACCAGGTGCGTTCACACCCACCGCTCCTTTGTCAGGGCAGCACCTGTTCATTCTCATCCTGTCCCCTCGAGGGTGGAGAGGGCAGGATCTCTGTCCATTGTCTGCCCTGCTCCTCAAAAACAGGCAAAGAGAGCCTCTCTTTCTCTCTCTTTTTAAAAATTATTTAACTTTTATTTATTTTATTTATCTATTTTAATTTGACCAGAGAGAGAGAAAGTGAGAAAGTGAGAGTCCCAAGCTACCAGGTCAGGGACTCAAACCACGGTCGGCCCCGTGGGAATCCATCGCCCCCCCAACCACCACATCACCTGCCAGTCCCTCTCCTCCTCTTGTACCTGTTGCTCACCATCCCAGATGTCCCAGGATTCAGCACGTGGGACAGGATGGCCGCAGCACTCTGCCATCCCATGGGGCAGCCTTCATCCCTGGGAGCTTTGGTGTCCTTAAATATGGGGCTGATGACATCCACCTTGGGCTGTTGTCAGGACGTGATAAAGACGTTTGCGCCTGGTCCAAAGGACAGTTTGTTCGCGTTTTCTAGCCGCCATGGCCATTCCTGACGCGTGTGTGCACCTTATGGGTTACAAAGTGGTTTCCAGACACACTCGTCTGCTGAGTACACACACGCTCAGTGAGCTCGGCCTTGCGACCACAGCCCTTTTTACAGAGGAGGAAACCAGGAGTCAGGGAGTGGAGAGAGTTCACACGGGCAGCCAGGGCAGAACCAACACTGAGCCCCATGGCTCCGTCCTGGGCAGCCTCGGGTGGTGATGACAGTCGTAAGTACCTGAGGATGTGAGCACCATGCCAATCCCAGATGTCCCCAGAGTCCCGCGTGTTTGGTATAAGGGTCTGGCCCCTTGTCTTCAGCTCAGGGTGTCGCCAATGACAGTGGAGTCAGGGTAATGTTTGCACGTGCTTTATTGTCACAAAACATATGGCCAAATGCCCCCCAATAACCCTGAAGGGAAGATGTTTTCTTATCCCCAGTTTAGAGCCGGTGAAATTCAGAGCTGAGGACAGACTAAGGACCACCTCCAATGGCACCTAGTACATGGCGGCTCATGACCAAGATCCAGGTCCCCTAACTAAATCTCCCCAGACTGCCTCCTAAAGTGACTGCCAGTGATTGACATGCTTATCAAGCACTTAACACAGACCAGGTACTCTAGAAGCATATTTTAATTAATAGCTTTTATTGTTTTAGAACATACATTTACAGAAAAATTGAGCAACTCCTACAGAGACTCCCCGTCCACTTCCCCTACCCCCCCGCCACACACACACGGTTTTCCCTATAATACCGTCTTGCTTAATGTGGTGCATGTGTTACAGTTAATGAGCAAATATTGGCATTTCTTTTTGACTGAGGTTCACTCTCTGTGTCGTATCATCCCATGGGTTTTGGCAAAAGCGTAATGTCATGTATCCGCCATGACAGTATCCAACAGAGTCATTTCACTGCCATGAAAATCCCCTGCGCTCCACCTATTCCTCCCTCCTGAGTCCCTGGGACCACTGATCTTTTTACTCTCTGTAGTTTTGCCTTTTCTGGACTGTCATATTGTTGGGATCACACAGTATCTAGCCTTTTCAGACTGGCTTCTTTTACTTAGCAATGTACATTTAAGTTCCTTCATGTCTTTTTATGGCTCGATGGCTCATTTCTTTTTATCTCGGAATAGTTGTCCATTGAAAGAATATGCCGCGGTGTGTTAATCCATTCACTTACTGAAGGACATCTTGGTTGCCTCCAGTTTTGGGCAATCGTGAATACAGTTGCTATAAACATTCATGTGCAGGGTTCGTGTAAACTTAAGCTTTCAACATGATTTAACAATACCCAAGAATGTGTTGTTGGACTGTAGGGTATGATAGTTCATTTTAGACGTCAGCTGACTGGATTAAGGAATACCTAGAGGGAACCAGCAGTTAGCGTAATGGCTATGCCACTGGACTCCCACGTAGTTGACCGCGGTTCGTGTCCTGGACCTGGTGGCTTAAAACTCACACTGGGCGCGTGCACGTGCGTGCACGAGATCCCAAGAGGAGAATGGAGGAGAAGGGATTGCGGTGTGACCATCCCCCCTGGGGGGTGATTTCTTGCTTTCTGTCTCTATGTCTCTCTCTGTCTGTCTGGTGAGCGCACGCACCCTATAGCAAAAAAAAGCAGCTGGGGGCCCAGACAAAACAAAAGAAGGCAGACGAAAGGTGATTTCCTCTCTCTGGTTGAGCTGAACACTCTTCCTCTCCAGCCCTTGGACATCAGAACTCCGGACTCTTCATTCATTGGACCCCTTCTTCTGTGGGTTCTCAGGCTGATTACACCATCGACTTTCCTGGTACCAAAGCTTTCAGATTTGGATCGAGTCATGCTACCAGCATCCCAGGATCTCCACATTACAGCTGGCCTCCACAATTGCATAAACCAATTCCCTTAATAAAACCTCTCTTGTCTACCTACCTACCTAGCAAACTGTATCCTATTAGGTATATCTCTCTGGAGAACCCTGACTAGCACATGTGGTAAGACTATGATTAACTTTGTAAAAAAATGAAAACTACCCAACTACCTTTCAAGTGGCAGTACCATTTTGCATTCTCACCATTAACAAATGAAAATTTCTATTGCAATACAGCTTGTCAGCACTTACATATTCAGTGTTTGGGATTTAGCCATTCTAAAGTGAGTTTTGGATTTAGCTTTGCACGAATGTGTAGTGGCACTTCATTGTTTTACTTTGAAATTCCCTAAAGGCATTTGATGTTGAATATCTTTATATGCTTCTTTGCCATCTGTATGCTTTCTTTGGTGAGGCATCTGTTCAGATCTTTTGTCCTTTTTTTAAAATTGGGTTGTTTATTTTCTTATTGACTTTTAAAAATTGTCTGTGGATCCAGCAGGTGGCAAGGTGGTTAAGACACTGGACTCCCACATGGCCGACCATGTTTCTAGTCCCAAACTAGAACCAATTATTTGCAAGACATAATTTACCAAAATTCACATGAGGTAAAACAGCACCTTGGCTTTATATAATCACCTTGTATTCTGCAGCCTTTCCATAGTTACTTATTAGTTCAAGGAGTTTCTTTGTCAACTCATTGGGATTTTTTTAAAAAGAATTATTTATTTTAATTTTATTTATTCATTCATTTATTTTCATTTGACCAGAGAGACAGAGAGAGAAAAGGAAAGTGAGAAGGCAAGCCACCAGGTCCGGGACTTGAACTGTGGTTGGCCATGTGGGAGTGTCCAGCACCTGAACCACCATGCCACCTGCTGGCCCCCTCATTGGGATTTTTTATGTGGACAATTATGTCACCTAAGAACAAAGCTTTATTTATTCCTTCCCAATCTGTATACCTTTTATTTTATTTTCTTGTCTTACTGCATTAGCTAAGACTTCTAGTACAGTGTTGAAAAGAGTGGTGAAAGGGAACATCCTTGATCTATTTCTCATCTTTGGGAAAAAATAATCTAGTTTCTCACAATTAAATGTGATGTCAGCTGTGAGATTTTGTTGTTTTTGTTTTTTGATACTCTTTATCAAGTTGAGAAAGTTCTTCTCTCCCTAGTTTGCTAAGAATTTTTAAAAATCATGAATATGTATTCAATTTTGTCAAAAGCCTTACCTACATTTATGGATGTGATCATAGGATATTTCCTCTTTAGCCTGTTGATGTGGTAGATTACATTAGATGACATTTGAATGTTAAAGCAGCCTTGCATATTTGGCTTAAATTTCATTGGCTATTGGGTATAATTCTTTTTATACATTGTTGGATTTGATTTGGTAATACTTTATTGAGGATTTTTGCATCTATGTTCATGAGAGATATTGGGATGTAGTTTTCTTTTCTGTAATATCGTTATCTGGTTTTGGTATTTGGGTAATGGTGGAATAAGTTAGGATGTGTTCCCTCTGTTTCTATAATCTGGAAGGGATGTAGAGACTCGGTATCAGTTCCTTCTTAAATATTCGATAGGATTCACTATTGAGTTCATCTTTTCCTAGTGCTTTCTTTTTTGGAAGATTAATTATTCATTCAATTTCTTTAATAGATATTGGTCTAGCCAGAGTGTGTTTTACCTCATGTGAATTTTGATAAACTATTTCTTGCAAAGAATTAGTTCTTTCTATATAAGTTACCCAATTTGTGGGCATAGACTTGTTCATAATATCCTTTTATTATCCTTTAATGTCCCTGGGATCAGTAGTGATGATCTCTTCTGCATTTCTGACATTAGTAATTTGTAATTACTAGTTAGTAATCTACTTTCTTTTTTTTCATCAGTTAGCCGAACCAGAGATTTATCAGTTTTACTGATCTTTTCAAAGAACCAGTTTTTGGTTTCACTAACTTTTTCTCTATTGATTTCCTAGTTTTAATTTCATTGATTTGTGTTCTAATTTTTATTATTTCTTTTCTTCTGCTTATTTTGGATTTGCATTTCTTTTTCTAGTTTCCTAAAATGGAAGCTTAGTTTATTGATTTTAGATCTTCTTCTTGTCTAATAAATGCATTCATTGCTATATATTTTCCTCTAAACACTGCTTTAACTACATCCCACAAATTTTATTAAGTTCTATTTTAATTTTCTTTTCATTCAAAATATTTTAAATTTATCTTGAGACTTCTCTTTTAGTTCATATGCTTGGACACATGCTACTCAATCTCCAAATATGTTGAGACTTTCCAACTATCATTCCACTATTCATTTTTAGTTTCATCCTGTTGTGGTCTAAGAACTTCCCATGTATGATTTCTGTTCGTTTAAATTTGTTAAAGTATGTTTTATGGTCTAGGATGGAGTTCTTCTTGGTAAATGTTTCATGTGAACTGAGAAGAATGTATATTGTGCTCTTGTTGGAAAAGGTATTTTACACATGTCAATTAGATCCAGTTGATTGATGGTGTTGTTCAGTTCCACTGTCTCCTTACCAATTTTCTGCCTGCTGGATCTGTCAATTACTGATAGAGGGGCATTGAAGTCTCCAACTACAATAGCAGATATCTAGTTTTCTTTGCAGTTCTATCAGTTTTCCCTCACATATTTTGACACTCTTTTCCTGGGTGCATACATATTAGGAATTGTTATGTCTCCTTGGAGAACCAACCCCTTTACAATTATTACCCACCTTTCTCCTTGATAATTTTTCTTATTTTGCAATCTGCTTTGTCTGAAATTAATATAGCTATTCTAACTTTCTTTTAGTCAGTTTTAGCAAGGTATATTTTTCTTTAGCCCTTCACTTTTTACATATCTATGTTTTTATATTTAAAGAGGATTTTTTTGTAAACAACATACAGCTTCATCTTGTTTTTATCTTCAATGGTCTCGGTCTTTTAATTGACATATTTAAGCCATTCACATTTAAAATAATTATTGATATGGTTGAATTACTATCTACCTTGGGACCAGCAGGTGGTATAATGGTTATGTTGCTGGACTCCCACATAGTCGATTATGGTTCAAGTCCCAGACCTGGTGGCTTAAAACTCATGCCAGGCACATATGCGTGCATGCCCAAAATCCCAAGAAAATGGAGGAGAGAGGACTATGGCATGGCTATCACACATGCTCTTTAGCAAAAATCTCTCAAAAAGGAAAAAAAAGAATTACTATCTACCATGTTTATGACTGATTCTTATTCTTTGCACTTGTTCATTTATTTCCTTTCTTATCTATTTTATTTCATTTATTATCATTACTTTTTAAAAATTTGCTGCAGGGTATGTGTGCTCACCAGAGAGAGAGGAAGAGAGAGAGAAAGAGGAAGTGAGAAAGCAAGTCACCAGGTCTAGGACTTGAGCCACAGTCAGCCAAGTGGGAGTCCAGCATCTTAACTACCACACCATCTTCTGGCCCCACTTGCTTCTTTTTTTAATCTTATTTTCTTATGCCTTCTCTGTTTGTTTATTGTCAGAGGGCACATGTGCTCACCATAGAAAGAGAGACAAAGAGACAGGGAAAAGGAGAACGCATCCCCACAATGGGTGTGGCCATGCCTCAGTCCCGTCTCCATTTCTTCATCCTGCAGGAATTTCAGACATGCACATGCACGTACCCAGAGTGCTTGTCAAGCTGCTGGAGCTGAGATTCAAACCACGAAATTGGCCATGTGGGATCCAGCTCCTTTAACTATGAGGTAACAGGGTCAGCCCTCCATTGGCTTTCTATCTCCCCATCCTGCTCTTTTTCTTAGATTTTTAAAGTAATACTTTAGACACATTTCTTTTTGAGACAGTCAAGCCGCAAGTGTGTGATAAAACCTACCCCCATTCTTTGCTTGTCAGAGCAGGGAGAAGGCAAATGCCTTGCTCACAGAGTGTGTGTCTCCCTGGAAGACAGAAACTTCCATGGTCAGTCATCCTGTCTTCCCTGACACCTAGGTAGGCCGGTGGACATTAAGCCATGACTGGAGATATTTCTTGTTCGCCACAAGTGGGAATGGATAGCTGCTACATGCATCTAGTGGGTAGAGGCTAGGGATGCTGCTAAACAGCCCGTAATGCACAGACCCCTCAGCAAAGAATTAGGAGGCACCAAATGTTAATAGCGGTCTTGTATCCCATCAGCCCTCCAAAAAGATAGTTCCACAGCTATGCTGGCAGCTCTCTATGCTGGGCCTGCAATGCATCTGCCAACCAGCTTGGGCCAGGGGAGGAATCCTCACCAGGGAGGCCCCAGACAGCCCCTTGGGAAAGTGTACACACCTCCTCTGTTCAGGGAGACCTTACATGACTGAGGTGCTTTCTTTCTGGTAGCGGGTGGGCGTCTCTGCCTACACTTTCCCACTGATGGCATCTGTGAAGGGAGGGCGCCTTATGTAAGCGCAGCCTCAGACAACCTTCTGTCATTTTGGCATCCCAGAGCCTGGGAGACCCCCTCCCTTCTAAAGTCTCATGGGGATCATGGTTCTGTTCTAAGCAGTCCCTGAAGGGTGGGCTTGCCACCAGCAGGGTAAAGGCTCTTCCCCCTCTTCCCTACCCTGTGTGCCAGCTATAACGGACTGCTCAGGGCCTGTCGCTGTGCTTCTGTTTCTGTTCCTCTGTTTAGGCCTTTCTCCCAATCATCTCCGGCCAATAGTCCTGCTCTCTTCTATGTCCTAGGGGTTCCTGGCACACCCCTGTGGTAGGTCCTATCTCACTGGACCATAAGTATTAGCATATCTGTTTCCCCTCCCCACCTGTCCCAGTGGGTGCTGGCACCTTCCTGCAAGTGCCCGACTCGGGGTGGGGCCCGGCGCCTGGCACAGGGGAAGCTTATTGAATGAGCGAGTGAATGAATGAATGAGTAGACAGATGAATGGACTCTCTCTGGGCTCCCGTTCTCCAAGGGTCTACTTCCAGGAGCTGTAGTGTGTCCCTGCTGCTCACCTGGTTATCTGAGACACAGGACACGTGACCACAGCCCTGCCTTTTCTGCCACTGAAGCTGTACGATCTTGAACCAGTCACTTGTCCTCCCCGCCCTGTGGCCTAAGCATAGGCAGCTGTAACAGGTGGTGGCTGGCCGCATTCCGTGTGTGCAAGGGGGCACAGTGGTCCCAGGTAGAGCAGAAACAGAATCTAACCAGATCCAGGGCTCCCCCAAACCTCCATTTCCAGTGGCCCTCACTGGCCCCCAGACGGCACTGCTCCTAGGCATGAGTACAGTGAAAGAAGCATTTCTGTGCACTAATAAAATTACCTTCTCTAAAGAAGGCAATTTGCATGTTAATGTTTTGGGTAATTCTGTGCAGCTCCAATGCCCTCAGGGCTGCAATTTCTCTCTGACAAAGTGACAAAAATAAACTCCTGCATAAAAGAGCATTTTTCTCTTCTCTCATTTGTGCTCTAATGTGACATTCTTAATGTGAGTCAAGTTGAAACTCACTGCTCTGTTTTATTTTTGACACTGATCTGCCTCCTGTCACCTCTCTAAGTGTGACAGGCTGGCTCTAGAGCTCCTCAGAGGGGTCTCTCCTTGAGGACGGGGTTTAGTCTTTTTGGTGACCAAGCCCTACTCTCCTAAGGCTGAGGCTTTGGTCTTCCATAAATCCCAGAAGGCCTGGCCAGTTAGCTGGAGGACAGATATGGTGAACCAGGAAGAGGGTTGCCTTTGGTGGGTGATTTAGGGTGGCCCAACCTCCTCCCAAATTGCTCATCTTTGAGAAACATATAGCAAATGTCTTCTTAATCTGCTATTGAATTGCCTACAGCATTACCTGAGACTGGGTGATTTTAAGAGAATAGAGGTTTATTTAACTCACAATGCTGGCCATGTGGAAGGTCACACCATGGCAGAGAGTGGGATCTCGAGCAGAACAGCTGTCCATAAGTCTCTGTTCTGGTCTCCTTTCCCCTTTTATAAACACACCAGAACTCAATCATAGGAGTCCCACCCTAGTGACCTTATCACACCCAAGGCTCCACCCTGAGATGCCATGAAGGGATTGAGTTTTCACTTAACACCTTTACCCAATACAACCAAGTTCTGATACAAGACTTGAGGTTGGGGATGCGGAGATCCAAACTACAACAATTAGAATAGAATAGGGATTGGGAGCTGCTGACCTGCGAGAGAATAGACTATCCATTCTGCCAGGCATGGCTCCTTTGGTGACTTAAAGACAATCAAGAAGGAAGCTCATGGGGCAGCAGGTGGCATGGAGGTTAAGGCGCTGGATCCCACATGGCTGACTGCGTGGTTCAAGACCCAGACCCAGTGGTTTGAAAATCACATCAGGCATACGTGCATATGTGTCCAAAATCTGAGAAGAGAATGGAGATGGGATTGCAGCATGGCCATCCCCCTTGGGGGTAATTTTTCACTTTCTTTCTCTCTATTTCTCTCTGGCAAGTGCACATGTTCTGTAGCAGAAGTTTTTAAAAAAATTAAAATGAAAGGGAACTCATATTAACAGGTCTTCCATGTGCCAGACACTGAGCCAAGACCCTTGCATGTGCATCTGTCGCCAGATCTGCCAAGAGCTGGGCAGGGTGGGCAGAAACCAAGGCTCCCAGCAGTGCAGCAAATCAGCCAGGGTCATGCAGCAGCCCAGGAGAGGCAGGCCCTGGGTTTGAAGTTAGGTGTGCCGCATCCAGCTCGGGCTCTTTCTGCCCTAAGTGGAGCGACTAATATTTACTGAGCTCCCCAACCCGTCAGGCCCTGGGGGGGAATGTGCAGAGGCAGAACATGCAGGCCCTTGTGCCCCCACGTCTGCACAGAGACAGACATTAAACACAGAAACCAACATGTAATGAGATGGCGTGGTGGGTTCTGTGCAATGACAGAACCACGTTTTAATGAGGATAACTAAGAGGATCTGATTTATATCACGGCAGGTCAAGGAGATCTGTCGGCAAAAGCAGCATTTGGGCTGAGCTGGAGCCTTCACCAGAGGAGACCGAGAACAGGGTAGCTCCAGGCAGCGGGAGCCCTGCGGTGGGAAAGTGTATGGTGGGTCCTGGGGATTGAAGGTGACAGAAATGAGGACACACCAGCATGTGAGGCATCTGGAGGGGCAGGTAGGGTCTAGATCTGGCAGCGCCCTCAGAGCGCGATGAGAATCGTGTGTGTTGATCGAAGGCTTGTTGCTGAAGAGCTCAAAGCAGGGGAGTGCAGGGTTTAGTTTGTGTTTCTGAAAGATCGTTCTGAAATTAGTGTTGGAAGGGAGTGACTGCAGAAGCAGGGGGACCAGAGGAAACAGAATGAGAGTCAGGGGCTCAAACCAGGGGTCCATGGCAGATGGGGGGCTTAGAATAATTGGGGTTCTTGGAGGGGTTACCAGGGCTGTGGAAGAGAAGTCTCAGAAATGACCCCTGGCGTGGGGGCGTGATGGTGTTGCAGAGGTGAAACACTGTATTCTGCAAGGCAATCCTACATGAGAAGTTTCTTGGTTCAAGTCCAGAGACCTCCCTGAGTATGCCAGCCATGATAGGGGCTGGCTAAAGCCCGAGAGTGAATCTAAGATTCGAACCGTTGGGGGTTCTCTCTCTTTCTGTGTAAACACATAAACTGTTTTTTAATGACCCCAGTCTATAAATAGCTTGAGCACTCAGGTGGGTGGGGACACCATTTCTTGAGAAGACAAGGCTCTAGGAAGAGCAGAACTAGGGAGAAAGGACCCAGAGAGTCCTTATTTTCAGGCCCTGTGAGATGCTAATGAGACTTCCTAGTGGCCAAGAGCAGTCTGGCCTGGAGATAATGATTTGGATGGCACGGATTCATTGCAAGTATTGAAGCCCATGGAATGCAAGACAGGAAGCGAAGAGAAGCCAGGCCCAGGTTGGGCCCTGCAGGACCCAAGGCCCAGGAAAGCAGAGCAGAGCAAGCAAAAGGAAGAGCCTGAGCCAGGAATTACCAGGCAGATGCAAAGAGAGGCGGGAGAGGGTGGAACAGAAGTGGAAGGGGAGTGTGTCAAGGAAGGAGGCTTCCAGGCTGTCACGCTGTCAGGTGCTGCAGTAAGTTGGGCGGCTCTAAGAGCTGCTAAGGGATGAAGGTGCCCAGGCATTCGCAAGAGCCCCTGGGAGTGAGGTCGAGACAAGACTGCTAGCCCTGGCTCTGGATATGGAGTATAGGTGAGGGTATGGGGTGTGGGGAGGTGAGCAGGGAGGAGACAGCTCCCCCCTGGGAGGTTTGGCTGAGTAGGGGACAGAGCGAGACAACAGTGACCAAACAGGCACAGCATCAGGCTGCCCTCTGAACAATGCGAGGGACCAGGGCTGTTTGATGGCTGACAGGCCCCATTCAGGATCAGGGGTCATGGAGGAACTGAGGGCATTAAAGAGCCTGGCCCCAGACCATCTGGCTTCCCTCCCTGCGCTCTCCCACCCCCAAGGCCCACCTGGCAGCCCGCAGCACCAGCTCTGCCATGCAACACGCAAAGAAAGCCCTCCCATAGTGCTAAGATTTTGCTGACCTGGTTCCTCTGCCCAGAAAGATCTTCCGCGGGCAAACTCCTGCGGACTCTTTAAGATCCCAACCTGGAGACGATTTAGCAAGAGCTGTAAAAATGCACTTACCATTCGATTCGGAAATTCCACAGGAAAAAAGCACTCACTCATTCAAATATGTACTAATATATGTGCAAAAATTTTTGTTCACTGCAACATGATTTGTAATATCAAAATTTTTAAAAGAAGAAGAAAAGAAAGAAAATGTGCTAAGCGTCCATTAGTAGGGAAAAGATTTTAAAAAGTCATGGCCCATCCAAACTATGGGATTTTACAAATGGAGTGGATCTATCTATGCTGATATGGAGAGGCCTCAAGGCATGTGGTTAAAATATGATAAACCATAACTGCAGTTCGAGTCTAGGACTCGATGGCTTAAAAATCACATCGGGCACTTGTGTGTGCATGCCCAAGATCCCAGCAGGAGAATATAGGAGAAACGATTGCAGCGTGACTATCCCCTCTCGGGGCTGATTTCTCACTTTCCCTCTCACTGTCTCTGTCTCTCTCCCTCTGGTGAGTGCATGTGTCCTGAGGCAAAAACTTCTAAAAGAAAATATGATAAGTGCAGTACAATAGAGTATGCTCCTGTGTGTACGTGGAAATCGATGCCCACAGAAGTAGGCATACTTCATGTGTATGCACGTATGGCCAGAGATGTACACTGCCAGTGTGTGGGAACTGGAGCAAACGGGGCAGAGGAGGAAAACTGGGTTCACTTTCCACCATGCACACATCGTTCCTCTGAATTTTTTGTCCACGTGCACAAGGCCCTCTCTCTAACCTTATCGGCCCCTCCCAGGCAATGATCTGTTTCTCTCATTGTGTTCAAATCCCATCCACTTTCTGGTTCCACATCCCTCTCACACAAGCCTGTTCTACCCTCTGCCATCCCCACTCCTCGCTCCGCTCCGTGAATGAAGCCTATCATCTCTGCATCCACCCCATGGTGGTCAGTGCGTGTGGAATTGAATTGCCGTGGTTGCTGCCCCTCTGCTCTGCTCGGAGCATGGCTGTCCTAGAGAAGAGCGTTCAGATTGGCTCTGTGTTCAGGTGGGGCTGCTGGGAAGTTGTGCATAGTTAGCTCACAGGTAGAGAGCAGAGAGCATGCAGGAACAAGAAGGGACCTTCTGGGGTGGCCATGAGCTCCCCGTCTTTGAGATAGCCAAGCAGGGCTAGGTGACCATGGTTAGCAATGACAAAGAGGGCAATCCAGGGCCCAGAATCTCCCGAGGCAATGATAGGAAGCCAGAGAGTACTAGAAATCACACACTTCCTGCTAAATTCCCTGCCTCTCTGAGTACACTTGGTGCCCAGAGCAGATTCGCAGAGCCCAGGTTCGAATCCTCACCAGCAACTCTGGTCTGTGGGACTCTGGAAGAAGGGCCTCACTTCCCACACTCAACCTATGTCATTGAACACAGATGAACAGTGGTGGGAGAACTAGGGTCAGGGGCATGGACTTTTCCCCACCAGGTTTTGTTTTAAGAATGAGATGAGAGGCACACATAAAGCACCTAGTATGTGCCTGCTACACACAAAGCACCTGTTTAATGCCAGCCACTAATTCCCCTTATTGTTTTGAGAGTTGCTGTTACCCCAGAAGGGCCTGGACTGTGATCTTTAAAGTCCTTTCCAAGCCTTAGGTTTTTGTTTTTTTTTTTTTTTTTTTTCACCCCCCAGGGGGGATGGTCACGCCGCAACCCCTTCTCCTCCATTCTCCTCTCGGGATCTTAGGCACACACGCACACGCACTCGGCGTGAGTTTTAAGCCACCAGATCAGGGACGCGAACCGCAGTCGACTACGTGGGAGTCCAGCGACATAGCCATTACGCTAACTGCTGGTTCCCCCAAGCCTTAGGTTTTGACCTCTTGCTGAGGAGAGAGTGTAAGCCTCAGTCAGGAGCCATCCATCTCATGAAAAGTGTCTGGAACAGCACGAAGCAGTCGCAGAAAGTAATGACCAGTACTCTGGCCTCATCTTGCCAGACAGTGACACAGGAACTTGTGTTCACATCATGGTAGAATCAGGGTGATGTTAGGTGGCACCAGCCGGGACCCCTGGGCCACCCTGCACCCGCCAGAGTATGACCCGTGATTAATGAAATGATGGAGCGGTTGTTTTCGTCTTTGATTGTGTTTGTTATTTGGTTGCTGCAGGCTTCTGAGGGTAATGATTTTTCTACAAGGTCTATTTATGGTTCAGTCCTGACACTTATTAATTTCTCCATCCGGCCAAGGACAAAGGTGCTAGTCATTTTTTGCTATAACTCTTAAATATAAGGATGGCACATTCTAGAGCTGGGGTAGGGTGGGGGGTGGCAGGAACAAGGCTCTTCTGCTTTCTTCCCTTAGAGGATGGGCCTGGAGGAGAGTTCCATTGAGCCTAGGGAACTGGTACAGAGCACTCAGGTACCCCACGCCACACTCCCTGGCAGGGTGACCTTGAGCAGGTGGAGTGCAACCTTGGGCCAGTGCCTAGGCCTCCCTGAGTTCAACACTGCCATCTGCACAATGTGAATAGCAGTACCAGTCTCTCAGGGTCACCATGAGACATAGACAATGGCCAGTGGCCATCCTGCTCAGCAGGATGCTGTGGGGCCCGCGATACATGTGGTTTGTGATTTTAGTTATTACCATTTCAAATGCCATCACTCACAGTACTTCCAGAATCCTGAGGGAGCACCTGGTCCAGGCCCTCGTTCTGCACAGGGCAAAGTGAGGCCCCTAGAGGAAAGTGAGTAGCTCAAAGCCACGCAATGTATTGGGACAGTCCGGCTCTTCCAGCTCCCTGGTCTCATAAAACTCAAGCTGAGGGGGCGACAAGTGATCAGCTCACTGCGCTAGAAGAAAATGAGACCAACATCATGATGGCCTTCCAGGCAAATGAGGTGAAAGCACAGAGACGCCAGTGGGGAGATGATGGGGTCTCCTATACTGCTACGTTTTAAGCAAAATAATGTGCTTTTCCGGGTGGGTGGGGGAGTTCCTTTAAGAGCCACTCAGAGCAGATATTACTGTCCCCACTTTACAGATGAAGACCCTGAGTGCCAGAAACGTGAAATGCGCTGACAGCTAGTTAGTGGCAGAGTAGGGACCCAGCCCAGCTCAGCTGAGTCTCAGTCACTGTTCACAGAGCCAAAGCCATCTCATGAGAAATGCCCAGGTTGGATCTCCAATATGTGGGGTCCTGTGACACCCCAGCTCCGGGCCTGGGGAGACTGTGGTGAGGTGTGGAGAGCCGGCCAGTGCAGGAGACAGCCAGCCTGGCTGCAAGGGGCCCTAGCAATGGAGAGAAGACTGGGATTCCTGTGATTAACCACCCTGGAGTTCACACAGCCTTCACGGGTAGCTCTTCTGGGGCCCATTTCACTACACAGAAAGGAATCCCGACACTAATTCCAGTCCAGATCATTCAGCTTTATTCCCTACCAATGAGTCCAAACAGAAAACCTGTAACCTCACACATTTCAGAATCTCGCTCCGAGACAGAAACATCTATTCTCTGAGAGTAGATTTAAAGATTGGTGAGAGAGGAGTTGGCAAAGACTGCCCTGGTGCACCACCACCTTGCCATACAGTGACTAACAAGGACGCCCAGGTATTTTTGACAGAGAGCAAAAGAAATCTCTCTTCTTCCCGTCTGGGATCATATCCCAGGCTGTCGACAATGATTGGATTTAATTACATCATGCATGCAAATGTGCTCTGTAAACTGTAAAATAATACATAAATGCCACGTGGTAAGAAAGCGCAATGTAATGTAGGAAGAGGGATGTGGATTTGCCGGTCAGAACGGCATGCGTTTAAACGCTGCCTCGTCCACTTAAGGGGTCACCTTGACAAGCTTCTTGGCCTCTCTGGGCCTGAGTTCCTCAACTGTAAGAGAGGAATATTTTGATAAGGTCCTCCTCCAAACAGGCCTTTGAGAACCAGGTGAGAGCACCGTTCTCTGTGATTGGAAAGTGCCATACACATGTAGGCAGTGTTGTTTCCATCCTTCAGCCCCAGAATAGATGACGGATTATTGGAGAGCTGCTACCAGGGCTTTCATTAAGACCCGTGAGCCAGGATGACTCCCCGGGAGTGGAGAGGAGAAGACTTTGGGCCCGAAGCAGCCAGTGGGCCCACCTTCACCCAGCTGATTGACAGAATGAGGCCGTGGCCTGCCAAGGGCCGCATCTCAATATCCAAGTGGCGGTCTCGGTGAGAGATGCGCGTCTGCCTGCAACTGGAATGCTTCAAAGGCTGCTTTCTCCAGCGACATCCATCAACCCAAATGAAGTTTCGAAAAATCCTCAGCAGTTTATCTTCAGGGCTAGGAGGCAGGCAGGGAGAGCAGGTTTGCGAAGACCAGCAGATATGACTGCACCCCCACACACCCCTACGCCCGTTGCCCTCAGCAGCCAGGCAAGGCCCCAGACCTCTTTCACTGCAAGACCGGTATGGTTCCTTCATTCTAAACGACTGGAACTAGCATTCCCATTTGGCCACCTCTCCCAATATTCTCGAAGCAGCAGTGGAATAAGGAAGCTAAGACAGTGGTCCTTGGGTCTGGCACCAACCAGCTCTGTGACTTCCGCAAGCCTCTCGAATGTAAAATAGGGTTGAAGATAATCCCTGCCTTGTAAGGTTTTTTTGTAGGATTATGTTAATAAATGCACCACAGCCAGCCCTTAGCCCAGGGCCCTGCCTATAATGAGGGGCCAATAAATATGAACTATTATTGTTTATTTCCGTCACTTTTGCTGTAAGAGTTCATTAAAGCAGTGTTACCAAGGAGATCTCTCCACCTCCCGACCAGAACTGTGAGAGGTTTTCTGAGCAGCTGGAAGAGGAGCAGGGAAGAAGGGTAGGATTCCTTCTTTTTTGTTCTTTTTTTTTTTTTTTTTTAATAACCTAGGTAGTAGTGGGAGAGTGTTCCCAAGTGCTGGGTGTACCCCAACACCACTGAGGGTTTGGGGAGGTTTGGACTGAATTGTGTCCCCCCCCCATTTATACGTTGAGACTCTAACCCAATGTACTATTTGGAGATTGGGTCTCTAAGAAAGTAATTATGTTGAAGGAGGTCATTAGGGTGGGGCCTTTATGTGATAGGATTCGTGTCTTTATAAGAAGAGACATCGGAACTCGAACTCTGTCCCTGCCATGTGAGAAGGTGGCCTTCTGCAAGCCCAGAAGAGCCTTTGCCAGAACCCAGTGGAGCTGGCACCCTGACCTGGACCGCAGGCTCCAGTACTGCCAAGTGGACTTCTGTGGTGTAAGCCCCAGTCTGTGGCATTTGTCATGTCAGCCTGAGCAGACTGAGATGGGGCTGTGTGAGCAAGTTGCTCCTGTGCATCTGCAAAGACTCTTGGTTCCCTATGCTGTCCCAGTGCTAGCTTTC
Source organism: Tupaia belangeri chinensis (assembly GCF_000334495.1). Classification (NCBI taxonomy): domain Eukaryota; kingdom Metazoa; phylum Chordata; class Mammalia; order Scandentia; family Tupaiidae; genus Tupaia; species Tupaia belangeri. The sequence goes on from NW_006159774.1 coordinate 1,040,782, forward strand.
CTCACTTCCACTGCAGCCTTGAAAGCCCCTCGAGGGATGACCAATTTGGAACATTCATTCCCAAATTTCCTGATCGCCCCTAGTGTAGAATCCCCAATGCTGCTATTACAAAAGCAGTTTCTGGGCCCTCAGTGCCAACACTCAGACTCTCCAGGTGGAAGGAATAGGAACCTGTGTTTCTGGCAAGATTCCCAGGTTATTTTATGTCCCTGGCCTGGAAGGGAAGGCCAGTCCCATCTACCTGGTGTCAGAGACCCTCCTTCATAAGACTCCTGATACCTTGGGACCAGCAGTTGGCGTAATGGCTATGTTGCTGAACTCCCACGTAGTCGACTGCGGTTGGAGTCCCAGACCCAGTGGCTTAAACTCACACTGGGTGCGTGTGCATACGTGTCCAAGATCCTGAGAGGAGAATGGAGGAGAAGGGATTGTGGCATGGCCATCCCCCTGGGGAGTGATTTCTCG
>NW_006159774.1:1041261-1052626 GCF_000334495.1 Tupaia belangeri chinensis
TGGGGGGTGCCCCCGCCCTATAAAAAAAAAAAAAAACCCCAAAAAAAAAAAAAAAAAAAAAAAGACTCCTGACACCTACACTCTGCATCTAATCCACAGGCAGGTCTCAGACCACACTGGCCCTACCCTGAGACCATATCCAGAATCCAGTCATTCCGCCCCACCAGCACCACTTCCACCAAGTCCAGGGCATCTCCAGCAGCTCTCACTTGGACGGGTGTAAGAGCCCCTAGCAGACCCCCTGGCTCCCGTCACATGTTCTCAACACGGAAGCCTCGTGATCTTGTCACTTCAAAAATCCCAGCAGCCTTCTGTCTTCTCCTGCAAGAAATCGAAATCTTGCCAGGATCTACAGGACCCTCTAGGGCTGGCTTTCCTGGACCTCACCTGTCCACTCTCCCTCCGTACAGACAGAAAAGGACTTGGACCAGGAGAGGGCAAGGAGCTCCCCCCGCCACCCCCGCCGACTTAGTGGTCCAGCGGTGGGGCCAGAAGAAACAGGGAATGTGCGGTTTCTCAGGCACTAAAAGAGGACTTAATGCACAGTTGGAACAATTTCATGGTGTTCCAGCTCCATCATTTATCTTTTAAAAATAGCTGGTTGGGTTTGCTCTCTATCAGAGTGTCTTAAAATGTCGACATTTTTAGCCCAAAGTCAAGCATCTCTCAGTTTGAGGGCAGGTCCTTTTGCACATCGCCCCTTTTTGCAGATGAACTTTCAGAGTTGAAGCATGTACAGACGGGACTCAGCCCTGGGGAGAAGGAGCAGTGGAGGGCAGGGGACAGACAAGGTTCTCCAAGTGGGGTCCCTGGGCCAGCGGCCTCAGCACCACCTGGGAACTCTTGAGAGATGCAAAGGGCCCCGCCACAGTCTTCTGAATCAGAAAGTCTGGGAGTGGGACTTCCACCTGTATTTTAACAAGCCCTTCAGGGAATTCTGAAGTTCAAGAGCCTCTAGTCCGAATCATTTTGGGTTTCATAAGTCTACAAATCTGTTCTCTCTTGGGTTTTTGTTTCTTTCTTTCTTTTTGTTTTTTGGTTTCGTTTTTGTTTTTCCTTTACATTTTTTTTTTTTCTTATAGGGCACATGCACTGAATGGAGAGAGAAAGAGAAAGAGAACGCATCCTTTGGTGGTGGGGGAGGGGATGGCCATGCCACAATCCCTTCTCCTCCATTCTCTTCTTGGGTTGTGGGTTCACACATGCACCTGACATGTTTTATGAAGCTGCTGGGTCTGAAATTAGAACTGCATAACTGGTCACGTGAGATTCTGCCACCTTAAGCACCACGCCATCGCCACTGTCTACAACTCTTCTAAGAGAGGAGACTTCTCAGGTTGCTCTTCTCTGCCTCTGGGCTTGCCCAATGTTCTCAGCCGTAAAGTGCGAACAGGGACATCTGCATCGCAGGACTGTTAAAAGGTCCACCTTCTACCCAAGTGGATCTTTATTGGTGCTTGCTGTGTTCCAGGCTGGGCCCTGGGCACATAGAGAAAATTGGGGCATGGTCCTTGCTGTGGGGGCTCAGAGCCTCATCAGGGAGAAACCCCAAACCCATAGACTTATCCCAATTTATCCCATGACACGAGAGGAAGCGCCAGGAAGAATGGTGGATGAAGGCAAGCTTCACAGACTCAGGGAAGACCTCGGAGACTGGGCTGGGACATTTTTAAAATAATACTAATTTTCTTCTCTTTATTGCCAACAGTGAGCATATATTATCTTATTTAGAAAATGCAGAAAAGTAGAAAGAAAGATATAAAATACCCTGTTGATTACCACTGCCCCCAGCCCTGCTGTACTGTAAAGAACTTTGCGGTGAACTTTGCACACACACACACACACCTCCCGCCCTGCTGTACTGTAAAGAACTTTGTGGTGAACTTTGTACACACACACACACACACACACGCCCTGCTGTACTGTAAAGAACTTTGCGGTGAACTTTGCACACACACACACACACCTCCCGCCCTGCTGTACTGTAAAGAACTTTGTGGTGAACTTTGTACACACACACACACACACACACGCCCTGCTGTACTGTAAAGAACTTTGCGGTGAACTTTGCACACACACACACACACCTCCCGCCCTGCTGTACTGTAAAGAACTTTGTGGTGAACTTTGTACACACACACACACACACACACGCCCTGCTGTACTGTAAAGAACTTTGCGGTGAACTTTGCACACACACACACACACCTCCCGCCCTGCTGTACTGTAAAGAACTTTGTGGTGAACTTTGTACACACACACACACACACACACGCCCTGCTGTACTGTAAAGAACTTTGCGGTGAACTTTGCACACACACACACACACACACACACCTCCCGCCCTGCTGTACTGTAAAGAACTTTGTGGTGAACTTTGTACACACACACACACACACACACGCCCTGCTGTGTACTGTAAAGAACTTTGCGGTGAACTTTGCACACACAGACACACACACCTCCCGCCCTGCTGTACTGTAAAGAACTTTGCGGTGAACTTTGCACACACACACACACACACACACACACACCGCCCTGCTGTACTGTAAAGAACTTTGCGGTGAACGCCATTCTGCTTTTGCCTTTGGAACGAGTATTTTGTTAGGGCAAATTCTAGGATTGTGACATCTGTGTTGAATGATTTCAACACTTGCATGGCTCTTAAAACTTTCTCTGAAATGCTTTGCAAACATCCAGTGTGGGCCAGCCCCATAGCCAAGTTGTCAAGGGAGCTGGATCCCACATGGCTGGTCACGGTTCTACTCCCAGCCCTGCCGGCTTGGAAACATGCTGGGCACCGTGTGTGTGTGTGCCCTAAATCCTAACAGGACGGAGAAGAGAAGGGAATGTGGCGTGACCATACCGGTTCTGTGTGGGAGGGTACTTTCTCCCTCTTCCTCTCTGTCTCTGTCCAGAGCGTGCACTCCCTGGCAATCAAAAAACAAACAAGGGGCCAGCAGGTGGCGTAGTTTTTAAGGCACTGGACTCCCATGTGTTCGACTGCAGTTCTAGTCCCGACCCCTCTTCCCCATCCCCCATCCTCATTGCTTAGGCATGCTCAGTGGGGCTGAGCTCAGTACACAAGACCCAGGACTATCAAGGGAGACAGCCCTTCTTCCCAGTCCCTGGCCCCAGAAGTGTTTGGTTTCTTTTTTTTTTTTTTTTTCTTTTCAGTTTTTATTTTGGGGAAGAGGTGCAAATATTTTTGGATTTTTTTTTTTTAGAGAGATTTTTGCTATACGGTACATGTGCTTGCCAGAAAGACAGAGAGAGAGAAACCCCCAGGGGGAATGACCACAACATAATCCCTTCTCCTCTCATGACCTTGAGCACGCACATGTGCCTAGGGTACGTTTTAAGCCTCTGGGTCCTGGACTTGAACCGCAGTCGACTACGTGGGCATCCAGCAGTGTAACCTTTATGCTATCGGCTGGCCCCAGGGGTACAGTTTGAGGGGACTCTGAGCTTCACTAGGGAGAGCTGAGGTCTAGCCCTTTTTCTGTCACTTACCCACTGTGACTTGGGGCTTCCTGTATTGCCCCACCTTCAGTAAAATAAAGATGCTGGACAGGAATTCTGGGCCTCAAGAGTGACAGAGGCTTTGCTGGTTGTGAAGACCCCAGGGCCGCCACCTTTAGGCTTAAACAGAGAGGGATCGCTGTAAGTGTGTCGCATATAGGCCTCCTGCCGAAGATTTCATTGAAGAATAAAACTAAACAAGCCAAAAAGAAAAAATATCCCTCAAGGTTTCTATTAGTATTTTATTTTATTTTATTTTTTAGAGAGGTTTTTTTTTTTTTTTTTTTTGGGGACGTTTGCCGGTGAGGGGGGGGTGGGGACAGACAGAGAGAGACATAGAGACAGAAAGCGAGAAATCACCCCCCAGGGGGGATGGTCACGCCGCAATCCCCTCTCCTCCATTCTCCTCTCGGGATCTTGGGCACGCACGCACAAAAAGAGAAAACAGGCCCTCAGTGAATTATTGTATAACATCATGTGGTCTAATATATGTGTAATTGGAGCTCTACTGCAGAAGAGAGAAGGAAGACACAGAGAACGATTAGAAAAAATAATGACCATAATTCTCTAATTACAATACAAGCTATAAAACAAGAACTCAAGCAATTCTTTTTTTGGGGAGAGGTTTTTGCTATAGGGCATGTGCACTTGTCAGAAAGACAGAGAGACAGAAAGCGAGAAATCGCCCCCCAGGGGGGATGGCCATGCTGCAATCCCTTCTCCTGCATTCTCCTCTTGGGATCTTGGGCATGCACGCACACACACTCGGTGTGAGTTTAAGCCACCAGGTCCAGGACTTGAACCGCGGTCGCTACATGAGTCCAGCAACATAGCCATTACGCTAACTGCTGATCTCATCTATTAATAACAATTTGAAACAGTCAGACTAGCAAATGTGATCAGGCTATTACAGGTGTTGGGCTTTAGCTTGCTGATCTCGTCTGGCTTTGCCCTGGCACCTTTGGTGGCTCCCACTCACTTTCTTGGGCATCAACTTCAGCTTCTCAGTGGCCGTCCAGCCTCTCCAGAGTCTAGTCCAGCTTCCTCTTCCTTAGCTGGTCCTGCTGCAGGAACTGGTTATTCTGTGTTCTGCTGTCCCTGCCTCCCTGCCCTGCTCGGGCCTGTCCTCAGCCCAGCCCACCACTCGCAGCTCACCTCTGCCCATCAAGCCCTCCCATCCTCTCTCCCTTCCCCCCAACTCACACTACAGGGCATGTCTAGTCACTGGAGATAGGGAGACAGAGACAGAAAGAGAGAGAGGGGAAGTGAAAATCCACTACCTAGGAGAGCTGGCCATATTGTGATCCCTTCTCCTTCATTCTCTGTGGATCTTGGGCACACATGTACCCAGCATATTTTTCAAGCCACAACGTCTGGGATTCAAAACGTGTAGTTGGCCATGTGGGATTCAGACACCTTAACCTCCACGTCATCTGCTGGACTAAGCTCTCCCCATTCTTCAAGGCCCCAGTCAAGTGCCCCCTTCCCCACAAGTGATCCCTCTCCCAACTCCCAGGCCCTTCCAGTCATTGGTTGCACTGTTTCCTGCAGGCTGTACACGTCCCCAGCTAGGCCTGTTTGTCCTCCCCAGTATGTTCTTACCCTCAGAGAGTTCCTGGCAGGTTCACTCCTCAGAGGTTTCCAGGAATAAGGTACAGTACCAGCAGTAAGGGAGGCCTGGGTTTGAATCTCAGCCCTACCACTTGCCAGTAAGGGACCTGAGGGCAAGGTGCTTCCCTTCTCTGGACCTCTTACCCACACAATAGGGGGTGCAGAGACAATCAGAGTAATTGGCGTGATCTGTCTGCTTGGGTAAGGGTCACTAATGTCTGTTTATTCTCCTTCATTTCCTCTTCTAGTTTCCGTACATATATAACATACACATATAAACTTTTTTTTATCAAAATTCAAAGTTGATATACTGAGTTGTTTGGAAAGTCATGGTACGTTTTTACATCATGACCTTCCCGACAGCTAATATATGCAGAATGTTTGCATTGTATGTTTCTAAAATAAATAAACCTGGCTCCAATCCAAATAAGTAGTAAAGGGTTCACAATTAAAAGTACTACCTCTTGTATCACTTCTTTCCAACTTTTAGAATTCCCCATGGCCTATTTTTAAATTGCACACATGTTTACTATAGAAAATCAGAAAATATAGACAAGCAAGAAAAGTCTGCCACATTAAATCCCACTTTTCATTTTAGAAGGCCCTCTCCCAGTTGACTCAGCTCTGCCCTTGTTCCCCCACATAGGTCCTCCTCGTCCTTTTTCTGTGCACGATAGCTCTAGTCACAGCCTGCTTTTAATTAGGGGAGCAGAACTAGTATTTGTCGAGTATAAAGTTGGAGTGAATTGCGCAATCCTTGCTGCTCAGTGTGGTCTGAAGACCAGCAGCAGAGACACCACCAGGAAGCTTGTTAGAAATGCCCCGTCCTGGGAACCGCCCCCCCACCCCCAACCCACATTTAGCAAGATCTGATGATTGGGGCGCTCACACACACAAGCAAGAGCTGTGCAGATCCGAGGTACTCAGGTTACAATCCCGTGGGTTGTTCGTACAGTCCTGGACAAGAGGCTAGAGCCAGAATGTAAACAGCATGCCACTTCCTTACAGGGAAGGGCTTGCTACAACATAGTGTCAGCAGAACTAAACAACGTGATTGATGAGGGGGCGATTTACCTTCTGGGCCCGGCTCCTTATCTTGTCAGAGCCCAAGGATCCGCAGTTCCTGGTCTCGCAGCGCTGGCTGGCCACATTTGGAGCAGTGCTTAGACGGCGCAGACAGCAGATAGGGCCGGGACTGGGTTTCTCGGCTTTAGATCCTGGCCTCTTGCACTCTGTGTGTATTTGACCCTCCCACTCAGTTCTGACACACACACATGCACACACACATGCACGCGTGCACACCCCAAGGGAGAGAACCCTGGCCCAGGGGCAGTAATTAGGAAACATTTGTCTCACGTCGGCGCTGAGAAGCCCCATTTTCCTGTGTCTCTGCCCACACCAGGCCTCTGTTTACAGTAAGAGGGTTTTGCACCAGGGCTGCTGTGTTCTTTATCACTGCTTCTGTCAGACCCATACAGAGCAGGGCACTTGCAGGGCGTCTGGAGTTAAGAGAAGTGAGGCCAAAGGGCTCTGGCGGACTTGCAAGGAAACAACGCAAGTTCTTTGCTCAGCTCAAGTTCTCAAGGCAGAGGGAGTTCCCGATTCCAGGGTCCACATGTAATCCAGGATTCACCAACTCGAGGCTGGGCTTTCGCCCTCAGCAGCAGGAGCAGGGGAGTAAACAGTTAATTACTGGGAAGGTGTGGATTAGCAGACTGGGAGCTGGCCTCATCTAACATGTGGGAGTGGTATCTGGTCCAGACTTAGGGTCCCCTCCCCCTAGGGTCCCAGAGGGTCCTGTAGGCTTAGATCCCAGGGCTCACCTACACTCGGACACTGCGAAGATGCAGCTTGTTCCACGCAGTACAGATTAGTTAATAAAAAAACTTGACAGTTTTAGACGGCACAGACAGCAGATAGGGCCGGGACAGTACAGATTAGTTAATAAAAAAACTTGACAGTTGGAGTTTGAATTTACAGACCTTGGGGAAGTTACTTCATCTCTCCGAATGTCAGTTTCCTCCTCTCTAAGGTAATAATATTATTGATAGTACTGGCTCCCATGGAGCCAGCAGGTGGCATGGTGGTGAAGGCACTGGGTCCAACATGGCCATCTCTGCCATTTGAATCCCAAACCCAGCAGTCTGAGAAACACGCTGGTGCCCAAAATCTCAGGAGGAGAATGGAGGAGAAAGGATAGCGGCATGGCCATCCCTGCTGGCGGGTGATTTCTCACTTCCACGCTCTCTCCATCTGTCTCTCTGGTTAGCACACATGCCATATGGTAAAACATCTAAATATATATACCGCACAAAGGCACGAGAATCAGCGCCATGTCTATAAAGTGCCGGTGCCAGTTCCTTTGTTCCTGCCTTCCTTCACTCATGTCTTCAGCATGTCTAGTTGAGCACCTTCTGGGTACCCAGATGCAGGTACAGAGATAAATAGGAGCTCAAGGTTCAGAAGGAAGATGGAAACCATCAAAGAATCACAGAATCTAACACTGGGTGAACCGCCTGAGGCCTTGCAAAGAGACGCGCAAGAAACCCCTCCCTGGGCTGGGGATCAGGGATGGTTTTACTCTACAAGCCATTCTGAGCTCAGATCCCAAAGATGAGTAGCAGCTTAATGAGACCAACAGGGAAAAGCTTTCCAGAAACATAGAGGGGCTCTCCATCCATACATTTCAGAACACGGGGTGGTTGGTAAGAAGGGGTTGGGTTTCTTCTACTTTGTGAGGTAGAATGTACATACGGTAAAATGCACAGACTGGAGACAGTGTAGGGGGAGGGTGGAAAATAAGGGAGGGTGAGGGGAAGAGAATCAAGAGGAAAAAGAAAGAAATCAAACAGTTAGGGGGTCACAAAAATGGAAAATTATCTGTTGCTATTAACACGTATGATAATATCTTTAACTGGACTAATATACCGGGCATTTGTGATGAGAAAATTCATTTTGCATGCTGTAATGATATACAGTGGTTGAATGTGTTAAAAAATAAGATATATTTTTTTTAAAAAAATGCACATGCCTTAGGGTACAATTTGATGAGTTTTGACAGTTGCACATACCGGTGTTACCAGCACCGCTATCCAGATCTAGAACACGGCCGTCGGCTTGGGTTTACCTTAACAATGTTACCCTATTATAAAAGTTAGGCAGCCAGATTTAAATGGAAACCTTTCATTGTGGCACTGAGGATAAGGCTTTGGGCTAGGTTTACATCCCAACCCCACCACTTTCTACCCACAGACTTTCGCCTGGGTCTTCCTACTTCTCTGAGACGGGCTTTCCTGAGCTGTAAAACAGGGTTCATCAGGGCCGCTCCGGGCTGCGTAAGGGGTGGGATCTGTACTTGTTTGTAAAAGGCCTGCCGCTGCCTGGGCCTGGTGCGCACTCCGGAGCTGGCCTGATCAGGAGTTTCCAGCACAGCAGTGGCGGTTCTCGCTATTGCCTGGGGCCGGAGTCCGGGTCTTCCAGGGGTAGCTAGGGAGACCCCACCCCTGAAGCTATCTCTGCCCACAGGGATGTGTCTTCAGGCATTCGTGGAGGCTTTCTTCTTCCTGGCTCAGAGGAAATTCAAGATGCTGCCACTGCACGAGCAGGTGGCCTCACTGATCGACCTGTGTGAGTACCACCTGTCCCTACTGGATGAAAAGCGCCTCGTGTGCGGCCGGAGTGGCACTTCCGGAGGCCGGCACCCCCACAGCAGCTCTCCCCAGGAGACCTCCCTCTCTGCCCAGCCGGCAAGAGGCAAGCCCCTACCCGACACAGACTGTGCCAGTAAGCTCTCCCCTCCCAGACACGCTCTGTCCTGAAGGCCACTCTGTCCCTGCAGAAGAAGAGGATGCCCCTCAGGGCTGCAGAGAACCCGGGCTCCCTGCCTCTGTGGAGGGGCAGCCGCCGGCCTGCCGAGAATCCCAGAACCCCGTCTGCACTTCTCATGCATCGCCTGTGCCCTGCTGAGCCGACCCGCTGCTGCCTTCCTCCCAATGCCTCCTGGTGACCCACCCTGTTTGCAAGTCATCAGTGGACATATGACATCTAAAGTGTGACAGATGGCACCTTCTATTCTGGGCTCATGGGAAACACCAACCAGGGCGGATTGGCTGTGTTTCGGGTATGGGGTGCAGACGATCCCAAGGCTGAGAGCTGTGGAGAACTGCATCCTGAGGGTGCTGGACCGTGAGAGCCTCTTGGTTAAAGCCCAAGGACATCGCAGTGACTTCCGGCCCCCCGTCCTGGGGGAGCGCAGCGGAAACCAGGGGCGGTGTCACGAACCTCCCATTCCGATCATGTGCTACGTGGGTGTAGTTAACAGATTAGCCTCACTTATGTCAGTAGCTTGCCTATTGCTGCTGTGCTCGGTTTGTTATTAATTGAGAAGTAATTAATTAAGAAGTTACCAAATCCGGCCCCCAGAGCTGGCAGGGGCCTCAAATTCAGCTTGTTTGCTTTTGCTTGACTTTGATTCCAAAGCAAGGACCCCTTCTTCAGCCTCACTGACCACGTGGTCACATAACCCTGAGTGGGCCCGCCATGGTGGGGCACTGGCTACACTGGGCACCCTGCATTAGGGAAGGGGGCTGGAGGGGGGACATGAGGCCTGGATGAGAAGCAGGGCGAGCGGGAATGTCCTCTGCAGAAGCAGTGGTGGCAGGCCTGGCGTCAGGAAGGAGAGCCCACACTCCCTTCTGAAAGACCCTTTCCTTGTCTCTGTGTGGGTGTCCAGGCAGCCCCTCTCCAAGGGGATGACCCAGGGAGTGGCCTTGGACAAGTTGGGGTCCAGGACCATTGGCAACAGGCAGAAAGGACCTGGCAAAGCCAAGCTCTCCCAAGCACTGTTAGATGTGGGGGTTAACATGGCTCTTTCCAGCAGGCCCCCCTGTAAAAGATCCTGAGGACCCTAGGAAGAGTCTGCCCGCACACCCCATGGGTGGAGAGTGGAAGCCTCAGAGGGCAGCCCTCATCAAAGCCCCCAGAGTCAAGCCCCTTCCTTCCTTCCCACCCAGAAGTCCACCTGGCCCCCACACCTCAGGGGAGGCTCTGCCAACTCCCTCCCACCCACACTCCCGGGGCTCTGCATCAGTCCTCACATACAGGAAGAGAAGGCGCAATTTCTGGCCCTGGGGGAGGGCACAGACCTGACTGGAATGGTCTTCCTCTGCCCAACAGCAAATGTCCCCACCTTTGAAGTCTGGCTCAGATGTCCCCGCTGCAGTCTCCCAGGCGGAATGAGCAGCCCCCTCTGTATACTTCTGAGAGCCTGCGGCGCGACAGCGCTGGTTCCCATTCCAGCTGTGAATTCTTTCAGGGTCTGGCGTGTGCTGGGTCCGTGTTGGCCCCTCGGCACAGAGCAGGGCCCAGCCGGTGCTTGTTGCCGTCTTAGGAATGTCCCGGGGCCCCACACTGCCGGGCTAGCTCTCCCCTAATAAGCTTGTCTTCCCTTCAGCCTGCGAATGCCCGTAAGCATCACGGATTTCCAAACCTTGCCAATTCTCAGAGCACCTCTCTGTCCCCGGCTGGGGCCTGGGGGCTGCCCTGTGACCAGGAGCAGACAGGGGGTCCCTTTCATCCATAGCCCTTTGTGCCCAGGCTCAGTGCTTGGCTGCGATGACGGCCCTGGGCCCCTGTGGATCAGCCTTAAAGATTAAGGACTGACTGCCGGGCTGGATGGGCCTCACACCTGCTCAACTCGGACATCCGGGCTGCCTCTTCACTTTGGGGTGAGGTTGTTGGACTCAGAGCAGGTCACCCCGATGTGAGTGTGGTCACCTGGGGGTGGGGAGAGACAAGATAGCACTGTAGATGTTTGGGATGGTGTTCCAGGCTTTTCCAGACCAGCTCCTTTCCATACGTCCCAGGTCACCAGGTACCAGTGCTCCCACCCTCTCATCTGCCCCAACAAGCCTGTGAGGGGAAGGTTCTCATCGCTGCCCTTTCATGGACGGGGAAACTGAGACCAGGAGGTGAAAGGGACTTACCTGAGACCTGGCAGCTTGTGAAAGGCGGGGCCAGGATTCACAGTCCAGACCCCATGCTTCTGCGTCAGCACCCCAGTATTCCCAACGACCCTGTGGGGACAGGGTTGGGCTCATTTTACAGATGCAGAGACCCATGTCTCAGGAAGGCAGGGTCTTTGCTCAGCTAGTGCCTGGGAGCTCCGGGGACCGACCTGGGGCTGTCTGACCTGCTCCTCTCCCGCTGAGCACCCAGGAAGGTTGTGCAGGGC
>NW_006159774.1:1053055-1065788 GCF_000334495.1 Tupaia belangeri chinensis
AGACGCCTGCAAGGCGGTGCAGGGCACGCTTGCCAAAAACTCCAGCTCCCCTAGCCACGCAAATAGGGTAGTGAAGTCATCTGTCTCGGGGTTTTTAGGAAAACACAATGAGAAAGCAAAGCCAGTGTGAAGGTGTTTGTGAACCAAAGTGCTGTTCAAAAGTAGTGTCATCTTCAGAGTGGCTTCTGGTCTCCTGCAGAGAGTAAAGGGCTGGAGGTAAAAGCATTCCTGAATCATACTACCCATCGAGACCAACGAAGCCAGAATGGTCCGCTCCTCTCCCTCCCGCCACCCCTTCAGCCACATAGTGAAGGACAGTCACGGCTGAAAAATGTTTCCTGCCGCTCTGCTCCTCCGACACTGGGAAGGTGCCTTGTGACTGGCAGAATGTCACTCCAAAATAGCCTCATCTCTCCGTGTATTGATTAATGACCTGCACTCCTCGGCCCTATCGCTGGGGCAGGGTGTGCGGCGCTCAGCATCTGAGCGCTTTCCCTGGACGCTCACACGGGGTGAACTCTCCCACCAGGGGGCTGGTGTCCCGTGGCTGAGAGAGCTGGCCCCTCGTTCAGGGAGGGACAGTCCCCACAGGGGACAGTGACCTCAAATCCACTTCACCTTGATTGATGTTTTCCCCAGCCTTCTACTCAGCCTGATGAATGGGAGAGGAATGTTCCCATATGGCATGTGAATTTCTCTCTTGCAAAAGAAGTCCGCATGTCCGTCTGTTCCCGGAGACGGAGCAGCTCTGCAGAAGGTTGATGGGTCCAGCTCCCTTCATCTCCAGTGAGCGAAAGCCTTGAGCTGGCTGAAACTAGAAACAACACTCAGTATAAAGCATGCACGCATACACACACACTCACACACACTCATACAGAGCACCGTGGAGCTCTGACATAAAATGGCAAAATTGCTGATGCTTTTCTCGTTTGGTCATTTGTTCCTGAGTCCTATTTAGAGAGCAGCGCAGAAAGGGCTCTTTGCAGCCCTGGGAGAGCATGGCGCTCACCACCCAGCTCCTAGGACACATTTTCCCAACATGAAGACATGGCTGTGACTCCAGCCAGGCCCTGGTCCAGGCCCAGGGCTCTTGGGCCAGGGGACCTCATCTGAGCCGAGCCTTGGCTCCCAGGCCCTCCCAGGCTGCAGGGGCATTTCCCTTCAGAACCGCTTGCGTCAGATCTGGGCAAACACAGGCAGAGCATCCCAGAGGAGGCTGTGCGCTGTCCGGCAAGAGCAAGGGCTTTGGAGCCTGCCACGCGACTGCTAAGTGACCATGAACCAGCGACTTCACCACTCTGGTCCCTGTCCTCCCTGCACTGATGTCAGGATGTATGTAAAGAGCCTGGCATGGGACCTGACACCCAGAGGGTGTCTTAGTAACATCTGTCGAGGAAAGAAGCGGTCTCCTGTGCTGAAACAAGACGGACGCTGGGGAACACTGTCCACCGCGACTTCCCTGACGGGAGGCTCCGTGCAGTCTGATGAGAGGCCCCGGGTGCTCACGCCCTCCTCCCTCTGTGCTCCGTTCTGCCTTTAAGAGGCTGCAACTCCTGCTTCTTAAAAGCCTTTAAAAATTCTTTATTAAATTTTCATGGCGCATAAAGTCAAGGTTCTGTCACTTGGCCTCAGTTGTCTTGGTAACTTCGTAAAATGCAGTAATGAAATGAAGCTGAGTGTTGCTAAACACAGGCTCATTGTATAAACAGCTGCCAAGTACTGATGGTTTCTTCTGCATGGTAATTTTTGACAGCAAATCCACCGGGTGGACCACGCTTGTTCATTTTGGGTCAATTAGTGAGAAGAGGGCACCTTTTAATTTTTTTTTTCTCCCCTAATGGTTAATGTTCACCTAAAAATGTCACATACTGCCTCAGGACACTGAGGTGATGAGCTAGAGGGAGGGGCTCGGGAATCCTCCAACCCTTGACCTACTGGGGACAACCTCCCTTAGGCAGGGAGGCCCAGCCCCTAGGGTGCGGCTACCTATCAGAAACTCTGAGACAGAAACCCCTGCCCGGAGAGAGGGCCCCTCCCCCGCGTGCTGCTCAGTGGAGCAGGTGTTTGCTTTGTAAGCGTAACTGTCCCTGGGGTGCTCAAGGCAGGGCACCTCCCTGGAGAACTGAGCTGTTGTTGGAGCTGCACAAAGGTGACTCCTGGTGCTGCGGGGACAGCTGGCAGCTCTGTCCCTGAGAATGAGGCCTTCAGCCCTCCTAGCACCTCCTCCCCGCGGGCCCTGCGGGAGACCATGGTCCCTCTGCTCTGAAGATATCCCAGACTGTGGACCACCTGGTGGGAAGTAAAAAGCAGATGGCTTGGAGTTAAAAATAAAGTGAGACCCCAGCTCCCTGGAAATCACCACCCCCCGGGGGCCTCAGAAAGCCTTCCTTTCTCAGGCTTCTCTGCAGTGCTGGAAGCCCGCAGACAGACTCTGTGACCGCTGTACCTCCCCGGTCCGCAGTGGTTTGCCATTGCATGAAATGCTCAGTCCCTTCACCTCCCTCGTGTGTCCACTGTGTGCCAGTCCCTCAGTCCTAGGCCCTGATGCCAGCCATGGCTCTGCCATGCAGCAGGCTGTCGCCCCACGCTCTGTAGGTAAACCCCAGCTCTGCCTGCCTGAGGTCCTGCAGCCAGGCGGGAAGGCGACTGGGGCAGCTTGCCCGGTCAGGACTGCCATGGCCCGCTGCACCAGCCCAGGTACTCTTCAGGCAGTGAGTGGGTACCATCAAGCCACTGGTCCCAAGGAACCTGGAGCATTGTGTGTGGCTCCTCAGGGCACAGACCCCGCCCCTGTTCTGTCTTTAACAGAACAGCTCTGGCTTTGTCACACTTGTTTAATAGAATTTGTTAGAAGACTGTGTTCCTGCCTGCTATATTCTGAATTTCCAGTTTTTCAAATGAGGCAAGGGGTGTTTAGAGAGGGGCAGAGAATTGCTCTAAGTGCCCAGCAAGTTAGGGACTCGATTTTAAGGCATCTTCAGGGAGGGGATCCATTTTGCCCTGTTGGAGCAAAGGAATAAAGCAGAAGCCAGCCTGTCCTTCAGCCCGTCACCTCGTCAAATACCCACCATGGAAGGGGATCTGGAGAGCCTCTAGCTGAAGGGTTTTAAAGTAGCACCTTGGAGACTCTTGGAGCTGCTCGGCTGTTGCCCATTTAACACATGGGGGTTGCACGTAAGGAGAAAGCTTTAGCAATGCTTTCATTACCGCTTCCGATTTTTTAGTGGATTTAATTCCAGGTTTTTCACAAAGCCGGGGGCCTAGAAAAAGCAACTCAAACAAGGTCCTGACCACAGCGGCACCTGAGCACGGCCCGTCACATGTGGGAGCCAAGCGTGTGAGTCAGGCTGGCTGCTGCTCAGTCCCTCGGCTCTCCACTGGGACCCATGGGAGGAGCTGGGCTCCCTGGGCTAGACTGGAGTCGCTGTGGTCAGGCTACAGTAACGGAGTACCATCTACGGGTGATCACAGACCACGGAAGTTAGCACCATCCACAGGTGATTAGAAACCATGGAAATTTCCTCCTCCCAGTTTTGGAGGCCAAAGTCCAGGATCACAGGTCAGTGAGGTGGGTTCTGGGAGGGGGCCTCACCGACCTGCAGACTGGTGACCTCTCAGTGGATCCTCATACCTTGGGAGGAGGAAGAGAGACCTCTGTGTCTCTCTTATAAGGGATAATGCCATTCATGAGGGCCGCACCCTCATGACCTCATCATGTCCCCAAGTCCTGACCTCCTAATACCATCACAATGAGAGGGAGGGTTTCATCAGATAATCTGGGTTGGGACAAGGACACAATCCCTTGCCGTGGTCTTCTCTCGCTCCCAGTAGGACGGCTTTGGGGGTCTCCAGGGCTGGTGCTGGGCTCCTCTCTCACTCGGCTTAATTATCAGACACTCGGGACTGATGGCATGACCTGCTGGAGCGTCCACCTCCGGAGTGACTCACTCATCACTCACAGATCCCCTCGAACTGTTTCCAGAGCCAGTGGCTGTTGGCACCAGTGGGTCACTGGGGCTATCACTGGACCCAGTGTCGAAGTGAAACAGACCCCAGACTGACAGGCCAGCGTCGGCGGCCATGGCTGAGAGGCCAGGTGCCAGCAGCTGCTTATTTGAAGCCTCATGCTTTAGCTCCGAAGGCCCTGTACATGCTGCGTTTGGCCCCAGGTGGCCTCCAGGTGTTAATCCAGCTAGGTAAGGCAAAGCGGAGATAGGGAGCAAACCCCCAAGTCTCAGGCCCCACACAGCAGAGGTTCAGTTCTTGGTCATGCCAAGTCAGCGGCGGGAGGCTCCCCTCCTTGCAGGCTCCAGCTGCTCCCAGCCTGGGTTCTTCCCTCCAAACAGTGGCCTCAGGCACGCTGAAATGACAAGAGGACCCCAGAGATGATGTTCAGGGAGCAGCTGGCTCTACCTTTAGCCCCGTGCCCAGGGCCAGAACTGTCATGTGACCTGACCCAAGTGCCTGACAACAGGAAATGTGCTCCTCCCATACGCCCGATCCACGAGAAATACAACAGGACGTGGCGAGCACAAAGGATAGTTTCTACCATAATTCATATTCATAAAAATGCTGTCTTAAGGACCAGCAGATGGAATAATGTTACATTGCTGGACTCCCATGTAGTTGACTGCAGTTCGCGTCCTGGACCCGGTGGCTTAAAACTCAGACTGGGCATTTTGTGTGTGTGCCCAAGATCCTGAGAGGAGAATGGAGAAGGGATTGCATGCACCCCCTGGGGGGTGACTGCGTGCTTTCTATTTCTGCCTCTCTGGCAAACACACACGCCCTACAGCAAAAATCTCTAAAAAAAAAAAAAAAAGGGACCAGCAGTTAGCGTAATGGCTATGTCGCTGGATTCCCATGTAGTCGACCGCTGTTCAAGTCCTGAAGCCGGTGACTTAAAACTCACTCCAGGCACGTGTGCGTGCGTGCCCAAGATCCCAAGAGGAGAATGGAGGAGAAGGGATTGCGGCGTGGCCATCCCCCCTGGGAGGTGATTTCCTGCTTTCTGTCTCTCTGTCTCTGTCTGTCTGGCGAGCGCACACGCCCTGTAGCTAAAACCTCTCAATAAATAAATAAATAAATAAATAAATAAATAAATAAAAGATGTTCTCCTCCTTAATCTCCAGATAACACAATGGCTGCCCCCCACCATGGCCATGTTTACCCCATGGCCACACAGATCTTGCCTGCGTTTCAACAGAGCATGGGTGGTCACCTGTGTTTCCTGATTCTGAGCCACAGGGGACATTGGGGCTATCTTGCGTCTTCCCACCAAGAATTCTAATCCAGGGCCCGTAGCTCGTAGCTCAGGTGCAGCTCAGCTCCTAGCTCCTTGAGTAGCTTCCCCCATCACCTGGAGACTGAGTCTAAATGGGGCCTCCAGGGACGTTTCCCTTGAGGAGCACTGGACACCAGAACGTGTCTGTTCCTCCCAGGCCATGCAGAGCACTCAGGCCAGGCCCAGGGGCCACCTGGCCCAGAGACAGGTCGTGTGGCCAAGCCAGTTCCTCCTGTTCCTGTGTGTGAGCCCCGCCTGCTGATGGGGTAGGCCTGGACAAAGTAGCCTGAAGCAGTGAATCCAATGATGACATCACAGCTCCTCCTGTGGCTGGAGGAGGGTCACAGTTAACATGGGGCAGTGTGTGTGTGTGTGTGTGGGGGGGGGATTGCAGCTGGCTTCTCTTGCTCCCAGTAGATTCTTTTCTGGAACCTCAGAGGCTGGCTCTGGACTCATCTCTCACTGGATTCTAATCATCAGACACTTGGGACAATGATGTGACCTCCTGGAGCACCCACCTCCAGAGGGCCTCACTTGTCACTCACACAGATCCCCTGGAGCTGTTTCCAGAGCCGTGCAGACCAACGTGTGGACCGAAGGTCTGCGTCTCCGCCCATATTAACCCAGTCCACACATAGGCATGTTATCGACATTAATTCATTTCATCTGAGAAATGCACTCAGGAAATAGACACTCCATGATCGCCCCACTTCACAGTTGTAACTGAGGCTCAGGACCGAGGTGGAGCGAACTCCCGAGGTGGCCCGGCTCATAAATGCCAAGGCCTGGAGTTGCATTCCCACCCCGACGCTGGCATTCCCCACTGCTGCTGACTGAAGGGTGTCCCCCTTCAAGCGGCAGGGGGGCTTTGCCTGCCAAACGGATCTCCCCAAGAACACGTGGAAGTGGGAGGTTCAGGGCAACCTTGAATAGCAGCACGTCGGCCAACATCCTCTGAAAAGCACTGAGCTCGGACCAGTCCCTGAGGAAACACCTCACAGGCCGGCTGCCTGGGGGTGGGCCCTGGGTTCGCACAACAGGGAGGCCTCGAACCTTTGGAAACTGTTGAGCTTCACAGCCAGGTGTCAGTGGAAGGAGCCTAGAGAGCCACCATTCCCACAGCTGTGACAGCCTCCAGCCCTGGAGGCCGAATGTGCCCAGGAGTGGGGAAGGAGAAGCCGGTGGCTGGTGTAGGGGAATAGCTCCGTGTCCCTGGCACCAGAGTCACCCCATTCATCATGGCACAGTGAGTGGCATCGCTCCTCTTGACAATGGAGGACACTGAGGTTTGGATAAGGTAGGCCCTTGACTGAGGCCCCTGGAAGCTGTCCTGCCCCCCGCCCCCAGCCACATGGTCAGCCCAGAAGCTCCAGCCCAGGCATGTAGTGTAAGGGTCCAGAGATCGGTCTAACTGATGGAGACACAGAAAAGACAGCGACAATGCAACTGCAAAAGAGGCTTTTCTTTTTCCAGCTAGCTGGGGTCCAAGTCTCAGCCCGTCGCAGCAGGCGTTCACCAGGACCCCGAGCCTAAGATAAAGGGATCTTTTATAGTTCAGGATGTTTTCTAGACTGTAACACACAAAGGAAGGGGGGGTATGAGATGCGAGGGTCCAGCTCTCACCACCTGCTTAGGTCTAGATAAGGGCTCTCAGCTAAGGATTTGGATGACCTTGCCTCGGAGGTGCTGGGCCCTCCCGTTTTCCACTTATCTGAGAGTTCCCAGACTCCTGGTTCCCGTCCTTGAGGCCCTAACAAAGTGGGCTCCGTCCCTGAAGACTCAACAGGGTAGTGATTAAGCTAACTTCCCCAGCATTCCCTAACATGGCGGTGATTATGCTAACTCGGCCTAACATCTCGAGTATTGTGAATTATCTTAGTATGGGCTCCAAAGGAAGTTGTCAGCCAAGTTTTTAATTAGTGTCACCATTTCACTGATTTTCTCTGGCTCCAGTGAAGCATGTAAACACTTAGTGTGTCTTTTCATTTGTAATTGGATTTTACTAGAAAGAGAAGTGTTTTCTCCATAATTAATAAAAATAAACTCCCATGTATATGGGTAATCCACATAGAAAGACTCATTTGAGTTCTGGGGTATTACAGAATAAAGAGAGAGCCTGGTGTTGATAAGCTGAGACTTAAACATGAGAGGGGTTGCAGTGAGAGCTGCGTTTAACACGTCTCTGTGGGAACCAGCAGTTAGCGTAATGGCTATGTCGCTGGACTCCCACATAGTCGACCACGGTTCAAGTCCCGGACCCGGTGGCTTAAAACTCACGCTGGGCGCGTGTGCGTGCGTGCCCAAGATCCCGAGAGGAGAATGGAGGAGAAGGGATTGCGGCGTGACCATCCCCCCTGGGGGGTGATACAGGGTAGCGATTAAGCTAACTAGCCCCAGCATTGCCTAACATGGCGGTGATTATGCTAATTCGGCCTAACAGTAGCTCTGAGCCTAGGCACGTACAGCACTCCCTGCCCAGCAGGGGGGTGGGGGGGACAAAGCAGCAGCCGCAGCACTGCGGGTCAGACAGCCCCGAGACTCCAGCCGCCTGGGGCCACCCATGCATGAGCAACGGCATCCCGACAGCCAGAGCATCTGCCCCAAGCCCGGTTCACACAGCCTCAGGCTCCATTCGGGGTCTGGAAATGACTCTTGTCTGGTCCCGTCTCTGTGCTCACATGCTGCATGCAAAGTGGCACCTGACAGCAGGGGAGGGGACAAAAGTCTTGTTATGAGAGAGGCCCTTCGTGCAGGGCCAGCCAGAAAACGCTCAGTTCACTCACATTCCATATTCTTTACTTGATCAAATACAGAAGAATACTATACACTCGGCATTGGCCTCCTTTAAAAAAAACACTTTGTAAAGAGTTTTGATTCTTGTAATACATCTGGGAAACTCCCTTCCATGGACATCCATCTTCCAAAGACACTGGGTAAAATGAGACCCCACTACATGAAAGAGAGGACACCTCACCATCGAGGCCTTTCGTTGGTATTCTTTCAAAATACGCAACGGGCATATATATACATGTGTGTATGTGCATACAAATATGTACATATAGTAGTGTACACGTATTTGCACACATACATAAATGCACATGTGGCATCAGTGTGCACACCTGGCTAAATTGTACATCGATGGCTAAAACAAAACCAGCACAAAAAGGAATACAGTGACAAGTGGCGCCCTTCCCACCCGCCCCTCCGTTCTCCGGTCCCGTCTTCGGAGTGAGTCCTGTCTGTGGGTTTTGCATGTCCCTGTAGAGACAGTCTGCACAGACACACGAAGTCGCACCTATGTCCGTTTGCTCCGTTTTCTCTTTTGCCCTCTGTTCACCAACACCATTTTTTGGGCACGGCTGCGTGTTACAGTCGCTGGTACGTGTGGGCCTCAGTTTCCAATGGCACTGCGTCCTGCCACTGTGCCACGCGCTGTAATGACTTGTGACACCGTAGTTTACTTAACCGTCCTCCCATGTTGTATTCTGATTATTTCTAGCTTTTCTGTTCCTGAGTGTTGCAGGGACTGTGCTGCTACACGCGTCTTGATGCACACGTAACATGTGTCCTAGAAGTCACGTTAGCAGGTCAGAGGGCACACGCATTGTAAACCGCAATTGGTATTGCTAAACCACCCGGCAGAGAGGCTGGCCCGAGCTGGAGGCCCACCAGCAATGCGGGAGGGGGCCGGCGCCACCCTCCCACGGCAGCCCACCATCACACGTTCATTGCCAACGGATGGCTAAAAAATGGCCTCAGCTCACTGGAGACTTAACTCCGAGGTCTCATGTCACAAAGGTGCTTGAGACTCTGTTTGTGTGCTTAAAAGCCATTAGTAGCTCCTTTTCCGTGAACAGGCTGACCCATCCGTCACCCACTTCCCCACTGCCCTTTACGGGTTGGTGTTACCGTCTGCATCTCTCCGCAGATGAAACCCATTAGCCTTGAGTCTTAGTTCTGCAGAGCGAGTGTCCATGTGGGCCACTTTCCAGCAGCCAGCTCTTGGCCTCCAGCCCATTCTCCACAGGTTCCCAAAATGCCACGCTGATCCCGGCACCCTAGGAGGTCATGTGATGGCTTTCAGCCACTAGGACGGCTCAACTCCTCACCTGGTGTCGGGGTCCTTTGTTTGGGACCCAGCATCCTCCCAGCCCTAGTTGACAGGGCCACTCTGCAGCCATTGAGGTTGTGCACCACCTAGGAAACAGGACACCTATGAACCTCAGTGGCACCCCCTAGAGGGGAGCCACAGACAGCCCTGCAGAGCTCCCGTAAACCTCCTCAGGCCTCCTTGCACACACTCCTGGCTCTTCGTCCCTCCAGTGCTGCCTCCCTGGGCTTCCTTCTCACTCTAATGTCCCTCTGCTCCTGTGGGCCAGGGGAGTCTTTGGCCCCTTGGTTGACAGTCGCCTCCTCCCCAGAGCAGATGCTGCCCTCCCAGGCTGGGTCTCCTGCCCGCAGCCCTCGGCCCTGAGTCCCTTTAACCCTCCTCTCGGTGATCTGTGTGCCCTCCAGGGCAGGGCTGTGCTCAGTCTTACCTGCGTCCAAGCACAGAGACACAGAGGAGGCGCTCAGGAAATGTGGAAGGAATTTATGAGTGAACAAATGAGTGAGTGAGCGAAGACACTTCTGTCTGCCGAACCCAGTGGGCCCAGGGGTGAGTCCGGACTCTCCTTTGCCTTCTCAGCCTTATTTAAACCTGTGCGTTTACTCAGTAGTCTGTTCCTCATGTAAATATCCATTAAACATTTGGTGAAATGCAGATTTTTTTACCTGCAGCAGACTGGTCCTTCCTGGGTAATTACAGTCTGCCCCGCAAGTCTGCAGTGAAGGCCTTTGTACTTAGCAGGCCTGGAACTCTCTTCAGATGACAAATCAAGGCTTTTGTGGAGAGCAGCTCCTCTGATCCCCTCTAACCCACTCTCCCCAGAGGGCCATCAGTGGAGGGCCTGGGTGGGCATTAACACCTCTGCCACCAGATCGTCCCAGGGGTGCCGCCTGGTCTACAGGGCCGGTGAGATGTAGCTCCAGAAGAGCTCCCTCTCTCCCAGTGCTGACGCCCATCTCCCAGTCCTGGCCAGTCCTCGCTGACCCATCCCTCCTCCCCAGGGAGTGGCCACGGCACTCCATCTCCATGTCCGCCGCCCCTGGGTGCCCGCAGGGCCTCCTGCTGCCCCTCTCCCCTACATCCTGGGAGACCTGAAGATGACGGCCCTCACAGCTTCGCTCTCCTCTGTGGCTTCCCTGCCCCCTGAGGAGCAAGGCCAAGTCATCCCTGGCCCCTGCTGGCCCCCACAGCCTCACCTGGGGGAGGCGGTGCCTGCGCCTCTGCCCAGGTCTCTGCCAGCCCCCGCAGGGGCCTCGGGCTGTTGTCCGACCCGCTGGACCTGTCAGCCAGCCCAGCTGTTGTCACCCCTCCCTCCTTCCCCTCCTCCCCCTCCTCCCCGCTAAGTGCCTAACACCTCTGCACGCGGCTCTGTGCCAGACTGGCGATATGACGGTGTGGCACAACCAGGCCTGACCCCGCAGGGAGCAAGAGGTCCAGGGGAAACTCTTGCCAAAGGACAAGCGGGAGTCAGGTAAGGGCAGGGCAGAGCCCTCAGGACAGAGGACGTGGGCAGAGGCGGGCTGGCAGGAGGCCGTGATTTCTTCTTTGCCGCTGGGGCGTGTCCAGAGGGAGCAGCACTTTAAGGCGAAGCTAGTGGGCGGGCTGTGGCGGGGGGGGGGGGGGGGGGGGGGGGGCAGGGGTGGGTGCAGGGGTCCAGGCAGGTGGGGAGGGCAGCACCCACCTGGAGATGAAGAGCACAGACTGGAGGTTTGTAGGAGGCGGAGCCGACCGCATTCCTGGTGGCAGCCGATAACTGCCCTCTTCCCCGCTGCTGTACCCAACCTCCATGAGGGCAGAGCCCGGCCCTCCTGTGGGACGCCCACGCACAGCAGCTAGAAGCCGGCCGGGCACCCGGAGGTGGCGTGTCTGGGAACGAGTGACCGACAGGTGAGAGACGGAAGAGTGAGCGGATGGATTAGGTACCAGACTGGGAACTGATGCCCCAGTGAGACGGGAAGACGAGTCGCCTTGGTGGGACAGTGACGACCCCCAGTATGGGACTGACCCTGCCCAGGCCCTGGGGCCACGTGAAATCCCGCCTCCTCCTACCTTGCTTATCAATACCTGCTGTCATAGCCTGTCATTCCCCCACACCCACAGGCAGGATCACTCACTGTCCCAATAAATAAATCTGGGCCACTTTTCAGCATCGCTGAACGTCCCCGGGAAGGCTGGTCACGTGGCTCCAGCCCAGCCCATTAGCTGACAGGCTGAAGCGTATCGTATTGAATTCCACGGCCCGCGGAGCCCTGAGACCCCGTGCTGCTCGGAAACCGCGCAGTTATTAGAAAGCGATCGCGCTGCTCATTTCCTATAATGAACACGCCACCCCCTCTCCTGCCAGGCCCGATTTCCAAACCTCCGCCAGGGAAACAGGAGCGGGAGGATCTCGAACCCACTCCCTGCTGCCGCGTGGGAGGACGAGAGGCTGACATGGAAAGGAGATCGGAGGAACAAATGCTGAGTGCTGGGGCCTGAACTTGGGGCGCAACTTGCAGAAAATGGTCTCGGGCATTGCCCTGTCGGGCTCCTGGCTCATGTACCCGCTCCATTCCACTGCTCTGCCCTGTCCCCTGGCCGTCTGCTCCTGTCCTTGCGTCCCCTGGCTCCTGTCCTCCACCATGCTGCCCGCTGCTGCAATAGGACCTAGGAAAGGGCCAGCCAGAGACACAGCGCCTGGGTCATAGCCCCACCACTCCACAGGCGGCCGGTGCTGCCACACGTGGGCATCTGCCTTCAGCATGTGGCACACCGCACCTTCCCCACGTCTTCCCAAACTAAAGTGGGACACACGGACACGTGCCCACGCTGGTATACAGACCACACCTGGACAGAGCCACACATCTGACACACCCACTCCACCCCAAGGTGTAGTCTACACCACCTACCCCAGCACACGGCACACCGTCACGGCCAGTCACCCCACAGACTCTCACGCACCCCTCAACACACACACATACCTGACATGCACACTCTCACACACACACTTCTACATGCATTTTCAATTTCCAAACACTTAAACATGTGTGCGTGTGCACATGCACTCATGAGAGACAGAGAGAGAATGAAAGTGAGAAAGGAGGGTGCCAGGTCGGGACTCAAACCGCAGTTGGCCATGTGGTAGTCCAGTACTTTAACCACCACGCCGCCTATGGGCCCCTGTATTTTCTTTACTATATCTCATATATATTTCTTCTACTTAAATTAATTTTTTTTTTTTTTTTTTTTTTTTTTTAAGAGAGGGAGGGACCAGACCAGATAGCATAATGTTACCATCCCTGGACTCCCACAGTCGACTGTGATTTGAGTCCTGGACCTGGTGTGCATGAGTGTGCATGCCC
>NW_006159774.1:1065884-1083698 GCF_000334495.1 Tupaia belangeri chinensis
CTCTCCAAAAAAAAAAAATCACCCCCTGGGAGGGATGGCCCCACCCAATCTCTTCTTTATTCTCCTTCTGGGATTTTGCGCATGCACACACACACGCCTGGCATGATCTTCAAGCTCCCAGGCCAGGACTTGAACCATGGTTTGAGGAGGGGTCCAGACCTTCACCATTATGCCACCTGCTGGCCCTGTCTTTGTTCTGTTTTCTTTTTTTTTTCTTTTTTTGGAGAGGTTTTTGCTATAGAGCACATGCGCTCTCCAGACAGACAGAGAGAGACAGAGAGACAGAAAGCGAGAAATCACCCCCCAGTGGGATGGCCACGCTGCAATCCCTTCTTCTCCATTCTCCTCTCGGGATCTTGGGCACGCACGCACACGCGCCCGGCGTGAGTTTAAGCCACTGGGTCCGGGACTCGAACCATGGTCAACTACGTGGGAGTCCAGTGACAACCATTACGCAAACTGCTGGTCCCAGTTTGTTGTTTTTTTTTGTTTTTGTTTTTGTTTTTTTTATGCTAGAGAAAGCGTACATGTGCAGAGAGAAAAAGCACTCCCAGATGACAGCCTGGTCACACCATCATCATTTTTCCTCCAGTTCTATCTCAAGATCCTGGACACGCATGTGCACCTGGTGTGTTCTTCAAGCCCTGGGGTGGGGACATG
Organism: Tupaia belangeri chinensis; assembly: GCF_000334495.1. Lineage (NCBI taxonomy): Eukaryota > Metazoa > Chordata > Mammalia > Scandentia > Tupaiidae > Tupaia > Tupaia belangeri. The sequence continues at coordinate 1,066,545 of NW_006159774.1, forward strand.
CGCCCTGGTGGGCCACGTGAAATCCAGCGCCCTCTGTGCAGAGCCTAACCACTGCACTACACGGCCAGCCCTGATTCCTTTATTTCTATTACCTACACACTGTGAGCCCAAAGAACAAAGCACGTATTTGCTGTTGTATTTGGTTTTTCTTGAATTAGTGTAGATGACTATATTCTCATTTACTTATTGCCCGCTTGTAATTTTTCTTTCTCGACTTGGCGTCGTCTTCTGCTGGGGCGACGGTCCAGATTTTCAAATTCCCAGCTGTCTTTCACATTCTCCTTGGCTCTTCTTCAAGCTGCTGTTCTCGAATGGGCCGTGATGACCCTTTGGCACGTGTGCTCGGCTTCCCGCCCGCGGCGATGATGTCCTTTCAAGGTTTGGTTTTTGTCTCGTTGCCCCCCTCCCTTAGCAGGATGAAACAGCTGAACGCTTCCAGCATTTGCTCAAGACCCTTCAAGAGACTCCCGCATCGCCCATCTGCTGAGACTTGGTGACCAAGGGGTGCAAAATAAGACCCGCCACTGTCCTGTGGAGCCCAGTCTATGAAGGAGTCTCCCTGAGAACATTCCTGCAGGTCGTCGGGCCCGTCCACTCCTGGGGGGTGCCCTGCTTGGGGTATGGGCAGGGAGCAGCCCCTCTCTTCTGGCCGTTCCTCTCCTCCTTGACAAGCCTACCCCTGTTCTCCCTGCTACGCCTGCTGCAGGAGCCACCTGGGGGGCATTCTAACTGCAGAGTCCATGGAATTGGAGGCACAGGTAGAAATGCACGATCTCTAGAATGCATACATGCATGTTCATGTGCACGTGTCCTACGGATGCAAGTGCATAGCGTGTGTACATGTGTGTAGGCCCGCTTTGACTTCCTAGCGCGGTTTGCCTAAAGGTCAAGAACAAAAGACATTCTGGCAGCTTGCCGAGGTGGGTCTGTAATAGCGTTCCCCAGGCCTCCTTGCAGAAATGACTAATCCTTGAGCAGGCCCAGAGAAAGCAGAGTGAGCCCGGGACATCTTGTCAGGCCAGAAAGTAAGGACGTGTTGACAACTCCGGGGCCATGGCAGCAGGGCACGGACATCGGCTTGACTGGGCCCCAGTGGCCAAACTGGGACTGTTTGTGCATCAAATTCAGGAATGTGTTACTGGGTTGTTGGGAAACTCATGACACATTTTCACATGGAAAAACATGTCATGACTCTCCCAATGACTAATATAAACACTTAAAAACGGGAATGCGTGCACCCACACTGATGGTAAATAGAGAAGCCAATGCTGGGGAGAAGAGAGGCGCGATACTGGGAACGCGACTGAGCGCCAACGGCGAGCGGAGGGAGAGCTGGAGTTGGGAGCTCACCTTTGTATCTATCGCAGTGAAGACGGTCAACCACAAAGCACCACCGGTAGCCCTGAGTCTAAGGGCACGTGGTGAGGAAGAGCAGGCTGTTTTCACAATCTCAGAGGGTCTCCCCGCAGACTGGTTATTAGTCACAAGGAAAACAAAAACTTCCCCGTACTGTGCGGTGGAGAAACCGGATCGTGCCTCCATCGAGTGATCAAAATGTCCAGGAAGGAGCGCTGGCGACTTGCGCCTCCAGGTGAGCACTCTGAGAAGAGCTCAGTACGCTCTACGAACTGTTTTACACGGAACCAGAATAAATACCCAGAGACGAGTGGCAGGAAACAGCAGATGAATGCACACTGCCGTGCCTATTTTAACAATAAATAAATAAAAAACGCAGGATGTGGTTGGTTGTATCCTTCCAAAGATGATTACTTTATAAAGGACCAAAAAGGACTGTGAAGATGTTCCAGATTTAAAAAAGCTAAAGAGGGGGGTCAGCAGGTGGCATGGTGGTTCAGGCGCTGGACATTCCCACATGGCCGACCACAGTTCGAGTCCCAGCCCTGGTGCCTAGCTTTCTCACTCCCCACTCCTATCTCTCTCTCTCTCTCTGTATGTGCTCCTATCTGTGTGTGTGTGTGTGTGTATGTGATCAAATTAAAATAAGTGGATGAAAGCATAAGATAAAATAAATAATTCTCTTTTAAAAAAAAATAGGCTAAAGAGACAACAACTAAATGCAATCTGTGGGCCCTGGGCTAGATCCAGTACTAAGGGGAAAAAAACAATATACAAGGACACTATGGCTTCCACTGAGAAAGCCCGAATGTGAAAGTGAAAGAAGAGCGCGCTCCGATGTTGGAAGGACCGAAGCTGAGCCCCACACCGTGAGCGTGAGATTACTAAGAGAACACCCCTCGCGAGGTCTTTAGGGGTCAGGGGCCATGAGAGATGGAAATGGAGCTTCAAAGACTTTGGATGAAACTGTGCCTGTGTGCGCGTGTGTAGAGAGAGGGAGAGTACAGACAGGCTGGAAGTGAGGTGAGATGATAATAGGAGGTCTAGGGTGAAAGACATTAGCGTGTCCTTTGTAAGCTTGATTTTTGCAATTTAGTCATAAGTTTGAAATTATTTCCAAATCAGAAGGTTTCTTAAAAAACTTCAGATTTGGGACCAGCAGTTGGCGTAATGGCTACGTCGCTGGACTCCCATGTAGTTCGAGTCCTAGACCTGGTGGCTTAAACTCACGCAGGGCACATGTACGTGCATGCCCAGAGGAGAATGGAGGAGAAGGGATCGTGACGTGGCCATCCCTCCTGGGGAGTGATTTCTCACTTTCTGTCTCTCTGTCTCCCTCTGTCTTTCTAGCTAGCACACACGCCCTATAGTAATAAATAAATAAATAAATAAAATTTTAAAACTTCAGATTCAGGTCAGCCAGTGACATGGTGGTTAGGCGCTGGATCACATGTGGCTGGCATCACAGTTCAAGTCTCAGACCTGGCAGCTTGAAAAACGTCAGGCGCATGTGCACACGTGCCTAAAATCCCAAGACGAGACCGGAGAAGGGATCGCAATGTGGTCATTGCCCTGGGGGGGATTCCTGTTTCTTTTCTCTCTCTCCAGCAAACACACACACTCTCTCCATGGCAACAAATACAAAACTTCAGATTCTAGGGCTTGAAATTTTAGACTCTGTATAAATACAAACATTCAAAAAGAAAAATAATTTTAAAACAGTGAAAAATGGAGAATTACGGCTGTAATGAAATGCCCATGATCTCTGCCAAGTGAAAAAAGCAAACTATTGATTGATGTAGAGTGTGTTTTGAGTTTTGTCTTTAAAATGTTCGTTTACAGGGGCCAGCAGGTAGCATAGTGATTAAGATGCTGGACTCCCACATGGCCAACTCTGGTTCAAGTCCTAGACCTGGGGGCTTGAAACTCATGCCAGGTATGCATGCCCAAAATTTTGGGAGGGGAATGAGGATAAGGGATTATGACCTTGGACTTTGGGTGAAACTGTGCATGTATGTGGCCATCCCCCCAGGGAGTGATTTCTTGCTTCCTGTCTCTCTGTCTCTGAGAGTGTACACATGCCCTATAAGCAAAAATCTCTCAAAAAACAGTTGACATGTGCCGGCATACAGTCTGCCAGAGCCGCGGTAAACTGCAGCAGAAGATAGGTACAGCCAGGGGATTTGCGGGTGAGGGGATCTCTTTTAACCTTAATATATTTGAGGGCTTTTCTTTTTTTTTTTTTTTAGAGAGATTTTCACTGTAGGGCGCGTGCGCTCGCCAGACAGACAGAGACATAGAGACAGAAAGCGAGAAATCACCCCCCAGGGGGGATGGTCACGCCGCAATCCCTTCTCCTCCATTCTCCTCTCGGGATCTTGGGCACGCACGCACACGCGCCCGGCGTGAGTTTTAAGCCACCAGGTCCGGGACACGAACCGCGGTTGACTACGTGGGAGTCCAGCGACATAGCCATTACGCTAACTGCTGGTTCCCTTGAGGGCTTTTCTTAAAGCAGGTTTTAGGAAAGTGTGCAAAACCCTTAAAGATGGGCAAAAATGGTTACTGAATCTGAAACTGGCCTTTTATTGTCCTTGAGCTGTTTTACAGTTCTGGAGCCACAGATAATCTGATGGTAAGGCACGTGATTCCCGTCTATAGAAATGTAAACAAATTGTGTCTGGTGGAATGTGCTAGAATACTGCCCTGTGGGTCGACAGACTTTACAGCTAGTTCATTCTTTTTTTTAATATTTAGGACTGCCTGTTTTCTCAGGCCCCAACTGCCTTGCTAAAAGAAATACCTGACGCCAAGTGATTGCTCTAATGCGTTAGAGGCTGTGGGCCCCGAGTGCAGTAGTGAAGTGCAGTGCACCAAGTGTCAGACCCCACGCGGCCAACGCCAGAACTCAGTCACGGGGGACTCCCCACTCTGACATTATCACACCTAAGCCTCCACCCTGGTCTATCATAAAAGGGGTACATTTTTACTTAACTCCTTTACAGTGAAATCAAACCCCAAACCATGAAATTTCACACATTCAACCACTACCAAGACCAAATTTCAAAACATGAACCTTCGAGGGACAAACCATAATACCTATGTAAGTGTAGCACTCTGAATTCTCTTGAATTGGTTGTGACAACTACTGAGTTCCTCATTATTAATGAACTTTTTTGTAAAGTGCTAAACAGGGCTAGCCCCACAGCTTAGTAGTTAAGAGAGCTGGATTCCACATGGCTGACTTTGGTCTGAATCCCAGCCCGAGGCTTGAAAAAGCCTCTCGGAGGACCAGCAGATGGCATAATGGTTACGTAGCTGGACTCTCACGTAGTCGACTGTGGTTGAGCCCTGGACTTGGTGGCTTAACCCTATGCTGAGTGTGAATGTGTGTGTCCAAGATCCCAAGAGGAGAATGGAGAAGGGATTGCAGCGTGATCATCCTCCCAGGGTGTGATTTCTCAGTTTTTATCTCTGTCTCTCTGTCCTTTGGCGAGCACAAGAGCCCTATAGCAAAAATCTCCCTAAAAAAAAAAAAAAAAAAAGGAGGAGAAGAAGAACAAAAAGAAAAAACTCTGGGCCTGTGTGTCGGCGTGCCCGAAACCCCGGCAGGACGGAGAAATGGAGGAGGAGGTATCGTGGCATGACCGTGCCCCACTAGGGAGCCCTCTCTCCCTCACCTCCCTTCTCTGGTCTCCCTCTGACAAGCACGGATGCCCTCAGGTAATATTTTTAGAAAATGCTGTGTTCACCATACATGTGTGTGTGTAGGAAACAATCCTGACCAGAAGCATTCGTTACTTTTATCATTCACTAAAGGTAACTTCTAGAAACGTTTTAAGGTAAAAGTATCACTGAGCTTCCAGCAGCTTTCTAAACCAGAACTCCACGGCAGGGGTGTCTCCCGGTTAGGACTCCACCCCACCAGATTTGATGGGCTCAAGGCCAAACTTCCCACATCAGTCCAGTATGGGCACGACCACAGGCAGGCTCCCAGAACCCCCACCTCAGCCTTCCCAATGCGCTTGTCTGAACGTGTCCCCCCAAAATTCGGCAAGCCACTGGTGTTGAGAGGGTAGGAGCTTGATAGTGTTACAAGGGGGGTCCCCATGATTGAATCCTGGTGCCTTATAAAGGGGAGGCAATGAGCCAGAGACACGTGCTCTCACATCTGTCCCCGTCACGTCGCCTGCAGCAGGAAGGCCTTCACCAGTTGCGCTCCTGGACCTAGGACCTCTAAGCTGAGCTGGAAAACCTCTATCTTTATAAGTTTCCCAGGCTGCGGGCGTTACCAGCAACACGACGGTGCCAAACACCAGGACTCCTGCTCTTCAGGACAGCCACTGTAGCAGGGTCGTCTGCTGTCGGGAAGGACGTGGCCAGAGTCAGACCTCCTCTGGGAAAGAAACCGTTTCTGTTTCTGACTGGCTGAACCTTTCCGAGGGCAAGACATTCTGAGCTCCTGTGTTTTCTTGATGTTTCAAGGATATATAAAAATAAAGTAATGCCAAGAGAGAGTCCCAAGAATGGCAGTAAATTTGAAACATTTATGTTGAATACAGGAATGTTTTTTGTTTTTTTTTTCTTTTTCTTTTTTTTTTGGAGAGGTTTTCGCTATAGGGCACGTGCGCTCGCCAGACAGACAGAGAGACAGAAAGCGGGAAATCACCCCCCAGGGGGGATGGTCACGCCACAATCCCTTCTCCTCCATTCTCCTCTCGGGATCTTGGGCACGCACGCACACGCGCCCGGCGTGAGATTTAAGCCACCGGGTCCGAGACGCGAACCGCGGTCGACTACGTGGGAGTCCAGCAACATAGCCATTACACTAACTGCTGGTTCCCAATACAGGAATGTTTTAATACAAATTCAGTAAACAGCACGATATAACTGCATGCTCGTCGGATAATAAGATTGGGGTTCTGGAGCACTCTGGGGTGCTAAAGACTGGCTCCCCACCGTGGCCAGAGTGTGTGAACAACCTCGTGCACTGCTCAGATTTGAGGTCTCCCGTCCAGTCGCCGTTCTCAGTGGCCGCCAACTGGTGTCTGGGAAGGCAATCTCCATGCTGTAATCTGTTTTCAGTCACTTGACTCAACAGTCAAGTGGTTTGATCTTTTGGCTGATTCTCAGGGAAATTCTAAGAAGACAATCCTGTATGTTGTCTCTCTTTTCCAATAAATAGAATTAGTGTCTTTCCTTCCTGCCGTTTTGCATTGAAAGGTGGCAGCGCCTTACAGCCAAGCGCCTTACCTCCTCGGGAAGGTCTTTGATGTTTTGTTCTAAGGACGAAGTTGGCTATGCACTCAAGATATTTTTTTAATGAGCGTATTTATTACAAAAGCAAAATTATGCTGAGAAAGAAATGATAAAATGCAAGCAAAGAAAAGAGAAAAACAAAAGTCATTCATGAGCCCAGTAACTGTAGGCCAAGGTTTCGTTAACACCTTTCTCTATGTCCTTAATAAGAGCGATTATTGTTTGTTTTGTTTTTTGTTTTTTTTTTTGGAGAGGTTTTTCGCTATAGGGCGCATGCGCTCGCCAGACAGAGAGAGACATAGAGACAGAAAGCGAGAAATCACCCCCCAGGGGGGATGGTCATGCCGTAATCCCTTCTCCTCCGTTCTCCTCTCGGGATCTTGGGCACACACGCACAGCGCCCGGCATGAGTTTTAAGCCACTGGGTCCGGGACGTGAACCGCGGTCGACTACGTGGGAGTCCAGTGGCATAGCCATTACGCTAACTGCTGGTTCCTGAGAGCGATTATTGTTTTAAGGTTTGATTAGAACATTATTATTCCCACAGCAGGCAACATTTATTTATTTACGGTCAGTAACTACATTAAGTAGAGGGATGACTAACATCATTTCAGAAAATACAGAAGACAGCTGTGTAGAGTAGAGACAGTTATCCTCACTTCCTAACAGAGGAAGCAGACCGAGAGGGCTCTCCCACCTTACTGAAACCATGTGACTAATTGGCAGCCGCTAAGACTCGAATCCCGAGGCCAGCGGATGGCCTACATTGCTAGATCCACATGGCCAACCACAGTTTGAGTCCCAGATCTGGTGGCTTGAAAATCACGCTAAGTGCATGTGCGTACGTGCCCAAGATCCCAGAATGGAGAAGTGATTGCAGCATGGCCATCCCCCTCGAAGGTGTGACTTCTCACTTTCCCTCTCACTGTCTCTGTCTCTCTCCAGCAAGCACACACACCGTATGGCAAAAACCGCTAAAAAAAAAAAAAAAAAGACTCAAGTCTTCCTGACCCCCAAGCTCAAGCTCTTACCTACACCGTTTCCTAATCCAGACCTGCTTTTGTAAATATAGTCTAAAAACGAAACTGAAATCCTCTTGGACTTACAATTCTGTTATCAGCTTTTACATGTAGTATATTATTAACATCCTTCAATGCCATTTTTTATTCTCCTACAAATTTAATGGCTACATCGTGTTTCCATTATATGGGTATGTTTTATTTATTTTTAAACAGCTCCATATCAAAACAAGAAAGAAAAACTGGCTGTAAAATATTCAAACAATACATAAGAATAAAGAAGTGGAAAGTGTAAGTCCCCCTTCCCTGTCCTGCTGAGTCCCCCCCCCCCAGGAAACGGCCATTAATGGCGTGACGTCTGCTCCACACAGTTCCCTTATGTCGTTTTCTCGATGCGATGTAATTTATTTATTGTTCTCCAAAGCAATGGGGACATATTGATCTGCTGCTTGCTTTTCACCCACAATGCATCATCAATAGCATTCCAAATCCATGTATCTTTTCTTCTTTCTTTTTAAAACAGGGTCTTGCTATCACGATCCTCCTGCAAGACAGGGTCTTGCTTTGTTGCCAGGCAAGCCTGGAACTCAGAATCCCCCTGCCTCAGCCTCCAAGCCACTGGGACCATGGGCATGTGGCGCCACGCCAAGCCTTTGGACCGGGAATCAAACCTGGGCTTCCCATGTAGTTCCAGCCTGCAGAGCAGCACCTTAGCAGCGTGCACCAGTCAGAGGGCCTGCATCCTTCTGAAGGCACACGAATCAGGAAGTCAATCTGCCTCTTGTCTCGAGCCCTTGGGAGGATGGTGGAGCAGTTTTAGGGGGGGCAAGACAGCAACAGGAACTGCTGTGGGGGTCAGAAACATCAACAGCTCCATTTCAGACATATCAAATCCAATGCCCGTGAAATGCCCAAGTGGCAATGTCACACGGGCACTTGACGTCAGGACTGTGGCGCTCAGGGGGTGTGGGGCTGGGTATAGAAATGCAGGCACCAAGAGAGAATGGGGGTATGCGCTATGGCTCACACGTGCCCCCCAAATTCACGTGTTGGAAACTTAATCCCCAACACAACAGTGTTGAGAAAAAAATCCAGAAAATACTTATAAGCAAAGAAAGAAGAGAGACCTTTAAGAGGAGATTAGGCCAGGAGGGCTCTGCCCTCTGGAATAGGCTAATGCCATTGCCACAGGAGTGGGTTATCTTGGGAGGGGGTTCCTGAAAAGCGAGTTCAAGCCCTCGTGCGCTCACTCACATGCATGCTCTTGCCAGGGGAAGATGCAGCAAGACGATTCTCACCAGATGCTGAGCAGATGCTGGCACCTTGCCCTTGGCATTCTTAGTCTCCAGAATCTTCTGCCAAATAAAGCCTTTTCTTTATAAATTACCCAACCTCTGGCATCCTGCTATAGCAACACAAAACAAACTAAGACAGTACATAAATCCACGGCAATGGGTCCCTGCGGCCTTTGGAAAAGGGCATTTGGTCTTCAATTCACCTCAGTCCCCACCCCTCCCTGTTGTCTCCCAGGCCTGGGCCTGGGTGTCATCTGCACTGGGTCTGCTCCATCACTCACTTCCTGCCAGGTCACCAAGCTGTTGGATTTTGACTGGGATATTGTCAGCAGGCATAAGACAAAAACATCTACAACCTGGAACTAAGGAACCCAGCCTGTCATCCCAGCGTGCTCCTGGAGTATTGTTCAAGAGGTCCGCCCAAAGGCTATTCCACTATAAGGAATGCATCTTTATTTGCCTTGCTCCTGACTATGGATGGAAAGTCCGCATTCTTTGCAGTTACACATTAACCTGTAGCTTTCTGCCAGGTAAAGAGGCACACCTCAGTCAGGATTTCTCTGCCCTGTGGGGCAGTAACTGGCTTTGACGGAAGCCAGAGGGAAGCACACATTCAGGCCGACTGATCTCACCAAAACATCATGATTTCTTGCCAGGATCTCAGCCCCTCCGCACTGTCTGGGGCCGTGTTGCACAACAGCGCCTCCTTCAGGCTCACATACTCAGCCTCTGGGGTCCTATCTGGGAAAGCCAGCAGGGATCGGCAGGGTCTGGACATGTTTGGGAATTTCCTAGTCCTGTGCTCCAGAGCAAGTGTTTTCCCATCAACTATGCTGGATTCTTTCAACCTAGTGTTCAAGTCCATCCTTGAGTTCCAGAAGATTTGTTTTTATACCTTTGAAACTTTTCTCTCTTCTTTTTTCTCTCCTCCTCCTTCAAGAATTCCTAAGCATTGGATGTTGGATTGCCTCAAGATTTTTTTTTTTCTTCTCTCCCCTCTCCCATTTTCTGAGGGATCTTCAAAATGTTCATGGCAAACATGTACTATGAGAAAAAACTGCTCGAATTTCATATTTTTTTTTTTGCAAATACTTCAATTCCATTTTCCATAAACCTTTTGAAAAGTCCCTTTGCACTGTATTTTGATTTACTTTTTGAAAGAACACCTCAACTTCATATCCCATTACCTCTATTGGACATCTTGTTTTTACGTAACTTTTTTTAATTGCCAGAGGGCACCCAGAGAAAGCAGGCCTGAGAGGGGCATGGTCACATCAAAATCCTTTTTCCTCCATTTCTCCATCCCAGCAGGATTTGGGGCATGTAAGCACACACACTGGTTTTCAAAGCACTAGGGCCCAGATTCAAACCCCAGTCAGCCCTGTGGGATCCAGCTCCCAATGCACAGTGCTTAATAACCACTGTGCTGTGGGGCTGGCCCTACCGTTTTTTGTTTTTCTTTTTGTTTTTTTCTCACTAGTCAGGAGCTTTATCTCTATCTTTGTTTCTTTTTCATAGACTTCTGTTCTGCTTCCTTTGATGATGTGACTGTTAGGTTTTCGGTTTTTTGTCTTAAATGCTCTTTCTACTCTGCATTGTCATTTTCCTTTTAGGAATGGGTTGATTTGACCTCTCCCTTCACACTGCAAGTTTTTCTCAACCATCTGAGAGCTGCTGGCTGTCTGCACTGTGTGTGTGTGTGTGTGTGTGTGTGTGTGTGTGTGTGCGTGCACGTGTATTTACTGACTGGTGGACTATGGGGTGCTGGGACAGTGAGTTTTTTCATCGGGGGAGTATCTGGAAATCTTTCCTCTGAAAGGAGTTTTTCCAAAGAAGAACGTTCCAGTCAGCCACCTGACGGATAGACGCCTGGCTCGAACGCTCAAGCACAGCAAAGGGGTTGGGGGTGGGGTGGGGGCACCTTGATACAAGCAGACGCTCTCTTTACTGTCCTCCCACCTGCTTGCAGCCCTATGCCTCAGAGCCCTCTGCTTTGCCTGGTGTCCTCCAGTGCAGGGCACCCCTGGTTCAATTCTCTAAGCAGATGCCTAGTTGCAAGGGGAGGAGGGGCAAGAGTAGCTGTCTGTGACGAGCAGGGGCATAGGAGCCTGCTCCTGGGGCCTGTTTCATGTCCGGCCTGTGCCTGGATCTGCGTTGCAACGTGTGAGGTTGGGGACCTCCCACTCCTGGGCCTCTGGGGGTTCCTAGGGCTAGTCTCTCCCTCTGCTGTGTGACTCTGGGCTGCATTCCTTCGTCAGTGTCCTTCAGCCGGTTTCCCCATCCCCTTATCTCCTCCCACATCAACTCTGTCCTAAGCGATAACCCTGCCACTCCTGCCTATCAATACAGCGATGTTTAGAGAGGAAGAGATAAACACAGGTGGTCGGTACACTGTGCCCAATTAGAACACTGCTTTCTTTTAAAAATCTAATGACATCAGTTTAATATTTCTTTTACAAATTTTTTCTGACAGTTTTTTTAAATGAACTATTACTAATTTCTAACTTTAATGCTTCAAGACATGGAACCTGAACTGGTTCTTTGGACAACTTTCTAAGATTTTCTTCAGACCTTGGAATATAAAAATCTCTAGGTAATGTTCCAAAGTATAATTGAAAAAGAAGTATGTTCTGTTTTTTACCAAAAAGGTAAACCTTACGAAACCTCGTTAATTATTAAAATGATCTAGATTTTTATTTATTGCCTCCTTGATCTGTAATAAATTGATACCGGCAGTAGTCGTCTCAAATGCTGGGGTTTTTTTTTTGGAGAGGTTTTAACTACAGGGTGCGTGCGCTCGCCAGACAGAGAGAGACAGAGAGACAGAAAGCGAGAAATCATCCCCCAGGGGGGATGGCCACACCGCAATCCCTTCTCCTCCGTTCTCCTCTTGGGATCTTGGGCACACACGCACACGCGCCCAGTGTGAGTTTTAAGCCACCGGGTCTGGGACGCGAACCGCGGTCGACTACGTGGGAGTCCAGTGACATAACCATTATGCTAACTGCTGGTCCCTCAAATGCAATTGTTTTTGTCAATTTTTCAAAAACTGCCTTTCCAGCAGTTTTGCTTCTATTTGATCTTGTTTTATCCACAAATGTAGGTGCATGGCTTTTGTATCTTCGTTATAAATGCCCTTTTTTCTATAGGGCCCATACACTTGCCAGAGACAGACACAGAGAGAGGAAGTGAGGAAGCGCCCAGGGAAGGATGGCAGCCTCTTCTGTACCATTCTCCTCGGGGGCTTGTGGGCATGCGCGCCCTCCCGCCCGGCATGTTTCCTAGCCTCTGGGTCTGGGACTCAAGCCACCGTTGGCCATGTGGGATCCAACCCACCTTAATCTCCACGCCATCTGCTGGCCCTATAAATGCCATCCATCAGTGTGCAATGACCTCGTTGTCCTATTCATTGCTATTTCCTGGGGTTCTGTCATTCATGGGTACCCCTGCAGACGGATGGTGTTCCCTGAGCCCATGGACTGGGGCGGCAGTTCAGAGACACTGAGGGGGTCTGCAGGGTTGGCAATGAGGAGCTGGGGCATGGGAGGTACAGCCTGGGGAAGAATGGGAAGTGAGAATGCAGAGAAGGCAGGTCTCTGTGAGTGAGGCGCTTTTAAGAAACTTGGCTGAAGGGGAGAACGGATACCGCCTGGGTCAGAGGGAGACCTGGCACTCGGATGCTGTGGGAATGGGGGGTGGGAGAGGCCAAAGGTCCAGAAGGTTAAGGCAGCAAGAAGCAGGGACACAGGGTCTGGCTGGGGCTGCCTGGGACAGAGCAGGTCGCCTCCTCTCCTGCAGCTGCCGAGGGCTGGGGTCGCGCAGGAAGGGTCAGGGAGACCCCAGTGGTAGGAGGCACAGCACTCAGAGAACAGAGAACTGGCTGGCTGGGAGACCTGAGAGGTATGCGCTTGAATTAACCAGGGTGGGAGGGGAGGCAGAGCGAGGGGACAGAATGAGACCAGAGGGGGAAGCCCGGGGCGTGGTCTACCCGGATGTGATCAGTTTCAGTGCTCCATCGCCTAGGAGCTTGGCCGGCAGGTGGCCCAGGCTGATGTCGTCAGGACAGTGGTTCAGGAGTAAGAACACAGACAGGGTCCAGGCCCGATAGGGCCTAGAAGAAAAGGCCCTTCTGGGGACAAGATGTGGTGTAGGAGGTAATGGAGGGGGCTCCAGGGAAGGCTCAGCCCTCGTGGTCATGCCAAGAACAGGGCAGGTGATACTTTTCTAGGAGACTGGAAGTGACCGCAGTCAAGGATGGACGCCAGGTAAGGCTGGTGGGATGGAGGGAGGAATGCTCACAGGGATCAGCGGCCCAGGCCCTGGAGGCCAGGTGCTGTACTGGCAGACGGCAGGAGGTAGGATGCAGGGGCAAGCTGTGAGGGTGGCCCTGGCCTGGCATGCCGCTCTGCAATGCACAGCCTCCCACTGGCTGCAGGGCAACCACGGCAGCAGCTCTGGGGCTTCTCTTGGGGGAATGCTGGGCCCCAAATCCTGGTGCCCAACCCAGGCTGGAGCCACAGGCAGCTGGGCAGCCACAGCCTCGGAGCTGTGTGTGGTGGGAGGACCAGATGCACTCTTGCCCTGACCCAGGTCTGCATCATTTGGGGGTGGGGTGGGCCTGGACTTGCCCCCTCAGAGCCAGTTCTCCACACACTCACATTCACCACAGGGTTACCATGCACTCAAGGACACTGAGCAGAGTGCAGGGCTGCGAGGGCCCTGGGGCAGTGGGTGCAGCTGAAAGCACGTGGAGGCTGGTTCATTCCCAACGAGGGCCCTTGGTTTAGCCATGCAGGTGGCTCTGGCTCGTGAAAGCCCTGGGTGGGCTTTTCCGCTGTTAGAAGCTTGGAAAAATTAGTCCGGCTGGGCCACAACTTGCTGGTGACCCTGGCCAACCTCCTCCCAGCCTGGTCTCCTCCCTCCCAGAGCCAGAACTCGGTGAATGGCCAGGCACTTACTGCGGGGACCTGGAAGGACTGGTGTCTGCCACAGGGGCGTGTGGGAGCTGCTCCATCTCCCGGCAGGCAGCCGGACGAGCAGGACCGCGCTCTCAAGCAGGTCAGAGGCTTCAGGGGAGGCTGTGGAGAGATCACCTGCCACACTCCTGAATGCAGGGGGACCCCAGTCCAGAAGGAGGGGAGACCCAGGATCACCCAGGGAGCCAAGGTGGCAGACCACAAGCTTTAAGGGGTCTCCCTTGCCCGCAGCTGCCACCAAGAGGTGGGACCCTTTGATGAAGTACAAATCAGGCAGGGATGTGAGTCACCCTGTAGACACCTCGGACATAGTGAATGGAGAGGCGAGCCAGGCTTAAAATAGCTAAATAAATCTTTAATATTTCTAATTGCAAATGTACAGAAATTGCACAGCCACACAGAGTCTCAGAACACCAACAACTTTCTCTGTACATTATTACATAGGCAAGAGTCACCGCTGGAAGCAGGCGTCCCAGCCCAACTCCAGCGCTTGCATTTTCTCCTTTTCACATACTTACAAAAGGGGGCGCGGGGCTGCGGGGTGGGGGCTGGGGCGGTGGCTGAGTGTAGAAAAGAGAGGGGCTGTTTCCCTGGACAGTCTGGGTCCTGCAGACAGGGGCGTGGAGGAGGTGCACCTGGGGAAGACACTTGGGGAGGGGTGAGTGTGGAGCCCAGGCCTTGGGTCCCGCCCCCTGTTGGGCAGTTGGAAAGTCTTCATTTAAAGGAGGTTTGGCAGTTTCTTTCACTCTGAACATAAAAGTTATGCAAAAAATAAATTAAAAAAAAAATCAGGTTCCGTGTTGGAGTGTGTGTGTGTTTGGGGGTGGGGGGACTGTGGCACTTTTCTTCAGCAGAGTTTGGGTCTTAGTGACCACGGGTCCTGGGTTCTGGCTTTCCTCGAGCACAATGTCCTTCCCCTGACCTCTGGCTGCCCTGTTCTGGCGGAGGTAGCGCCCAGGACCCGGGGATGGGTTCTCTGCGGCCTCAGGCAGGCGCCCCCCGTCACTGGCCCCTCAGCCTCCAGCCAGACAGCATACTGCAAAGCCAGCGGTAAATGCCACGGGCAGGGAAAACACAAACACCCAGTCCAGGCCTGTTCCTCCTGCCCAATACTGATCTCGAGGTTGAAAGGAGAAGAAAACCGTCAGGAGAGCAGCGGTCCCGGCACCCCTCGGCAGCACCAGGACTAGGGGGCTATGTACAACCATTAGGGGAGGGTACATTACAGTCAAACACAAGAACATTTACAAAAATCGGCAGACTTGCAGGTAAGATAAAAATCTGTGAAGGGTCTGTACACTTTACAGTTTGCACTAGGTAAATAAGGCTCTCGGCCTGAGAGCTCACAACCCACACTAGGGGCGGCCGGCACCAGCCACAGGCGGCGGCACTGGCCTGCACCTTCCTGCCCAGGCCCTGGGAACTGCCCCATATTGCTAAGAGGTGCTCGGTCCGAGGTCGCTATACGAGGCGTCGCAGGAAGGGAGAGGCAGGGAGGAGGGCAGGGCTCATGACATTGGGGGGACACGAGCGCAGCCAGGCCCTGCCTGAGTGGCCACCCTGACCCAAACACACAGTGCAGGGATGTGGACAGAGCAAGGGCAGGAAGAGGTGGTGGCAGGGCCTCAGCGCCCACCTCCTTCCCTCCTGAGGTCCATGACCCTTGGCGGCCCAGCCCTTGCCACTTCTGGCCTAAGTGAATTGTAGGTTACACCTAAAAGCCCCTTCACCTGTCCAGCAGCCCAGGAGGGGGTGTGGTATGGCTCTGGGCCACTGCTCCGGCACTCCCACCCTTCCCAGTGGGGACTCGGTGACCAGCTTCAGCTGCAGGGGCAAGAGGTGGCAGCTCCTGCAGCCTGCCCAGTCCTGGCTCTGCGGCCTGGGCAAAGGCCCAGCTCTCGCCCTGGGCTATGTGGGGCCAGGGTCTGGGATCTGTTGCGAGGGACAGAGAGGGGCTGAGAGAGAGCCCAGCTCCTGCCCGTCTAGGTCCCAAAAGAGGGCTGGGAAGGGGCCGATAAGCTACAGACAGCCTAGAGCTGAGGAAAACCGGCCCCAGCTGTGGGGCCCCCTCCCCTGTGCAGCGCCTGAGTCCTTGGCTGGGGCCGGGAAGGGTGAGGAGGAGGCCGGCCGCACCCACGGGGCCTGGTGCAGGCGCTGCTGTCTTGGAGAGGGAGCAAGTCTAACATCCTCCAGGGCCGCTATTTCCCATGCAGTGCGCACGCTCAATTTAAAAGGCCCCTGCGTTCCAGCAAGCGAGCAAGCGGGCTTTTGTTTCTAATGCATACTGTGAAAGGAAAAAAAATCACAGTTATCCACCTTCTCAGGGCCTGCGGGCATTAGAATTTTTCAAAACCATCAGTCAGAAGAGAGGTCACCTTCTCTCTCGGGGCAAGCACCAGCGGGCCACTCCCTAAGGGCCACTGTGCCCAGACCACACTGGGCCCCAAGGGCAGGCAGGCACAGTGCACGGGGCTGCCGGGCCAGCTCTGCCCAGATCTTTGGCTCTGGAGCCACGGAGCACCAGCCTGGGCCCGTGCGGCAGGTGGGAGCTTTGGCTCCTGCCCACAGGTACGACAGCCCGGAAGAAAAAGCCAGGAGCCGCACTGGGTCGATTTGGCAACATGAGTAAGGCAGGCGAGGAGCTGGAAGGTGGGGAGTCTGAGGCAGGGGTGGAGGAGTGATCCTCGGTTTCTCACAGTTAGGAAGGGTCCCCTCAGGCTGCATGCAGTGGCAAGTGCTCGGGGCAGAGACAGGCAGGGGACACAGAACTCTGTCTCCTCCCCACACTTCCCTGCCTGCCATCCAACCGTGGGGTTCCAGGTCCACAGGGCAGGGCCTGGCTGCCAGGGAGTCCTGGGCCCCCGCAGAGGCCAGGGGAGCCACAGGAGGGACCCTGGTCCCTTAATCATTCCCCCTGCAGGCAGCTCCCTCCCAGCGAGCAGTGGGGATACGTGCACTTGGCCAGGCCAAGAAGCAAAGGTGCCACACCCCAAATTCCACCATTGACAGACATGTTTTGGCAGGCCCCCACTCCCACCGCTGTCCCTGCTCCCCGGCGTGCAGGCTCTTCTGCCTGCACCCACACACGTTTCTCGGCCGGAAGAGGAGGGGGTGGCTGCTGCCCCGCCTCACACTGCAGTCAGTCTCTCTCGGCTCCCTCTGTGGCCCGCCTCCTGGCCAGCGGGCGGAGGGCGGGGCCTCCGCAGGCCGGGACCCTGCCCTGGGCACCACAGCGCCCCTCCCCTCCTT
>NW_006159774.1:1084070-1092917 GCF_000334495.1 Tupaia belangeri chinensis
GTTTCTCTGGTCTCCCTCGGTGGCCCGCCTCCTGGCCAGCGGGCGGAGGGCGGGGCCTCCGCAGGCCGGGACCCTGCCCTGGCCACCACAGCGCCCCTCCTCTCCTTGGGCAGGCTCCTCCCTCCTCGGGCAGGTTAACAATTGCTGCTGTTTCTGAACTCGCCGTTCTCGGTAATCTGCAATTTGGTGGGGTTGGTGGGGGAGATGCCGTTACGGGCCTGCATGCTGTACCTCTCTTTCAGCTGCGTCAGGGCGCTCATGAGGCGGGCGTTGGCGGCGTCCAGCGAGGCGATGCGCTTCTCCTGTGGGCAGGCAGGGTGTCAGCAAGGGGTCACAGGCGGGCTCCAAGGCCTGAAGGAGGGCCACACCAGGAGGCACCTCCCCGGGGCCCTGTACACCAATGCGCCCACTCAGGAGGCAGGCGCAGGGTGGCCTAGCACCACTGCTGAGAGAAGCCTTAGCATCACCCAGACCAAGACCTCAACACCTGCTTCTCATCGAACCCAGCAGCTCTCATGGCTTGATCATCAGCTGCCCAAGGCCCAGCACCCTCGCTCATGTGTGCACATGGCTCCCAGAGAGGCCGCAGCTCCCTGTCTGTGCAGTTTGTGGGCTGAGCAAGGCCTGACCCATTTCTGGAGAGTGAGGGGTCAGCTCTGAGAGGCCTCTGCCGACTGCCCTCTCTCCACGCAGACTCCAAGTTATGGCTCTGAGTCCCACTACCGCCTCGGCCAGGTCTCCCTTGCCCTCCGAGTAGCTTCCTGGTGAAAGACACTGCCGAGTACCCAGCAGGGAAGGAGCGGTCTTCCTCCTTTCCCAGCCTATCCTAGTGAACTTGTGGCCCACTGAGACCCCAGGCGGGACTCAGAGCGGAGATCCTGGTCTCTTACACCCCCTCAGCATCTGCAGTGAGATATGACTGAGAAGGAGAGAAGCCACGCCTCCACCCCCGGGTCTCCAACGCTGACCGGCTGAAGCACCAGAGCCCCCACCTGGGCATCGATGATCTTCTGCTTGGAGTCTACAGCTGCTTGCATCTCTGCATGGTCCTTCTTTAGCTCCTCCTCAACTGACATCAACCTATGACCAGAGACAGGGAAGTCAGGCTTGCCGTGGAGGCAGCAGACGTGGGGGACGAGCCCCCACACCTCATTGTGGGAGACTCGCTAACAGAGCCCTTGTTGGTCACAGACTTGCTTCCCACACTAGCCCGGGGCATAGGCCTTCCAGCTGCCCCCAGCAAGAGACATGTGCCGGGCCTGCTCTTCCCTCACCTCCACACCACTCTGCAGACTATTGCCAATTCCCAGAAGCCCCTCGGTTGTCCCTTCCCTGATGTTCTTCCAGGAGCCACTCTAGAATGGGAGTGGATGTCAGGTCTTCATGACCACCCAGAGCTAGGTGGGTGGTGCAATGCCAGACTGTGGTACAGGTGGGAAGACAAAGGCCCTGAACAGCTCTAGAACTTTCTCCACCACTCTCCATATTCACTGAGGTTGTGCAAGCTCTGTGTGGAACATCTGAGGTACCAGGAGGAACAAAATCTAGTTCTTTCCCTCAAAGAGTTTGCGAGGTAGCAGGGGTGCCAAAGCGTGAAGACCTCCACCCTGCACAACTGTGGCTTTGCCAGCAGAAGCTCAGGCCATGGAACAGAGAGCAGGGTGGGGGTTCACACACTGGAACTGGGCGGCTGGAGGACAGATCTGCGGGTGGGATAACAAGCAGGGGGGCTGAGAGGACCATCCGCAGCTCTTGGCAGTCAGGCAGGGATGCCTCTGCTCCCAGCTGCCCCTTTCCAGGAGCCCTCCTAGTCTCAGAATACTTGTCTCAGAGGCACTGTCACAGCTGGTCACGCCTACCCTCCAACTCCCGCCTTTGGCTTCTGGGCTCCATACTGTCTGCCTCTGCCCATCTCCCAGGCCACTGTTCTGCCCCAGGACTGAAGTCTACAGGGCTCTGGCCTCAGCCTCTGCTCTTGCCCCACATTCTTTCCTCAGATAAGGCCATCTACCCCCAAGGCCCTGTTTCTACTCCATCCACACAATTTCCCCAGCTCAGAGCAGCCTTGTCACAATTGGGCAAGCACCTGGCCCATTCACAGCAGAGGCACAGGGCGCCTCTAAGAGGCCAGTGGGTTAGCAGGTCAGGGAGCAACCAGGAGAAAGGACTATGGGGCCAGGTCCAGGTGGTTCTGTTATAGGAAGGCAAGATACTGAAAAAAGCCTGGAAGAGGGGGCATGCATTGGGGACATCGTTAGACAGTATTAAGGGAATAACTTGGAAAGACATTGAATTTACTCTCCTGCCCTACAAACAAACTATACAACTGGACCCAATGCTGAAAGCAAGGCTTTCAGACAGAACTGGCAGCACAGCAGAAGGGAAATCAACAAGGGGGGTCCAGCTCACAGCCTAAAAGCAGAGTAGCAAGGAAGCTGGCAGCTCACTGGGTCAAAGAAACTGAAAGTTCAAGAAGGTCAAGGCGTGCAATTTTCAGGGCACAATGCCATAGAGGAGGAAGATTTCAACTCCATATATCTCCCTAGAAGGTTCCCTGGAGTCTTTGTCTGAATACTGATAGGCATGCAGGTAAGAAAATTTCTAGGCTGGGCAAGAACCATTGGGAGAAGTACATGAAGCAATCCTGGAAGCAGGTCATATTCCTACCAGCTATACCAGAAAGACATACACAAGGCATCATGCAGAATCCCCAGAAGGAAGCTGCCTCAACAGTGAGGCCAAATCAGTCCTAGACTAAAGGTTCTGCAGGACCCACCCTAACAAAGCTTAAAAGTAAACCTCAACAGGATTAAAATGATTCCATGTAACCTCATTGTATCCTGATACAAAGCCTGAAGTAATTAAACAAACACAAAAACATCCAGCAACTATGTAAAATTCACAATGCCTGGCATCCAACCAAAAATTACTAAGTATGCAGAGAGGAAGGAAAATAAGACACACAATCAGGAGGAAAATCAATCAGTAAAAACAGACTCAAATGTCAGGTGATAAAATTAGTAGACAAGGGCATTAAAAGAACTACATCTAGCCTTCCATATCCATAGGTTCTGCTTCCATGGGTTCAAACAACCTCAGATAAAAACTATTCAAGAGTTGGGGCCAGCAGGTAGTGTGGTAGTTAAGGTGCTAGACTCCCACATGACTGACTGCAGTTCAAGTCCCAGACTTGGAAGCTTGCTTTCTCACATTCCTTCTCTCCTCCCCTCCCTGGGTCAAAATTAAAAATAAAATAAAATAAAGTTAAATAAATAATTCTTAAAAAAAAAATGGATGCTATGAACCCAAGGCTCACAAGGATAGGATTTAAAGCAAAAATGAATTCTAGAGGTGAAAATTACAATATATGAAATGAAAAAGTACTAAAATTAATAGCAGATCACACACTGATGAAGAACCGATTAGCAAACCTAAAGACATAGTAATAAAAATTAGACACAACAAAACAGAAGAAAATGAAACAAACAAACAAAAAAAACCACAGCATCATAATGTATGTGTGATAGGACTTCCAGGAAAAGAAATGGCAGAAAGTAGGGCTAGATATCTAAAACTATAAGAGTTTCACAAACGCAAGGAACACAAATAAAGTCGCGCTGAAACACATCATAAGCAACCAGTGATGAAGAAAAATATCTTAAAAAGAGCCAGGGAAAAAAAGATTTGCTAAGTTCCGAGAAACAAAGACAATGACAGTCCCTATCATGATATACTGAGGGTGAGGCCCAATTTGCTCCACTGCCTATTTTTTGAAAATAGCCATACCACAGAAATAGTTCTGCCATAATAGCAGAGTTGAATAGTTGTAGAGACCATATGGCCCGCAATGTCCAAAATACTTATTGTCTGCCCTTTTATAAAAGGTTTGCTAACCACTGCCCCACAGCAAAAAGAAGATAGACCTAAATAACCAATAAAAAACATATAATGAAATAATTTTTAAAAGTACAAAAAAGGGCAGCCAAAAAAGAACGGATGGAACAAATAGGAAACAAATAACAAGATAATAGATTTATGTATAATATCAATCATTATACTAAATATAAGTGATCTAAACACTTCAATTAAAAGGCAGAACTCATTAGAGTACATTAAAAAGCAAGACACAACAAGATTCAGTAAAAGAAACTTACTCATGGTGCTATAATTTGAATAGTCAGTGCTCCCCTAGATTCATGCTGAAACATAAACCTGAAGATTTCTCCTTTGGGAAGTGATGGGTCATGAGGGTTCTACCCTCACAAATGGAATTAGTATCCTATCAAAGAGGCATGAGAAAGCTTATTCACCTCTTCAGTCATGTGAAGACAAAGGAACAAGGCACCACATAAGAAGCAGAAATTCCTCATCAGACACCAAGTCTGCTGACACTTTGATCCTGGATTTCCCAGCCTCCGCAACTCTGAGCAAATATCTGTTATTCATAAATTACCCAGTCAAAGTGTTTTGTTGCAGTAGCCCAAATGGATGAGACAATGGATTAAATATATAAGGATGAGAAAAAGATACATCATGCCAACACTAATCAAAAGAAACCTGAGGTGGCTATATTAAGCAAGGTAGATTTCAGAGCAAGAAATATTATGAGGAATAAAGGAAGTGATTTTATAATAAGAGGTCAATTAATCAATAGTACTTAACAATTCTAATGCACAAGAACATAGAAATGAAAGGAGAAATAGACCAATCCATAATGATGACTAGATATTTTGATATCCTTTTCTCAAGTTTTTGCTATGGACAAAGCATGAGGTTGATGGGAGAACTTTCTAGCATTAATTGGTCCATATGATAGGGTCTTATAGACCCTACAAATAAATAAGCTGTAAATCCACACTCTCTCTCCTCTTATGCCTACTATTACTGTCATAAGAGAGTAAACTCCAGGACTGAGGCCTGGATTGAACTTCGTGCTTATAGACACTAAGGAAGATCTGCCCACCCTACCCACAGGTAGAGAGAGATGGGGAGTCCTCTCAGGAGAACCTGATGTCACCTTTAGTAAAAAAAATATTCACTATTAATGCCAACTGTCCCCCTAAAAGCTCCCTTTGGATAACCAAGCACCATAAAGCTCAGCGTACCCCAAACTATCACTGCCAACCCTCACCCTTCTGACCCAAACTGCTCCTCTTCCATGGTAACTGGCTCATTAAAATCCCCACACCCAGATGTTCTCAGCAGAACTCTGGAGGTTACTGTGTCCTTCCATCACCTTTATCTAATGAATGTCACAGATACACATTCTTACTTTTCCTGCCCTGAATTGCGTCCTCATTGTCTTTTCTGGTGTCCCCAATCCAGCTTCTAAATTCTCCTGAGAGAACTTACCAGGATAATTTATCTTCTTATGGGACCCCAGCATCTCTGGGTGCTGTCCTGGCCTCACTTCCACCATGCCCAACTTGGCATTCCTTCAATGACCAACACTGTACTATGCAGGACTGCTTAGGCAACTTCCTATCTCCAGGCCAGAGCTCATGCTGTCCCCATTGCCTGGGACATTCTCTTCCCTCCTCTTCTCACCCTAGTTGGCTCATTCTTCAGCTGGTCAGCCTCTTGCCCAGACCATGGCCTCCTTGGCCTGCTCAAGGGCTGTGGGAAGTCTACCCATCTTTGGGGGCAGGAAGAAGGAGGAAGCAGGCCACCCTTACCTGCTGATGATGCCCTTCATCTGGATATCCTTGTCTTCCTGCTGCCGCCGTAGTCGCTCCTCACCCTCTTCCAGCCGTGCCTGGTACTCCAGTACTAGCTTCTGTGTCGTCTCCTCCTGGCACTTGAACAGGGTCTCGTATTCCTCCAGTTTCTTGGTGGAGATTCTCAGCTTGTCCTGTAGCACCGCCAGATCCTGCCAAAAGGGCGGCGTGCCAGGGGCACCGCACCCAGGACAGAGAAAGCACAGCCTTGTCAGCCCTCCTGTGAGTGAGAGCACTGGTGGGAAGAAGCCCAACTGAGAATGTCCCAGTGACTGTGAATCTACTCACTTCATGAAGGAGCTGCCCAGGAGCCCCATCAGAGGAGCTGCAGTGAGACTCAAGCCCACTCTACCCAGGGTCTCTCACTGCAAGCTCCCTGCCTGATCACTATGGCTAAAAGGGGGATGGAAAACTCAAACCCAAATCTCAGGAGTAAGGGTATAACGAAAGTCTTAAACTTTTTATACTCAACAAAATTTAAAAATCCTTCGGACAAATGAAGCACTTCTGACAGTGCCCTGAGAAGTGTGGGCTCTGTAGGAGGGGAAACTGAGGCCCAGGTATGCTAACCATGTGACACAGAGTGACTGACCCGCAAGGTGATATCCTATTACCCTAAAGCCAGGGGTGATGGCAGCATGGAGAAACAGAGAAAGAGTAAGAGGTGAAAGCCAAGATGGTCTCTCTGGGTCTAGCTCATGGGGAGCTCTCCTCTGGGAAGGAGAATGGACCGGGCAAGAGCTGGAGAGCTCGGCAGGCCAGACAGAGAGGCAGATGTCTCTTCCCAGAGGGAGGGAGGGGAGGGCCAGTCAGTCCTGGAACCGAGATACCAGACACAGTGAGAACACAGAGTTGAGGAAGGCAGGGATCTTGGGGTGAGAATGGGCCTCCTTGCTCCCCAGCCAAATCCACTCTGAAAGCACAGTGTCCCATGTCCCTGGTCCCCTTCACATCAATATGATCGAAGCAGGTGGATGCAGCGGACCAGGAGGGTGGTAGAGGCGGTGTATGCAGCATGGAGATGGACCTTGCCCAAGGCCAAGGGGAGGGAGCTTTGCCACCCGGACCCCATGCCCTTGCCTGAGAGGTACCACAGGCTATCCTTGGGGCCCAGAGAGGCGAGAGCACCTAGAGGAAAATGGGGAATGACTGCAATTTGGGGGGGAGGACCTTGCAATGGGTACTCCATCCACCTGGGCTTTGGTCTCTAGGGGACGCGAGAGTACCAGAGCCAGGGATGCAGCCACAACTGGAAGATTCTGGAGGGCAAAGAAATAATCTTGCCACCTCACCAGATGCTCAATGTATGTGGTAAGGGTGGGATTTAGACTCTTTTATTTTTCTTTGGAGAGGTTTTTGGTATAGGGAGCATGCACTCACTGGAAAGACAGAGAGACAGAGAGACAGAAAGCGAGAAATCATCCCCCAGGGGGGATGGCCACACCGCAATCCCTTCTCCTCCATTCTTCTCTCAGGATCTTGGGCACGCACGCACACGCACCTGGAGTGAGTTTAAGCCACTGGGTCCGGGACTCGAAGTGCAGTCGACTACATGGGAGTTCAGCAACATGGCCATTACACTAACTGCTGGTCCCAGGATTTAGACTCTTCAGAACTGATTTCTCACCATAGGGGGATACAACCTCCCAATGGCACTCTGACCCAACGCCTTAATCCTGATCATTGCTACTCCTTTTCCCATGATGCGATGGAGACTGGAATGGGAAAAGAGCCCCAGTGGGCAGCTTTCCCAACTGTCCTGGCGATCCATGCCCTAGCCTCTTCATATGTGAGGCTTCCCACAGGGTCTCTTTGTGTCTGTGTGGCACCCTGGACCTGTAGAAGCTCTGTAGGCCCTGTCACCCCAGGGGTCTGGGTCCTGTACAGCTCCCAGGTGTTCTGATGTGCAGCCCAGCAGATACACCTCAGGTCTAAGCTAAATCCCTCCTGCTGCTCTTCTTCCGGATGCCACTGGCTACTGTTCTAAGGTGGGCCCAGGGGGCAAGAGGGGACAGGCCACGGCAGGAACAAGCAGCCCCTTCCCTGAGGGCTCTCAGGGGGACTCCTACCAGCTGCCACCTGGGCAGCCCCGCCCTGCCCCTCCCTGCCCGGGGCCAGCTTTACCTTTTCTGCTTGGCTGAGCTCCTCCTTACTCCTTAGCCTATCCCTTTGGGGGGGGTCTGTGCCCAGACCCTCGTCTTCTAACAACTGCGCATTCATGGTCAAGAGCCACGCGGCTGTGCGGTCCAGGGCATTGGGGCTCACGGGTGAAGGGCCCTACAATGAAACACAGCTGTGAGGGGCTGGAGCGGGGCAAAGGGAGGAGGGGCGGGGAGAGGAGGAGCCCCCAGTGAGCCACAGGGACGAGTAGCCAGTGGCCGGGACAGGGGATGGGGGGGCTCTGGCTGGCTGAGTGACTACTACTGCAGCCCCTAACCCTAAGAAACCTGACTTCCGAATGAAGGCAGAAGCAAATCAACAGTCCAGGTGCATGCTGCCTCCAGATGAGAGCCTAGGGAGCCCCAGTACGGGATGGGGTGGATACTCTGGGTTGGATGGTCAACCCAAAGCTCTTCCACTCCTGTGCTGCCTGCAGCGCTGGAGACAGGAAGCCTGGAGGTGACTTGGCCTTTGAGGGAGTTTTGGGGACTACGGGCCGGGGTGGGACCAGGGTGCTTCCACTCCAAGTTGGGGCTTTATCAGGCTTAGGTCTGAGATGGATGGACCTTCTCTGTCTCCCTAGCCCAAGCCTGTCCTGGGGGAACTGGCAAAGAGGCCTGGAGTGCCTAAGGCCAGAGCAGCCCTGGTTCCCAGGATTCAGGTAGGAGCCAAAAGGAGGGGGTGGTGGCATGCGGCAGGCTGGTAGGATGGGGCTGAACACGGTGTCGCTCAGCACGGGATGGCAGCCGGGCGCAGTGGAGGTGAAATGACCAGAGGAGGCGCATGGCATGCAATGTGTGGCCCGCCTGGGCCCGGAGCCCCACCCGGCCCCTGCCCAGCAGCACTGACCTGCTTGTGCACTGCCCGTGGCTTCAGCTCGGGGCTATCCCCCTTGGAGGAGGAGGACTGCTGCCGCAGTCGGGGCCCCGGGGCAGCCCAGGCAGGTGAGGCTGGCGCCGGGGGTGCACTT
>NW_006159774.1:1092935-1125295 GCF_000334495.1 Tupaia belangeri chinensis
GTCGATCCTCCGCTGGGGGCCGGCACTGTTCTGCCGTGGAACCGTGGGCTGCCCGCCCTTCTCAGTCAGCGACATCTGCCGCCGCGCCAGCTCGCCTGGCCGCCGCGCCAGCTCCTCCGCGGCTGTGCTGAAACTTCCCAGCTTGGCAGCGGCCGCCAACTCCTCGCTATTGCTGTGGGAGCTCAGGGAGCTGTGGCCCTCAGAGCCCGAGTCACCCAGGCCACGGGGCGACAGAGGTAGGCCGGCCGCCATCTGGTACACAGGGTTCTGGAAGGACAGCGGTGCCAGCAGCTGAGGTCGACCCGGTGCGCCCTCGGAGGTGCCTGGTGTGGTCGGTGTCTGGCCAGCCCGCCGCACCGTGGCCAACCCTGCCAGGCTCACTGGGGCAGCCCGGGCAGGCCAGCCAGCCACTAGCTGAGTGGTGGGCGTCTGCCCATCGGCAGGGAGGACGTCAGGGCCGGCAGGGGAGCCGGCCTCCCCGTCCAGTGTGCGGGCGTCTTGCAGGTCCACCATGGACAGGCTCTTGCCACCGTTGGCCATCTGAAGATCAGGCTCGTTGGCTTCTGAGTAGCTCGAGCTGCGGGCAGGTGAGGGCTGGACCCCGGAGGACCTTGTGACAAAAAACAAGTCCTTGTTTTCGGGGGTTGGAGACGGTAACCGGGTGAAATCTATCAGACTGCAGGGAGACAAGCACACACAGGGAAAGAAGGGGAAAAGAAGAACTGTGAGTGCAGCCACGGGGCCAAACCGACCGCACCCACCAACCTGCCAGGCCTGGTGGCCAAGCCAGGCTGGGGAGGGGCATGCGCTAGGGTGGTGAGGCAGGGAGTCCCAGGGACCAGCGCCCGAGACAGCTGCTCCTGTACAGAACTCTGCTCTAGGGACCGGGCTGCCTGGCAGACCCCTTCCCTGCTCAGTTGCATCTTGGGACGAGGGGTGCTGGGCCTGGCGTGCCGTGAAGACTCCCTTGCTAAGCCCAAACCTACAACTCGGGGGCTCTCTGTTCGCCTCGGTCCTGCATTGAGGTTCCCACTTCAAAGTCTCTGCCTCTTCTCCCTGCTTCTCAACAGACTGATCACCAGAACGGGGGCCTGGTGAGACCTCCCTCCGCCCAGCCTCCTGCTGCCACTCCCTTGCCTGACTGGCAGGGGGGGTGGCAAACACCAGGAATCAGGGGAGGATGTGCAGGGCATGACTCAGGGGGGGTAGGGCCTGAACTGCAGCAGCAGGCTGCACCGTCCTCGGCCCACCTCTCACCCCTGGCAGCCTCCTCTTCCTCAGTGATGCTCTGCCTCTCCAGACCCCTACCCAGAAGCCAGCTCCTTTGAAGAAAGTCTAACAGCAGAGGGCTTTGGAGGATGATGTGGGAGTGAACAGGGGATGTGCAGGGCATGACTCAGGGGGGGTAGGGCCTGAACTGCAGCAGCAGGCTGCACCGTCCTCGGCCCACCTCTCACCCCTGGCAGCCTCCTCTTCCTCAGTGATGCTCTGCCTCTCCAGACCCCTACCCAGAAGCCAGCTCCTTTGAAGAAAGTCTAACAGCAGAGGGCTTTGGAGGATGATGTGGGAGTGAACAGGGTTCTGAGTGGGCTAGAGGCAGTAAAGCTTTGGGGGGCTTGACATGGACTTAGAATGGAGAGCCAGAGCTATTTAGCCTCGGATGCAGAGGAAGCATCCAGCCCCATAGACAGGTCAGCTACAGCTACTGGGTCCACAGCATTTGTGAGCCGAGAAAAGCTGGACAAGGGCACGGATCAAGCGTGGGTCTCGGCCCTCCAGGCGAGTCTCAGAACCCATGTGCCAGGCACCTGCCAAACTCAGGTGTCTCCCCCTGAACCAACCCTTGCCTCATGACTCCGCTTGGCCCATGTAAGACTTGGGGGCATCATGACCACCCCCGGGCACCCTCAGTTCTTCAACCTCAACGTTCTCTCCTAAGAGGCCCGCCACTGCCACCGACCACCTTGAAAGGGGCACTCCTAACTCTGCACTTTGGCCTCATCCTCACCAGCTGATTTAAGCCCCTGGTGGGGAAGGGGAGGGACAGGATGGAGCATGAGCGGTTATGGAGCATGAGAGGTTCAACATCAGCTCCGAGTCCCTTAAAGAAACATCCTCATTATAACTTCAACATCCAGGAACGCTGTTTCCCCCTCTGCCACATGTGCTTCATTCACTGAGCAGAACATGCCCTGGGGCTGAGGGCTCGGAGGTAGGCTGGATCTCAGCATCTAGGTTCTCTGGGGCTTCCAATCTCACAGCCTGGCAGTCACCCAGACTCTTGTTGAAAACATACACCCCCAAGCGTCATTTTTGGAGATTCTGAATCTGGCCCAGGAAATAAGAGAACAGGTATTTTTAGCAAATACCGGGTGATGTGGAAATGCTGGAGGTATTTGGGACCAGTAACTGTTCTTCAACACCTTGTGCTCGCTAGGCCATTGCTTGTGCTTGCCCCTCTACTTAGAATGCCTTTTCCACAAACAGAAACGCTACACTTTTCTTTAACAACTCAAAAACTACAGGACTACCTCCTGGAAGCCTTCCCTGACTTTTCCCAAATGGAAAATAAGCACTGCTTAGGGCCTGCACAACACATGTTAGGTCAAACCAGGCTTTACGTGTCTTATAAACATGTGTGCAGGTACCCTCTTCTCCATCTGAGACCACAGATGGGCTGTGCCTAGCCCGCACATGCACCCATGACCCCAACACGCCTGGCAGCTCTTACCCAGAGAGATCATTCTCGATCACCATCTTCTGCAGCCCAGCTGAGATGCTACTGCTGCCAGAGCCCGGCGTGGAGGCCAGGTCGTTGGTCCCTGCAAGCTGCCCGCTGCCCGGGGTGCTCAGTGCCGTGTGGACGTCCCTCAGGATTCGAGGCAGGGGTCCCAGTTTAGACACAATGCCCTGTGAAGACAGGACAAGAAGCAGGTGTGATCTGCTAGGGCTCTTGGGGAAGCTCGAGGAGCCTGTCAGCAGCGCAAATCCAGCAGTCAGGTCTGAGAAGGGGTGAGCTGACATTCTGTAAATCTACATCTTTTTTTTTTTTTTTTTTTTTTACTAGTTCCCCAGCTATGTCTGGGGGAGAAGTATGAGGCCCAAAGGGAGAGACGCAGACCTGGTGGAGCCTCATCCTAGCCTGCCCTGCTCTGTGTGGTATGGAGGAGAGTGCACGTGGAGTCTCAGAATCCCCCACGCCTACACCTCTCCATCTAGAAGCTTCTGTAACAGGCCCTCCCACATCACCTACTCCACGGGGTGGGCCGGGCCTGACCCACTTTCACACTTGAGGCCCAGAGGAGACGGTGCAGGCAGCGCTGGGTGCTGGGTGGAGAGAAGGCAGAGCGCGGGCTCATCTGCACCTCACCGTGTCAGTTTAGACAGGCCATGGGGTTGAGCTAGGGGAGGGGGATGCTGCCTTCACCTGTATTCAGAGGGGCTTTCATGGAGAACTTTGTGCACGAGGACAGTAGAAACAAATGTGGTCAAGAGGGCACAGACTCAAGAGGCAAACAGCTTGGTTTCAAATCCTTGCTGCCCCATCATCTGAGGAATGGTGCTGAGCACTTTCCGCACTGCCTGCCTTGCTGTGCGAGTATGTGGGACGTGGCCAATGTGGGGACTTGGTAAGTGGTGGAGTGACAGGCATGGGTGTGAACTGCAGTGGTGGGGATTGGCTTGGGAGTGGGGGCTTGGCTTCAGTACCCCCTCCTGTGACTCACAGCCAAAGGCAAGTGGAATAAAGGAGTGGATACCAATGACTGCCTCTGTTGCAAACAGAATTTTTAGTGAGAAGCTGGGACTAACTTAAGTGCCCATCGGAAAGGCCACTGTGATGGTGCCATGTGCCCCGACACAGAGGATGCCCACAACAGAGTGGGTGGGAGATGCACTCGGCAGCCTACGCAGTGAGTTCTCACTTTAGAGCAAACTTAAGAGGGGAAAACTGGGGGCCGGCAGGTGGCATGGTGATTAAGGACACTGGATTCCCACGTGGCCAACCGTGGTCTGAGTCCCGGACCTGGAGGTTTGCTTGCTCTCTCTCGCTCTCTCTCTCTTTCTCTGTCCCTCTCTGATCAAACTGAAAACAATTAATTAATTAATTAATTAAAATAATTCTTAAAAAAAAAGAAGAGGGGAAACTGTGCTCGTGCCTGCATGCGCGTGCTTGTCACGTGCACCGTGCATCTAGAAGGCTGCACACCAGAGTGCTCTGAGTGGCTGCCTCTGGGGCTGGTGTCAGCAATTGTTATTTTTGTAAGGCAGTCCCTTGGAGCCCTACAAAGCAATAAATATTCTAAAAGTGGCTCCTGGCAGGCCTGGCACACTGGATTCCCACGTGGCCAACCGTGGTCTGAGTCCCGGACCTGGAGGTTTGCTTGCTCTCTCTCGCTCTCTCTCTCTTTCTCTGTCCCTCTCTGATCAAACTGAAAACAATTAATTAATTAATTAATTAAAATAATTCTTAAAAAAAAAGAAGAGGGGAAACTGTGCTCGTGCCTGCATGCGCGTGCTTGTCACGTGCACCGTGCATCTAGAAGGCTGCACACCAGAGTGCTCTGAGTGGCTGCCTCTGGGGCTGGTGTCAGCAATTGTTATTTTTGTAAGGCAGTCCCTTGGAGCCCTACAAAGCAATAAATATTCTAAAAGTGGCTCCTGGCAGGCCTGGCCCTTAATGCCAAGAACCTGTTCCGGAGGCCACTGGGGTCAGGAACCCCAGGCTGGGGAGGACTCACTGCAGGTGATGACGACAAAGTCAGAAGTGTCCAGGGAACAACCTTGTCACTGACTTCCAAGGGCAATTCTAGAAAGGTTGGGAACTTCTTGCCTGGCATGTAGAAGGACACGGTCTTCAGAGTGGATGTCTTTTGTATGAAAGGCTTTAAAATCCAGAGCAAGGGCATTTCCGTGAAGCGGCTAGCCCTGGCAGAGAGCACACCTTTTCATGTGGAACTCACCCACTAATGCCCTGGTGTCCAGAGCGGGGCAGCCCTGGCTGTTATAAGGAGTAGAGCCCAAAGGTCCTCAGTACGTTCTGACAGCCCGAGGCCAGGACACCGGCCCTGGGAATGCGGGCAGGCCCTTGATCATGCCATACAAGTGAACCCTCTGACCTGTGTGGCAGCTGCTGGCCCCAACCCCTGCCCAAGGGCGACAGGCACCTGCTCCAGCTGGCTGACGGCCTCCCAGAGCAGCGAGTGCAGGCTGGAGAGTTCGCGGCCCAAGTCAATGTAGCCCTCGAAGCCGGCGGTGTTGGAGATGGTCTCGGGGTTGGAGATCTCCAGCAGGAAGCGCTGCATGTTCGTCCATTCGTGCTCCAGGAACTGGTTCATGAACGACATGTACTCCTCCTTACTGCCAAACCTGGAGAAAGGGAGCAAAGGGGGTGAGTGCCCCTTCACTGAGACACCCCCTCTTGGGTTCCTGCCTGCCCAGCCTGCTCCCTAAGTCACCTAAATCTCTGGGGCCCTCCTTTCTTGCAGCCAAGTCCAGTGACCCTTTTCCACATCTGCATCACAGGATCTGGAACATTTTGTCCCTCCACATGCCACCTGCTAATCTCCTTCTTTGCTCCCATGTTTTAATTCAGATATGCAGGTGACCCTCAAATCCACGCTTAGTCCAGGTCACTCTACTGAGCTTTCAGACACTACAGACATCTCCCCAGGAGCCTCTCTAACTCGGCCGGCAATGTCTGAAATCATCATTGTCACCCTAAACCATGCCCTCCTCCTGAGCTCCCAATCCCATGTAAAGACACCACCATCCCCTCAGACGCCTGAGCCAGAAGCCCACTGGTCCTCACTCTTCCCGCCTCTTCTCCGAACGGTAACACCTGCTATCTCCTAAGCACCCCAAACTGTGTTCCTTGTAGCTGCGGCCTCCTGCACCCACCCACCCCCTCCAGACTTCTGCCATTTTTGCCAGAAATAGCCAGGCTCTCACCCCAGGTGTCCCAGCTGCCAGTCCTGCTCCCTCCAACCACCTGCTCCACTGCTGTGGGGACACCTTTTTCAGGATCCAGGACAGAGGAAGGTCATCCTCTGCCCTGTTTAAAACCCTCTGGTGGCTCCCACTGTCCTGCCTGGCCTTCAGTCCCTGCATCCCTCTGGTCTCGTGCTTCCCCTGGCCCGGCACATGATGGTCTAGGCATGCTCAGCCCCTGCTCCTCCTCCTCTTCCTCGAGACGGATGACAGCTCATCCTGACACGGAGCTGGGGGCCAGGTTGACTGGGAGGCTTCCTGTGTCCTCTCCTAATAGATGTGGGGCCCTCCAAAGAGTGGCGTACAACTCTGTCCCTGCTCTGCTCTTACTCGCCATGTCTCCCGGCTAAGTTCGGAGCTTCGTCAGTGAGGACTGGGGTCAGGGCTGACTCATCCCGGCACCAGGGATGAGTGAGAGCCCAGGGTCAGGATGGGGCTCAGTTCTAGCCACTCTGTGAAGGAATGAAGACACAGTTCTTCTACTTCCAAACACTCGCTCTGGGGAAGCAGCCAAAATGCCAGAAGTCCATGAACACAGCATCCTGGACAGCTGAACTGGGACAACCACAGGTGGGCAAAGCAGTGTGGGCCTTTCCCTTGAAGGAGTACTCGTCGCTTGTTTCCAAGGGGGGCTTATGACAGTGAAAGGATACGGGGAAATCCTTATATGTTAATTCAAAAAGCAAAGGTGGGGCCAGCAGTTGGCGTAATAGCTATGTCGCTGGACTCCCATGTAGTTGACTACAGTTTGTGTCCCGGACCTGGTGGCTTAAAACTCACGCCAGGCACATGTGCGTGAGGATCCTGAGAGGAGAATGGAGGAGAAGGGATTGACGGGGAAATCCTTATATGTTAATTCAAAAAGCAAAGGTGGGGCCAGCAGTTGGCGTAATAGCTATGTCGCTGGACTCCCATGTAGTTGACTACAGTTTGTGTCCCGGACCTGGTGGCTTAAAACTCACGCCAGGCACATGTGCGTGAGGATCCCGAGAGGAGAATGGAGGAGAAGGGATTGCGGCGTGGCCATCCCCCCGGGGGGTGATTTCTCGCTTTCTGTCTCTCTGTCTCTCTCTGTCTGGCTGGCAAGCGCACGCGCCCTATAGCAAAACAAAACAAAAACAAAAACAAAAACAAAACAAAAAACAAACAAAAAAACAAAAAAACCTCCCCCCCCCGAAAATAAAAAAGCAAAGGCAAAAAAGACCTTGTTTCCTCACTTTTGAAAATGAGGAAACATACCAAGATGGCATCCCTTTTAGCAGGGAGAGGATGGAGGGTGGAAGAGGTTTTATTTTGAGACAGAGGGCAAGAGAAGGCCTACAGGACAAAAGCAGGACTTGCTGCACCCCCAGCTCGGAGGAACAACACACCTGGGGCCTGCCTGCCTCTGTCTGCCGGGACAAAGCACTCACTTGGCGAAGTTGGCCAGGTTCTGGGTCACCTTGGCGATGAGGGTGAGGGTGCGAGCAGTGCGGTCATCGGGGTACTCCTGCAGCAGGTTGAACAGTGAGGGCGACATGATGGCTGGGCAGAGGAAGCGCAGAAAGAGGGAGGCGCTGATGAGCCGCTCACTGATGTCCGGCCGGCCGCGGCTGCTGCACTCCTGTCGCCACGACGCGAACACTTCTTTCAGCTCCCGTGGGAAGACACTGCAGGCACAGAGGCGTGGGGCCTGGTCATCAGGGGCCCAGATCTGGGTCAGCTGGGACCCTGAGTTCCATCCCTGGCTGCACCCTGACAGCTATGTGAGCCCAGCCCTGTGACTGAGCTCTCAGCCGCATGGGCAGGGCTGCTGCAGGGTGGAGAGCCAGGGTAAGTACTTAGGGCAGGAAGAGCAAGGAGGCTCCAGTCAATGAGGGGGCCCTGGGAAGAAGCCAATGGGGTAGGAGACGGGGAATGGAGGAGCTGGGGCTCTGACCTGACCAGAAGCCATAGCAAGGGCCAGAGCTGACCGCCTCTCCAGCTCAGCTAGGCCCCGCCCACTCCCCCATGTCTGACTCATCTTTTACCCACACGGCAAGGGTCAGGAAAAACAACAGGCCACTGCTCCTCGTGCTCCCATGGCCAGCTTCTGACACTCACTCCCTTTGCTTGAATACTGTCACAGGAGGCTGGGGGCATCCCCCAGCGCAGAGCAATTGCGACAGGAACATCCGAACCACGAGGGCAGAGCACAGTTCCCTGTCACTTTGCAGATGTGGAGGGATGGAGACGGGGAGTTCCCCACGATGACACGGGAGCATCATGGGGCTCCTGGCTCCTCTGGGCACCCTAGCCTGGCCAACCTTGAGTGGCTTTATCTTTTCACATCTTTTAAGATGTGTTTCCCATCCTGGGGCAGTGCTTCTGGAACTGTCTCTGCCTCTGTCAGGGTGATCTGGCAAAGACCCTGGCCCTTTAGGCCTTGTTTCCCCTCTCTGAAGCTGACAACAAGGCTTGCCCTGCAGAGCTGACAGAGTCACCTCAGGCCAAGACCCCAAGGTCACAGGGCACTTCGAGTCGAAATGCTTCTCCCCACCCAGCGGCAGCTCTCCAGGTTCTACGGTAGTGAATGCTGGCTGAAGCAGGGATGTGCCTGGAGGTGGGGGGTGGCTGGTGCCCTCATAATGCCTGGCACAGAACTGGGCAGGGCACTGGTGAGTGGAAACACCCACTGACGGCCTTGTCCAGAACACAGGGGGGCCTCTGACACATGCCAGAAAGAGGAAATGGAAAATCATTGTCCAAGATATGTTTTCTCAGCATCCCACACCCACCCCCCAGGGACAGGGCAGAGAGTGAAAGCACAGCCCAGCCCAGCCCAGGCCCAGGCATGTGGAAAGTCACAAACTTCTGGCCCAGTTCAAGCACCCTGTGCAGCTCGGGGTAGGGACATCCACCTCTTGGCCCTGGCCATTCCCTGTGCCACTCCCCTAGGAAGCCGAGGCTCCCCAGCAGGCCTGCCTATGCCTGTACCTGTCCCTCAGGAGCAGCCAACACATTCCAGGCCTCTGTGTCCAGTCCCAAGTTAGTGCACCTGCCTGCCCTCAGGGTGCTCCAGCATGTACAGGAAACAGATTCACAGACGCTACTCCACCAGATCGGTCCCCAGGAGAAGGGAACCGACCCTGTCTGGTGCCATGAAGGAGGGAAACAGCGGGGAGCCAGGTGCAAGGCCTCAGGGTAGGAAGGGCTCCAGGAATACGTGCAGGTCAAAACGGGCAGTAAAAGGGAAGCCCTAACTAGCAAAGGGGTGAGGTGTGGCTGGGGACTGTGGGAACAGCAGGGCTGAGGAGAGGAGCTGGGCGGGAGGGACGTAAACCCTGAACTGGAAGGTAACAGGCTAAAACCTGGTGACAACAAACACACTGCTGGCCCTGGCAGTGGGACCCCCAGGCGGTCACGCACGCAGCACAGGACGAAGCCGCACACCAGGATAGCCACCACCGTGCACACTCCCCTGCAGCAGGCAGGCGGCTGTGAAGCTGGCCTTACGAGAATGTCCCTGGGACGGATGCCAGCCTGAGCATGACCTGGAGGAATAGTCCCTACTCCCTCTAGTCAGCACAGTCCTTTCTGCCCATCCTAGCAGGAGGCTACCCAGTGCTCAGAAGCCCCCAAATGCTCTGCGGAGCCCTCACAGCCTGGGCCACGAGCACCAGAATTCCTAGGAACAGCAGTGGAGCCTCTGGGCAGGCTGCCTATCTGCCCACGTGGGTGCCTGGGCAGGCCTTGGAAGTCTGACTCCTACTGCAGTCTGAGCACCCACAGCAATGCCTGGCACATGGAGGGTGCTCGCTAATCGGTGTGTACCGACTGGCAGGTCCGGGCCCTTCTACCATGACACCATAAAACCATGCCCTACAAACAGTCTGAAATGCTCCCCTACATCCCAGAACCCCTAAAAGGAAGGGACAGTGGTGCATGATCCAGTAAGACCAGGAAGAGATTAGAGGTGGGGGTCAGGCAGTAAGTGGGCTCTAACCCCAGAGCCTGGCACACAGGACATCCTGACACAGGCAGCAGGAAAGACGCTGAGTGGGGAGGCCCTGGGCATCCGAGCCCACAGGGCGTGTGGGTGCCTGGGGCTGGCACTGACCAGTAGGAGTTGATGATCTTGCAGAAGGCCAGCTCGCAGCACATCTTGAGGTTGCCCTGGTGCTCGGGGAGGTCCGCGGCTGAGCACTTGCTGGGGTCCACTTCACAGTTTTCGTCTGACTCGTACAGAGCTTTGATGAACTCACCTGGGGCCGGGCAGGCAGGGAGGGGCAGTGAGGGCCTGGACGGTGTGCCTTGCCCCCTGCCCAGCTGCCACTGCACTCTCCCTACCTAGGGCGTCCTGCAGGTACTTCTGGCCCACCAGCTTGAGGTACTCCTCGATGGCCTTGGTGGCCAGCGTGTTCTCCCGAAAGATGAGGTGCTCGTTGTCCCCGCAGCGGTCCACCTCTGACATCATCAGGTCCGTCAGGAAATCCTGGACAGGCAGGAGATGAGACAGGGATCTGAGCTCCCTGGCAGGTAGGTCCCTAGGAGCCCAGAGTAGGCTGGAGAAGCCCCTGTTTCCCGAGGCTACCCCACAGACACTCAGCTGGGGACCCTGAAAGGAAGGATGCCCACACTCAGGCAGCTGCTGTGGAGTGTCAGCAGGGCAGGGAAGCCTGGTGAGGGGAGGACTCAGGGCTGCTGCCATCAGAGTTGGGGCCAGGGAAAGGGGAGCAGGCGTGCACGAAAGCATGCCACATGGGGCCACGAGCCTCACATCACCAGCTGAACCACCTGGACCAAAACTCCTGCTTACCCTGACCAGGCTGGGGTGGATGTGAGTGACCACAGAAGAGCCCACCCCTCCTACGACCATCAGTGCCAATGGGACAGATGGGTCACCCTCTCTCCATGGCACAAACAGCTGCGGGCACCCACTGTGGCTCTGGTGGGGGCTCTCATGCCAGACAGACTTGTTCTGTTCAGCCCCGTAGGAAGGACAAGAGAAGGACAGAGGTGGCCCCGCTGGACTGGCAGGCAAGAACCACTGTCCTCAGCTAGCTGAGGGTAGACCTGAGGTCCCCCTAGTAGGACCCTGGATGAGGGTAAGGGCTGGCAATTCTGTGGTGACAGCCTCTCGCTGCCTACCCATCCCACAGTGGGGAGTCAGTGAGGGGACCCAGCAGAGGAGCCTGGGCTGCACTTTCCCCCCTGCCTCTGCAGCATCCCCCAGTGGTAATTCCCTCCCTCTGGAGCCCCTGCCTCCTAATTCCCAGGGCCAACCTGTGACCTGCAGGATGGAAGGAAGACAGGCAGGGAGCCAGACTCCGGAAGGGTGGCAGGAGTCACCAGGCACAAGCCTCCAAGGTGCCTGGCGGGGCCAGGATTTCTGGTGCTCTGGGACTTCCTCACTCCAGTGTAGACAATGGAAAGGCCCTTGAAACACAGACCCGAACTCCAGGCCCAGGGTCAGAGGGGCTGTGGGAGGCTCTCAATAGCCTCTCTGGGGGCCACATAGCCTGAGGCCTCCTCCTGACTCACAGATGCCCAGGGTCCCATTCCCTGGACACAGGAAGCAGGAGAAGACACACCTCCCCTGGAGCTCCACTGGTTGCAGCTAAGCCCGTGTCTTCCTGAGCTCCTGCAGGGCTAGGCCCAAGAGCTGTCCTGAGAGTCAGGATTCAGTGAGGGGGAGCCAAGACACAGAACGGCTGCCGGCGGCCAGCTTCAGCCCACGCCTCTTGCTTCCCAGGCCAGTCCCTCCTCTAGTCATACAGAGGGGAGAGGGCCAGGTTCCAGGACAGAAACGCTAAAAAGCCTCATCCTAAGAAAGCGGAGCCTGGGGAAGGCAGGCCTCACTTTGGGAGTGCAGGCGGCTCCTTCTTAGTGTTCTGGCGGCCTCACTGGCCACGTCCACTTTTCACTCAGACTCCCTGCTGGGCCCAAGGAGGCACTCAGGTGCACATCATCAGCAGCAAGAGGTACTTTGATGCTCTGCCCCCTGGGGGCCCGCCTCAGAGCACAGGCAGGGGAGGGTGAGCCTTCTTGGGGCACCCCAGTCCAGGAACACTGGCTG
This sequence comes from Tupaia belangeri chinensis, assembly GCF_000334495.1. Taxonomy (NCBI): domain Eukaryota; kingdom Metazoa; phylum Chordata; class Mammalia; order Scandentia; family Tupaiidae; genus Tupaia; species Tupaia belangeri. Next base: position 1,104,961 of record NW_006159774.1, read on the forward strand.
GGGACTGGGGCATGGCATGGTGTAGCAGGCTGCTGGGCCCACTTTCAGAGTAGAAATGAAAAGGGGTGGTGGTGGGTGGGGAACCGGGTCGTCCAGGCTGAAGCAAGGCCTGCCCAGAGGGCTTTCAGGAGACTTTCATTTCTGTGGGGCACTGGGGCTGGGTATGGCAGGCTGCCAAATGATGCAACCGTGCGTCTACCTGTGGGTACCAGGGTGTATGGGGTGAGGCAGGTGTGACCTGGTCCATCACCTGCTGGGGACATCGGCCTAGCATGATGCCCCATTTGGCACATAGTTTGGGTCAGTTGGGGCCGGTGGGGTAGGAGGAGCCCAGCTACACATTTGCTCCCCTAGAGCCTCATGGTCCCTCTGGGCAGTGGGGTGGGCACTAAGGCCTACTCCCTCACCACCAGCAAATCCCAGCCATGAAGGGGCGTGCAAGGCCCCCATCTCATGACGTACCTTGGGCTTAGGCAGCCCACCTAGCTGAGATTGGTATCCCTGGGGGTCCAAAAAAGCTGAGATGTGACCTGGACGTGGGCTGGGACAGGTAACCCAGCGTGCCAGCAGAGCCGAGGGGCACACGCACCTTCACCTTGCCCGTGCTCTGCAGGATGTGCACCAGGGCCGACGCCATCTCCTCCTTGGTCTTGGCGCTGAGGATGGGCTCCAGGGCCGCACACAGCCCCAGGTAGTGGTTGGTGATGTGCTCGGCGAACTCCTTGTACATCTCCATGGGCAGGATGGTGATGGTCTGGTAGCGTGCCTTGATGCGGATCATGGGCCCAGGGCCCTTGCCGCCCTTGGGGTTGGGAGTCACCACCGGGTACCACTTCTCCACGAACTGCCGCCCGGCCACCGAGGCGGCGGGCAGGCTCACCAGGCCCAGGTAACTGTTGCGCTCCTTCTTCTTCTTCTTGTCGGTCTCCCGGTACAGGTGGACGGTGACCGTGCGCAGGGGCGGCAAGTTGTGGAACTCAAAGTGCTCGCCCCAGAAGACGTTGTCAGTCTTGAGCTTGCCCGTGGTGCGGGCGTAGAGCACGTCGTCCAGGCACAGCTCGCACAAGTACTTCTTCTTGGCCGGCAGGTCCTTGGCCTCGATCACCCACAGCTTCAGGACATGCTCCACTCGCCGGCTGTTGTCCTACATGGGCACAAGAGGGTGGTCAGTGCGCGGTGCTATCCACCCAGCTGCCCAGCCCCGAGCCACTCACAACAGCAGTGGTGAGGAGCACTGGGCCCTAGATGGGATGGACGGTGGTGGGGGCAGGGGACTGGATCTCTAGTCAGCCTTGTACCAGGTCACTGGCCTTAGGCAAGTGACTTCATTGAGCCTCAGCTGCTTTTCTATAAAAGGGGAAAAACGACTCTCACCACACAAGCCAGAGACTGAGTCTAGCAAAATGGCTGGTGCATCGCAGGCGTGGAGCCCTCATCTCATTCCTAGCTGGCTGGTCTGTAAAGTAGGTGGGTGAGTGAGGGGTGTCCCTTCCTCAGTGATGTCATGGCCACCAGATTGGCCCAGCAAGTCAGCTAGACAGACTCAGAAGCAGGGATCAGTCGGGACCCCAGGTTCTGATGGGGAAGCCTGGCACAGTGGAGGACAGAGGGGGGGGCATTGCCCTGAGCCAGGCAGAAAGACTCAGAGCCTACCCTCAAGGGACCCAAGACCTTTCCCAGCACACAACTTTGAGCAGAGAGGCATGTGGCACCCAGCACGCCCTGGCCAGTGCCCAGCCTTCGGCAGGGTCCAACAGTGCTACCGTTCAGGCCCTGTCTCTGCGGGCTACTCCCACCCGCAGCCCACAACAGAGACCCTCCCCGCCCCCTCCTGTCTGGGTCTAGCCTCGTCCCCCACCGCACCCTGTGCTTTGAGGAGGGGGCACAGCCTACCTTGTTGGGGTGCACTGCTCGCCGCAGGTTCTCCATCCACTTATCTCGCTCCGCCGCAGACCGGCAGGAAAAGCACTTGCTTCCTGACGATGTGGTCACCTGTGGGGTGGGCAGGACAGCGTCACAGGGAGGGACTGCAGCGAGCTCAGGCAGCCACGGAAGGGCTCTAGGGTTGGGGCTTCAGCCGCCAGGTCTGCACCAGAGCTGTGGGGAGGAGGCAGGGTGAGGCTGAGCACCCCCACTTCCACACCTGAGACTCGCTGTTCCAGCCCTGCACCGTCTGGTCCTGGTTCCTCACGCCCACCTCGGGCCCTTCTGCACAAATGGGAAACCACCTTTCTGACCCTGACCTCCCTCTCCCTGAGACAGAGGACGGGAAAGGGGCCTTCCCCCTCACGGTGGGTGATGCTTAACCTGAGCATAGCTGCCCTGGAGGCCAATGAACAAGAGGAGGTACCAGAATCAGCCCTCAGCAGACACCTTCCCAGGGCTCTCTGTCAAGCAATGTGATGATGATGGCAGAGACAGAAGCCTGACAAGTTAGAGCCAGGCTGGACAAATGTGAACTGGGCTGTCTGGGTGTGCCAGGCCGGGGGGTCCTCCTCCAGGAACCTTAGCCTTCCTTCCCCTCCCTGTCTGATTCTTGCTTATCCTCCTCCCAGGCTGCCCTTCCCAGCGCCTCCAGACACCATGCACAGGCTCCTTATCCAGGCTCTGAGGGCACACTGCAGCTCCTGATGTGAACCACTGGGACCACCTTCAGCCCGGCCAGGAGCATAGTGGCACAGGGTGTGGGACAGGTGCCAGGGGCCATGCTGCTCTGGGGTGCCAGGAGGTTGTCACGCTGGTCCCCACATGGCTGCTTTCCATTATGAGGCTCATTCCTTTAGCAGAGCTCCCCTGATTATGCACAATGGCGGGGGTGGGACTCTTCAAAAACAGTGGTAGGAAGACAGCGTGAACAGCTGGAGGAGCAATGAGGAACATCCAGCAACACCTGCGACCCTAGTGAACCTGTCCAGGCTTGATCTCGGCCTTGCTGTGTGCCTCTCTGTGGCCTTCTCTGGGCCTCAGATTCCCCACCTACTATGAGAGCCTGGACGGGTCCCCAGGTAATAAATCAGCCCAGGGTTGGTCACCGCTGCGCTCAGACCCTGGAGGTCAAAGAAAAGAAGGCTAAGGTTGGTGGGTGGGCTCATTGCACAGAGGGGCAAAATGGTCCTGAAAAGGGGGTACTGTCCACCATCCCACACTGCATTTGGGGGTGAGCAAGCTCCGAGATGGGCTTTACTTCACTCACTTTCAGAAGCTGGGTAGCCTCATTTGCTGGCATTAGGAAAGGTAGCGTCCATTTCCAGAGAGCCCAGAGAGCAAGGATGAGGCCCCCCACAACCCAGCTGGTCTCTTAGGAGCCAAAGCTAGAGCAGGTCCAAGCCATTGTGCCAAAGATTCTGGCCCCCACTGAGCCCTCTGGGAGGTAACACAGACCAGGCCTGGCCAGAAGAGGACCCAGGTGCCCCATACAACCAGGTAGGGACCCACCTCGAAGCAGTAGTCCTGGCCCAGGATGCTGCTGTGCACGGGCTTGATGACCACCTCCTCCTCCATGCTGAGGTCCAGTGCCTCCACCGCGCTGCTGGGGCTGAGCAGGGACTCGTGGGAGCGAGATTCCTTCAGCCTTGGCATCAGATGGGACCTGGAGGGGAGGCAGGAGGTGTGTCGGGCTGGGCCTGCCTCTGCCCACCCCACGGCCCTGGCCTGCCCCAACTCCCCTCCTCCCCAGAGGCAGTCACTGCTCTCACTCCTCTCAACTCCCACTCTCCTTGCCTTTCTGTCTTAGATAGGGTATGTGGTGGGGTGTCACAGAGACCCACCAGTCCCTCTTCCCCACTGTAGGAGAGAGCAGGGAGTAAGCGACCACTCAGGGGCTTGAAGTCAGCATTTGAGCCTGTCGGGCAAGCCCGGCCTGGCCCCTGAGCAGCCTGAAACCCCCAAGAAGGAGCTGGCCTGACCTGGGCTGCCTTCTGGGATTCTGGGCCATTACTGCCTCCACTCTGCTGGCCCTGGTCCCTATCCACAATCGAAGCAGTCACCTGCCCCAACACTTGCCAGAACGCCCCTGCCAATAGAGTCCTTCAGCACACGCTGTCCCACTCTGCCAGTTCCACGTGATCAGGGAGGTGGACCTCAGCTGCTCCCACCTTACAGCCGAGGACATCGAGGCTCAAAGAGTCAGGATGTGGAGTCTCTGCATTGCACCCAAGATGCTGAGACTCAGCCGGGGCCCACGTGCCAGGCTCAGGGCCCAGGCGAGGACCAGCAGACCCAACACAGACACGAAGAGCAGTATCCACGTGGAGCCTGGACCTGGGCTGGCCCCAGCAGATCTGCCTGTGGGCCTAGGCCTACTGCTCACGTGCTGTGCAGCCCTGGGCAAGTTGTCTTCCCCCTTTGAGCCTCAGTTTCCTCGGTGCACCTCGGGCAGCACCTACTCTGGTGTAAAGTCCACCCATTCACCCTAGAGAGGTAAAGGTCCCTTCCCAGAGCCGACAGCACACGCAGTCTGTATGGAAGCCCCAACCCATGCCAGGGCAGAGGCGAGGCCTGAGGGCTGGCTGGACCTGCTAACATCACGTTGGCACAATTGCTGGGGGGCCTGCCCCTCCCTACCTGTAAACACGGCCCAAACCCCTGGAGCTGGCATGGAGCCTGCCCTGGCTTAGCCCACACAGACCCTTCCCCAACACTCTCCTCCTTCTGGCTCCTGGCCTCCAAATAGCCAAGGGCCAGTCCACCATTCTCCCCTATCTCAGGTGAGACTGAGGCCTAGGCCTCACCCTGAGGGACTCAGGGCCTGGCAGAGCCACCAGGGCCTTCTCTATAGGACACACAACCTGACCATTTTGGTGACTGGCTTCAGTGAGGGTGGCTGAGGCCTACTGTGTGTGAGCCAGAAATCCAGAGATGAGCCGGGGGGTCTGCCAGGGGGCTCAGAGCTGACAGTGGCCACCCTCTCACCCCAATTCCACATCTCTGGGGCAACAGTCCTCCTGCTGGGAGCCCTCCACAACACGGAGTCCTGGGCACTGCAAGGAATGAGAGCAGCAGGACCCCAGCTCTTGGACCCCCATGAACCCAACCCAGGCCTCCGACAACCTGCCCCCACGGTCTCTCCAGGCTGGGCCCAAAGCTGACCTCTGAGAGCCTGAGGGCATGCTAGAGCCAGAGGAGAGCTGAGATGGGCTGAGGTTACCGTGGAACAGACTGCACTGGGTGCCCGCACAGAGCCCTGGAGCGACCTAAGCCCACAGTACACACAGTGTGTGGCTCTGCTCCCTGGGACCCTGCTCTTCCCAGGATGCCTGGAGCACCAAGGCGCACAGTGGTCCACCAACCAGCCACCGTACTGCAGAGTCTAGGTTTCTTCCCTCGGTGAGCCATCAAGGCCCGGCTGGACTGGCCTGGTCTCCTCCCTGTCCCCGCACAGATCTTCCCGTGCCTGAGACCCCACCCCCAGGCAGATTCAGGAGCTCCACACCTTGGTGGAGAGCCGCCCTGCCTCAGCTGCTGGGGAAGGGAAGTCACCCACCTGGGAGGACTGCTAACCGCAACTCCAGTCCTGACACCCAGGATAGAGAACACAGCCTGTGCAGACCGGGATTAGGCTGCTTTCTAGCCCAGTCTGGAAAACCCTGCCAGGTAAGGATGTTGGGAGCCAGAGAGGGTTGGGTAGGGACCCAGGAAGTGCATAGGGAGGAGCTGGCACCTCCTGCCTGGGGCATCTGAATGAGCAGGGTGGGGAGATGAAGGCAGGCACAGGCCAGCAGACAGAGGCTGCCCTGGGAGACCCATAGGCCCTGGGCCTGCAGCCTAAGAGCTCAGAAGGCCCCCGCCAGACCCCAGAACAGCCAGATCCTGGCAGAGTCCTGTGACTGCAGGACCCGCCCCTTCCTTCCCTGCCATTGTGTCGTAAAACAAGCTCTAGCTGGCCCAGGCCTCCCAGGGAAGGATCCTGGCACAACAGCCAGCTGTAGGCAAGCTGAGCCCCTTAAGGCATCCTAGACAGCCCACCCGCCTGGCTGCACCCAGTCCGCAGTTGCCCAGGCTGCTCCTGGATGGGAGAGCTTTGGGTGCCGTGGCGGGAACAGCGAGTTGTCCGCACACTCATCGGCACAGGCACTTTCTGCTCCCCCTGGGGCAGACCTGCCGGCACGCCGCCCCTGCCCTGACACAGCATCCTCAGTCCTCACCCACATGGGCCCACAGTGAGAAACTCTGCTGGGAGCAGGTCAGGACATGCCTGTGACGTGGCTGGGAAGACAGAAGGCCAGGGCTCAGGAAGGGAAATGGTCGCCTGGCCACTTCCTGGGTCCAGCAGGATCATGTCAGGGCCGAGGACCACCTCTGCAGGAAGCTGGCCCCTGCATCATGCCTGCAGCTCTCCCTGGTTGCCCCACAGCAGGAACCACCTGCCCCACCAGCCACCAAGCACACCTTCACCCACCTGGCCACGAGTCACCAAGGCACCTTACCCAGCAGGCTCGTCACTTCAGGCACCCTGGGGGCCCTCCTTTCTCACCTTCGGCCTCTGCCTCACCAGGCTGGGAGGCTGACCACCCCAGGCAGGAACAGAGAGGGGCACAAAGGCTTCCCAGGCTCCAGGGGGCAGAGAGAGGATATGGCCCCCAACCTGGGGAGGGGAGGGGAGAGGAGGGAGCAGGAGCTCTGTGCCCCGCTCCCATTGCACTCCCAGGACAGGGGTGCTCACAGGCACCAACCCCCCTCGGCACAGGTGGCGCCCCACCAGTCACCTGCACAGCCGTCTTCATTCCAACAGCACACGTCCCTGCCGGGAGTACTCATCTACCCACCACACAGCAAGGTGAGACGGGATCGCGGAGGCTTCACTATCTGCCCAAGGCCCGTACTGGGATGGGGCCCCAGCTTGGCCTGGGAGCTCTGCTCACAACTGTGGGGGTAAGGTCCCTTCCTGCCGCCCAAGGCTGGGGTGGGAGAGAAGGTGACCCACTGCATGGTCCCCCACCCCTGTCCTTCTGTAGCCCTCAGAGATAAGAGGCTTGGTCCCCTCGGTGAGGCAACACCACTGAAGACTAAAGGACTTCCCTGCAGGTCACTTTCATGGCCCAGGGCTGAGCTACTTCTCACAGTAACCCTGCCAGGGGTCCTGTCTATGACAGGACCCAGTCACACTGCAGGGCTGCGAGCTCCACAGGCCTGCCCCTCCTTACCAGGGCAGAGCTAGCTCCGGGGACCAGGTTGGGTGGCTCATCTCTGTAACACCTTCCCAGGCCCACCCCTCACAGTGGCCACCTGCGGGGCTTCACCCCAGGGATCGTGAGTCTGTCAGGCAGGCACGTGCCATTCCCTCTGCTAGAAAGCCCCCTCGCCTTACACTATACAACCTTCAGTGCCCAGCCTCAGTGCCCCTTCCTCCATGATGCCTTCCAGGACTCCCTGAGCAGACAGGAACATTCATCAAGCCATGGTGGAAAGTTCTCAGGGAGTTCTTCGAGGGGAGAGCTAAGTACGGTTCAGCTCCAAGATTCAGAGACTCAGAGTTCTTGGACCAAAGCCCCAAATCCCAGCAGCCAAGGTCAGCTAAGCCCGGAGGCAGGAGGGGGTCGGCTGGGATGAGGACAGCCCTCCCTGGACACAGACCCTGGTAACATGGTTGTTCTTTGGGAGAAGAGCCAGAGACCCAAGGTCAGGTCATCTGGGGAGCTGCCTGTTCAGCTCTCACAAATAGCACCCCAGTGTTCACCCCATCATTCATCTCCAAGTATGGTGAGTCCCCCTGCTCAAGGTCGGGGTTCACCCTCCCCTCTCTCCCCTACAGGCCCCAGTCCTCCCCTCCCAGCCTGGCCTGCTCCACAGACCTTTTACCTGCATTCCCCCACTGAATGGGATCCTCACTCCTCTTGGAAAGGGAGTGGCACCAGGATTCCCAGGTCACACAGGGACAGCCACAGGTGGTGAGAGCTGCATTCCATTCAGAGCCTGGGGGTGGTGCCCCCCACAGGACATGCCCCTCTCCCCAGCATGGCCTCACTCCCATCCTCCTCTCTCCCTCCTGGCCTGTAAGATAGCTGAGTGCCAGGCTCCAGGATCCAGCCCTTCCTCCCTCGAATGCCCCTCACACAACACCCTGGCAAGTGACCTAGACTCTCTTCCCAGATGCCTCCAGCCAAGTCACGACCTCCACCTCCAGAAGTCACTGCCCGTGCTGTTTCTGGAGCCCACTCCACCTTCCCCTCCACTTCTCTGCCAAACAAAAGCCTTTTCTCGGTCTCCAAAGTCCAGCCCAATGCTGCCACCACAAAGCTGTTCCTGGTCTCCCCAGCAGGCAGCTCACAGCCAGGACACCTGAGCCCACTCCGTGTGCCACGATTTCCAGTCTGCCTCACTTTACTCTCAGCCCTAGGGGACTGAGGCAGCTCTTCTGAAGGTGAGAGGACGTGCAGAGAGCACCTGAATGGCAGGTGGCAAGTGGGACCCGAACCCAGAGTAGATCCAAGGCTAAGTTCAGACACACAAACTGCAGTCCTGGCCTGGCCCGATCGCCCACAAGTGGCCTGGGGGAGTGTGGGGCGGTGGGGGCATGGAGAAAGGTCCACAGCCAGGCTGACCTGCTCCGAGGCCCATTCCCCCTCGGAAGTTGAGGAGGTAGGCAGTCCTACCCAGGGCCTAGGAAATGTGGAGATGGAGCCAGGCCCCAACAGCAGCTCGCTAAGAGGCCGCAGCAGAACAAGAGGACATTGTCCCGGTCCTGGGCCACGGCCTTATCTGATGGCCTTCCAGCCAACCCACACGCTGTTTCCCAACTCTGATCCTCTTTTCTCCTAAAAGGTTAGTGACACAGAAGTCCAGCAATTCCCCATTATTTCGGGGAGGGAGGGAACTCATAAACAAGACTTGTGATAATGAGCCAGCCCTGCCTGACACGCACTGCGGGGAGTGAGCTGCGGAGGGGTGGCTTATCCCGGAGAGTGAGGGCTCAGGGTCATCCTCCAGCTCTCAAAGGTGCTGGGCAGCTGCCCCATGTGGCCCCAAAGAGCAGGGCTGGGACCAGCAGAGGCCAGTTCCAGCTCAGTCACTCACAGTGGGCCCAAATGGCAGGCTCCTGGGAGACGGCAGCTCGGAGACCCTTTAAGACAAGCTGTGGCGGGGAGGTCTGGCTGCTCGGGGACTGCGAGGTGACGGGCCAGGCTGTGCCCACAGGCAAGCAGTGGAGCAAGCCCTGGAGTGGTGAGCACTTCGGAAATGACACCTGCAGCTGGGAACAAGCAAGAGGACAGAGGCCTAGTGCCCAGGGCGCCCAGTCTCGTCGCCACTCCTAACAAAACAGGTGGCCTTGAGGACTTTATGTCACTCACATCCCAGGCCTGTTCACCATCCATAGCGGGGTTGCTGTAAGGACCAAGTGACAGCATGGGGGAGCTGCCCAGGAGAGCTGGGCGAGGGCCAGTGGCTGTGCACCCCTCATGCCAGGAGCTGGGCGCACGCTGCTATCGAGACCAACGCCTCGAGGGCGGTTATGCTCCTGACACTGGGGGTGAGACAGCGTTCCCAGGCTGCTTCCTGCCCTGTCCCTGTCCTGTGACTCAAATTCTTTACTTTCCCCTCACTTCAGTTCCGCCCATCCGTAACATGGGGGCCAACCACGCCTGCCCCACGCACTGGAATGCCTCACATTTTAAAAAGCCCTTAATCTCCTGAAGTGAAAGGAAAGGACCAAGGTGTGCCTGGAGTGGCAGTGGACCCTGGTGAGGGGTCACACTGGCCCCTGGCTATGACTCGCAAACACAGCAGAGCCTGCAGTCCACGTCCAACTCCCATGTTAGGTCCCACACCCCTGCCCACAGCCCACCAGGCCTAGGGGAAGAAATCGTGCATGAGGTTTGTCCCCACAGGGCCAATGCCCACCACGGGCGGGCAGGACCTGCTGTGGGTCCAGAGGCAGAGCCCAGCTACCTCTGGCCCGGTCAGGGCAGAACGTGCCAACCACACTGCTGCCATCGGTGACAGGTCAGAAGGCTGGGTAGGACATCTCCACCCGCCCGTGGTAGGAGGAGCCCCCAGCTAGACCCAGTCCAGGAGCATAGGCAGGACGAGGGCCCAACCTCTTGGGAACCCGGCACAGACATACAAGGGGCTGTGCCTGCCCGAACGTCTAGCAGAGCCATCCCTCCCAGGCCCAGCACTGCTTGCTAGCCTGGGAACCGCACGCCTGGCCTTGTGAGGCCCCACGGGAGAGGAGAAGAATGCAGCTGCCTGGCGGCCTCCAGCCCTCGGGAGACAGAGCCTGTCCTAAAAAGGCAGGGAGGCTGGCCACCCTCCCTGGGAAGGCTTCCTGGATGTCAGGGCCTGGTGGCCTGGGCCCTCTCAGCCCAGGGTCCCCTTAGTCCAAGGCAAGGGGAGGTCCCAGCAGAGTCACCAGGAACCAGTACGATGTCCCCGTACGCACACTGAGCCCTGAGCTGAGAGGCAGGGAGGCACCTGGGCTGACATTTCACCCCGCCCAACAGGGCTGAGCTGGTGGGTGGCATGGCCCATCACGTGCCAGGCCTGCAGTGCAGCCTGAGCCCTGGGACCTGACAGGATCCAGTGTATGGCGACCTAAAGAAGGGCACTGTGACCTCCCAGACCTAGCGGCCACCATCATCCCAACAGGTGACCCCAATCGAGTGCACACACTGGCCCCCAGCACAGAAGACAGTATCGCTCTAGCAAGAGGGAGAGCAGGGGTAACTCAGGTCACTGGGGGCGACTGGCCCCATACACCCCAGCTAACCCAAAGGGTACGAGGAGGGCCGCTCCGGGACATTCCCTGTCTTACCGAACAGGAGACTGAGGCTGGGAGTGAAGGAATGGTGAGGCCTGGCCACAGTCCAGAATGAAAGCAGGGCTCTGGGCCTGATCATCCTCCACTGGCTGGTACTGGGATCTACCTTGTGCTGGGCCAGACTCCAGTCAGCCTGGTGTCCCAGGAAGGGAACCCGCCAGAGCCCTGGGCTCCTGTCCCACTTCACCCTTAATCTCCCGGGACCTTGGGTCCACAGGCCCTGACACGTGCCCTCCTCTCCCTGGGCTGCTGTTTCCCACCACGGGCGGGCAGGACCTGCTGTGGGTCCAGAGGCAGAGCCCAGCTACCTCTGGCCCGGTCAGGGCAGAACGTGCCAACCACACTGCTGCCATCGGTGACAGACAGGTCAGAAGGCTGGGTAGGACATCTCCACCCGCCCGTGGTAGGAGGAGCCCCCAGCTAGACCCAGTCCAGGAGCATAGGCAGGACGAGGGCCCAACCTCTTGGGAACCCGGCACAGACATACAAGGGGCTGTGCCTGCCCGAACGTCTAGCAGAGCCATCCCTCCCAGGCCCAGCACTGCTTGCTAGCCTGGGAACCGCACGCCTGGCCTTGTGAGGCCCCACGGGAGAGGAGAAGAATGCAGCTGCCTGGCGGCCTCCAGCCCTCGGGAGACAGAGCCTGTCCTAAAAAGGCAGGGAGGCTGGCCACCCTCCCTGGGAAGGCTTCCTGGATGTCAGGGCCTGGTGGCCTGGGCCCTCTCAGCCCAGGGTCCCCTTAGTCCAAGGCAAGGGGAGGTCCCAGCAGAGTCACCAGGAACCAGTACGATGTCCCCGTACGCACACTGAGCCCTGAGCTGAGAGGCAGGGAGGCACCTGGGCTGACATTTCACCCCGCCCAACAGGGCTGAGCTGGTGGGTGGCATGGCCCATCACGTGCCAGGCCTGCAGTGCAGCCTGAGCCCTGGGACCTGACAGGATCCAGTGTATGGCGACCTAAAGAAGGGCACTGTGACCTCCCAGACCTAGCGGCCACCATCATCCCAACAGGTGACCCCAATCGAGTGCACACACTGGCCCCCAGCACAGAAGACAGTATCGCTCTAGCAAGAGGGAGAGCAGGGGTAACTCAGGTCACTGGGGGCAACTGGCCCCATACACCCCAGCTAACCCAAAGGGTACGAGGAGGGCCGCTCCGGGACATTCCCTGTCTTACCGAACAGGAGACTGAGGCTGGGAGTGAAGGAATGGTGAGGCCTGGCCACAGTCCAGAATGAAAGCAGGGCTCTGGGCCTGATCATCCTCCACTGGCTGGTACTGGGATCTACCTTGTGCTGGGCCAGACTCCAGTCAGCCTGGTGTCCCAGGAAGGGAACCCGCCAGAGCCCTGGGCTCCTGTCCCACTTCACCCTTAATCTCCCGGGACCTTGGGTCCACAGGCCCTGACACGTGCCCTCCTCTCCCTGGGCTGCTGTTTCCTCAGGAGCAGAGCTGCCCGAGAGTCACAGGTCCCCACACTGCTTTCTGGAGACAGAAGGGACACGCAGGGACACACGCTAGCACACCACCACTGCCGTCCTGGCACTGTCACCCCTGCCACAACACCTGTGACCACACACTGGTGATGCCTATGGCGACTCGGGCCACTGGCATGGGCGAGACCAGAATGTGACGGCCTGCCCTCTGCAGTAAGCACGCAGGCAGGAGGCGGCTTCAAACACACGGACGCATTTACCTCTCCACGTCTTTCTTTTTGTGATAGGGGGAGTGCACAGAAAGAAGAAACAAAAACTTTCTCTCTAATCCCCCAAGTCATCCTGCAGCCTGAATAATTTCAGGTTTTTAATCAATAGCTGTCAGACTTGTCAAATTACTTTGGGGACCGCAAAGCAGTTTTTAAACATTCATAAACCTCAGCAGAATAGCGAAGTGCCCTGAATTCTAAAGGAAGGGGATCCGGGCAAGCTGCGAGGAAGGGAGGGCCACTGCGTTCCTGCTCCTGCTCCTGCGTCCAAGGGGCAGCCCTCTGCCCTGCCCAGCTCCCCACGGAAAAACAGGCCTGGCCTGGCCGCCCAGGAAGTTTAAGAAAGGCAACAGTCCCCAGCCCTGAGGCTTGCCCTACCTCCTCTGCCCCAGGAAGAGTCCACTCCCCTGCACAGCACCAGGGTTGTCCCTACCCACACAACGGCGGCCCGGGCACTGCTAACGTAGCACAGCCAACTTGGCGTGAACTGTCCCTCCGCAGTCCTCCCCCGTGTCCTCCTGGCAGTCCTGAGAATGTTCCGAGGTCCTGGCTGGGGCATCCCCTATCCTGCGGTCGGCGCCCTTCTCCTTCTAGCACATGTGAGCACACTCATTCTTCCCTCGGTTGGACTGTTCACAACTGAGAGTGGGGCTGGTTTGTGACAGGGACCTCCAACAGATGCCTCAGGGTCCTGGGAACATGGAACCCAAGTGGGGAATGACGAAATAAAAAGTAAATGAGCTGAACACCAAGTATTTCTATTCCCAGGGAAGCAGCTTCCCCTCTGGTTTCCAAGTTCTTCCCTGCTCTCCACCTCCAGGAAGCCCACCTGACTCACAGTGACCCTTTCAAAGTGGGTGGGCAGAGGCAGCATCTTTTCCCATAGCATCACCCAAGACATGTAACGTGGCCTCCTGGGACAAGGCCCCTTCCTAGTAAGGTGGCGGGGTGAGTTGAGGTCTGCCTCCTTCTCCCATCCCAGTGGGGCTGGAGGTGGGGGCTGGCTTCCTGCCCCAACTAAGGACCAGTCACTCGCCAGCATAGCTCCAGTTCCTGGCCCGATTGTTGAACGCGAAGTGGCCTCCTTCCTCACACAATCACAACTACAACCATGGTCAAGTTAATTAGCCTCTGTGCCTTGGTTTTCTTGTCTGTAAAATGGGTTTGACACCACCTTTGGCTTCTAGGGTCACCTAACGTACAACAAGCTCTTGACACGCAGCCCCCACGGTCAGCCACGGCTGTCCCTATGCCACTGTCCAAGCAGAGCTGAGACTGGTCCTGTTCCTTCCCACAATCTCCCTGCCTTCCCCTGGCCAGCTGACATTCCCAGCAAGCCTCTCGCTCCTCCCAGCCAGAGATCCCTCCTGGCTCTCCGGCAGCTGAGCTCTCAGAGCACCTGCAACCACACCTGCACCACCCGCCTCCAAGAGCAGGCTCAAAAGATGGGCCACTTTCAGGGGGCAGCTCAAAGCCCTCATTTAAGAAGTGGACACACCTGGGAACAGAGGCCAGTCCCCTCGGCCCAGCCCCCTCAACTCCGGGCCCCTCAACTCCAGTGTGGCTGCCTCTTTAATTCCAGCCACTATTTGCAACAGAGGGAACTGGTGGCCACACAGGGATGCCCTCCCTGTCAGTGACCTGACCTCAGAGACAGAAAAGGCAAGGAGGTGAAGGAGGAGCACCAGGGGCATGAACCTCAGATTGGCCTCTCCTGTGTCTTAGCTTCCTCATCTGCAAAAAGGGCTGCCCTTACCTACCACTCCCCACCACCACCAGAGCTCGGTGAGGTTCCCGGGCCTGAGTTACCCTGGCACTCAGCGCTAGGTCACTGAGCACCTTCAGAGTGCTCAGCCCTGGCTCCCCATTCCTCCCAAAGCCCGGGGCCTGTGGTCCTAGTAGGCACACAGCTCCAAAGGTAGCCGCCTGGCCCTGCTCAGTTCCATCAAGCTCCAGGCACGCCTGGCTGTCCACCTTTGCTCAAGGTGAACACTCCCAGCAGACAAGTCCTTATCTGTCTAACCGTGGATCAAAGGCCACCATCTCCATGAAGCCTTCCAAGCAGAACTGATGATTCCCTCCAGATTTGCCCCTATTTACCAGTCCCCAATGGAAGTGGAGGCTCAGAGAGGTCAAGCAAATTGCCCACGGTCACAGTTCGAGGAGGCACAAGGGCGGGGGAGAAGGCCCGACGTCTGGGTCCACCTCTGGCTCCCTTCATTGCCTGTCAGTGCAGAAACCTTGTGATCAAACGTGCTCACTTTTAGTGGCTACGGAAACCCTAGGGCCCCACAGCTGAGTCCTGCCTTGATCACCCTGCATGACCCATTTGTAAAATGATGAGATAAGACACCTAGCTGGCAGGCAGTTAGGACCAGCAGGCCTGAGACTAAACTGTAACAATCCGGACCTCCGACTTCTCCAGAAAAGGGTGCATTCCTACTGGACTCTCACACACTCTCACTGTGGTGGCTCCTGCCCACAAACACACTCAGCCCCAGAACCCAGAGGGCCTGGGCTTGATGGGCCAGGGAGTAGGCCCTGGAAGGAAGGAGAGTCCCACTGGGGCCCTGGGGTCCCCAAGTCCCGGGAAACCCCACCCAGCCCAGCCCAGGTTGAGGGATTCCCAGCTAAGCCCGGCTCCACGGCAGCTCCTGGCAATCCCTGGGTCTCAGCAGAGGGCACCATTCGGGCGCCCGCAGAAAGGGCAACTAACACCGGGTTTCCTCTCATTTTAAAAACTAAAAGCAGCAACTGCTCTTTTTGGTTTTCCACTCTTTGACAGGACTGTCCTGATTGCTCCCACACTCTGGCCTGGCAGTGGGTGGTTGTGCAGCGGGGCACAAACAGCATCCTGGGAACTCCTGAACGCCCCCTGCCCCCGAGAGGGTATCCGTGACCACTGCTCTGCCCAGCACCCACTGCTGCCCAGCTCCTCCAGGCCTCCAGGGTCAGGCAGCTGGTCAGTGGTGCTGCGGCTGGTCCCGGCCTCCCTCCTCCTACCTTCACACAGGCCACTCACCATCCCTCCTCACAGCCACCAGGCGCTCAGCAGGCTGGGAAGGCCACTGCCAGGCCAGCCTCCCGGCTGCATGCTGTTCCCCCACGGCCCCAGCCAGCCCAGCCCGCTCTGGTCCTAGACATACCGCCCTGTCCGCTGGGACTAATCATGGCTAGTTAAACAAAGGCCACGTTCCAACTCTCTGTAATGTGCTTTTAAAGGGCCAGTGTCCACTTGGGCCTGCCGGGGACTTAAAGGTACAGGTCCCTTATACTGTACAGGAAATAGGAAAGCAAAATAACAAAACAAAACAAAGTTAAAAATGAACAGAAAACAAATGCCGCGATCAAATGAGAAGCCTTGGGCTTCTAAGAAAAAAATTAAGTAAAACCAGACAATAGTAAAAACCCAAAACTTCAAATTCAAAATATCTTGGATTCGAATTTCACCTGAAGGTGCCAAAGAACCCAAAACAAAAATGAGGCTAAGTCTCAAGAATGAGAGTAGGCACCACCACCACACTTGGTACCTGAACACTCTCACTTCCTCCTCAGGACAACTCCGCGACCACCCTGCTGTGAGCCCGTCTCTAGACTGGCCGAGGTCTTTAGAGGCTCAGCACCTCACCGGGATTCCACAGCAAGGTGGCAGCGAAGCTGGGGCCCCACCAGCTGAGATCAACCAAAGCCAGTCTTTCTCCCACCTCCCTCTTGAGTCCAGCTTGCCCCACTGGAACCCCATTCCCCCCATCTCGCCATCTCTAGCATCGCTCCCCAGGAGGAGAGGGGGAGTGAGAATGCGGACTCACTGGTCACTGGTGCCCAACCACCATGGGGTTTGTGGTCTGGGACTCAAAACCTTGAGAGGGGGCTAGCTGCTGGCATGGTGGTTAAGGCACTGGATCCCACATGGCTTTCTGTGTGGTTCGAGTCCCAGACTCAGTAGTTTGAAAAACATGCCAGGTGCATGTGCATGCATGCCCAAAATCCATCCCAAGAGGAGAAGGAAGGAGAAGAGACAGCAGCATAGCCATTCCCGGGGTGCGTATGTATGTGTGTGCACGCGCGTGTGCTTTCTTTCTCTGAGAAAGACGGAAAACCAAAAGCTGAAAATCCTGGTTCTACCATTTCCTCCAGTTTCCAGATGGGAAGCAAAATCATGACTTTCCACATAATGCAACGAGCTGGGAAAAGGGCAAAGCCAGTAAAGGAGGGAGTCCAGAGGGAGTCGGGAGGGTGCATGAAGGGGAGAAGAGGCATGCCTGCCAGCCCTGCAGGGACAGGACACTTGTCAGCAAGCCCTCAGTCTCCGCTGTCCAGGCTGTATGGTACAAGGCTTGACAAGGGTCAAGGCCTGCCTCATCCTATCTTCCTAGAGCCTGAGGCATCTGCTGTATGAGAAGGGAGGGCAGGAAGGAGAGGGGAAGGAAGGGCAGGGGATGGGAAGGCAGACCACAGGGCCACCATTCCTGAGGCAGTGGGCTGAAGCAGTGGGAGACCTGGTGCCTTCAGCCCCATCACCACCTCACTTGCAGGGTCAGTGAGTTGCAGGGAGAGGGGTGTTGGTATGGTGCTTTGCTGGCCCAGGTAGCAATTCTGCTTGTCGTACTCAGTCACTGTGCAACTCTGGGTCAGTCCTTCCACTTTTCTGAGCCTCAGCTTCCTAGTGTATAAAATGAACTCATACCTATGCAGAGCAGATGTAAAAGCACTGTTTAACTAGATGCAGAAAAAGCATTTAACAAAGCAGCCAGGGACCCAAAAGACTCAAATGTCTCAATGTCATTCATTCAACAGACACTGTTAACCCACAGGGTCCATCAGACCTTAGGCCAAATGCGTTCTAACCTCTCCCAAAGCCAGCAAAGCCCTGGGGAGCTGAATACCCAGACCTCACACTTCTCTGGAAGCCTCCTGGAGAAATGCCACGAACCCGAAGGGAGTCCAGCTCCGCTCTGGGAAAGGATTTGGAGGAAACTGAGCTCCAGGATGCTCTTATCTCGGGGGCCTGGACCCAGAGACTGGGGTAAGAGGAGACAGGTCAGCAGACCTGCTGAGAGTGTGAACGGGGAGACCCACACGGGGCAGAGAAGCACGGAGGACTGGGAAAGCTGGTGAGCCTCACCATGGAGCCCGTCTGGCCCTCCTGCTCACAACATCTGGGGATTCTGCTAGGAGCATCTTGAGGGAGCCCAAGGCTCAGACCACAGGTGAGCTGCCAGTAAGCAAAGCCTTTCAGCCAAGGCTGGCATCTAACAAATGCATCCAGGAGGGCACCTCCTGACATGCAGACAGAGAACTTGGAAGCCCTCGCCTGCCCCTCGGCCCCTCTGCTTTCCAGACCAACTGGACCTCTGCACTTCTTAGCCATTGCTGCTGCCTCCTCCCCCTCACCTCCTTTTTCTATTCAAAACACTTGTCCTGAGCCCCTGGCTTGCCCTCTGGTCACCAACGTCAACAGCAGTTTCTGTTCTCTCCTTACTCTTCAGAGGCCATAGCATTCTCTCCTTGACACCAGGACACCTGGCTTCCCCCACCCCAGGGGTCTACTTTTCCACTGGCATCTCCCAGCTCATCGCCTTCCTCCAGGTGGTGGTTTCCCAGGGCTCTGACCTTGAGGTCCTCTCCTTAGCAAAACCCTTTCCTTGAGGGGTCTCATTTGCTCCATGGCTGTAAATACCTCTAGAGGCTCAGCCTCCTGAACTTCTATCGCCAGCCCTCCCCTCCCCCGAGCTCCAGGCTCACAAATCCAAACACTGCCTGCATCCCCTCTTTGATGCCTGGCAGAACCTCGAGCTGAAAGATCCACCGTGGAGCCTGTCTCAGTGGCAAAGCCAGGGGATGCCAAAGCCAGAACGCCTCCCTTTTCCACGCCTCCAGAGTCAGTCCATCAGCAGTACATCCTGCCAACACCCCCACCTCACACCCTTTCCTCTTCTCCATCTTCCTTGCAGCCCCAGGTCCAGGCAGCCTCCCAGGCCACTCCATTCCACATCCCTCCCACCTGCTTTCCACCTGGGAGTCAGAGGGACCCTTTATGCAAATCAGATTATTTAACTCCAAGGCTTAAAACCCCTTATACTGCCCACAGCACTCGGAATAAAAAAAAAAAAAAAAAAAAAAAAAAAAAAAAAAAAAAAAACGCTCCAAGGCAGGTGGAAGCTGCTGGGAGTGGCTGCCTACCCTCTGACCTCATCCAGCAAGCCTGGGTTTTCCCGCCTGGGGACTTTGTACTGGCTGCTCCCAGGGCGGGAGTTCCATCTCCAACCCACTCTCCAACTGCTGGCTTCGGGCACTTTGGAAATTCGATCCTTCCTGGCCAGTTTCATTTGCAACAGGTCCTGCACCACCGGATTACTCCCCAAGGTCACACTTAGCTTGTTTCCTTCATAGCATCTTGCTCATTCAGCCTGCAAATATGTCTTAAGTGCAATCTATGCACCAAGCACTATTTTAGGCACCAGGAATACAGGTGCTGACAAAACTCTCTAGATTACATTTATAAAACTCTCTGGGTTACATTTCATGAGGGGGACTTTGCCCAACCTTGGAAATACTTTCTTTCCCCTCCCTTATGTATTCTCAAATGTCTCTCTCGCCAGAAGGTAAGCTCTTGGGGACTATGCGCTGTCTGCTGTACTTCTGCGTTCTCAGAGATGTTCTGGAATGGCGTGAATATCCAGTATGTATACATGAAATAAAAATGCAAAAACGAGAGACCAGGAAAGCCAAAAAAACAAACCCAGAAAGACAGAGAAGTCCAGTCAGGCCTTGCTGCCTCCAATGGCAGGTGCCGCTCACTACTGGGGGCCTTGGCTGGGAAGGTGGATTTTGTAATGCCCTGGTCTGTGGCGCTGTCCTCTGGGGGGCAACACGTGCACAAGGTTCATTTAACTGCTGAAAACCAGATGGATGACTGCTGGCCTGTGCAGTCAGGGAAAGCTTCTGGAAGAGGTGAACACCGCCAGCTCTCACTCCCCGCCGTCACAAATAGGGAGAAGGAGGAAAACAGATTTGTATTACAGAGCACTCTGACGTTCTATGCTCTATCAAGAAGGAAAGAAAAAACCCTGTTCCAAAACCCTTTACTTTTTATTAGTGTCTGGATCAATAAAAGTTTTAGGAGTAAAGCTTCTCTCCTGCAATACTAACCGCTCCAGAGACAGACCTGGATTATTAAATCTGTCTCAGAGAGGCAGCGGCTGGGAGAGCCAGAGGGTGCCAGGGCAGCCAGCAGCTCTGCCCTATCCTCACCTGCGCTGGAAGCCCCACATCTAGGTGCACACTGGCCAGAGGGCCCTCACGGATTCCACAGCCTGAGGTCAAGGACCCCTCCTCACAGCCCATTTTCCCAACCTTGCCAGTTCCCTGGGCCTAGATCGGCAGCCAGGCCTCTGGGGGCCTCCTTTCAGACCACCTTGCCTGCCTCTGCCCCCTGTGCGCTGCAGGCTACGGCTGCTCCCTCACCCCGAGACTTGTTGCTCCCAGAAGGCAGGGTTTGGCTCTGGGTTAGAAGGAAGAGCTGGTCTAGCAAACCCAGCCCCACTCCCACATCTCCTCCCAGGCCTAAGTGGGTCCCCCAAGTGGGGCATTGTGCCCTGCAGAGGGGGCTGCCTACAAATCAACAAACCCCAGCAGGCTGGGTGCCAGGCCCAGGTCTCCTTGGAGAAATGGCGCTTCACCCTACAGCCCTGACCCACTCTCACCTGGAGCCTGACCAATCCACATCTGGCTGGAGACCCACCCACCAAGGAGCAGGTTTCCTGTGCCCTTTGGTCCCTAAGAACCACACACAGACCTTTGTGGCAGGAGCGTAGGCCTCTCTGCTGACCTGGCCACTTGTTTCTCACAAGCCAGATGTGGCTTCCAAGGAT
>NW_006159774.1:1125428-1136323 GCF_000334495.1 Tupaia belangeri chinensis
CTGGCCACTGGTGGCTCACAAGCCAGATGTGGCTTCCAAGGATGGCCGGGTCTCCACAGAGCAGCGCCCCCGGCCCGGCCCAGGATCTTGCTGAGGTTGTCACCAAGGAGTCCAAGGCCACAGAGGCTCATCTCCGAGGATGGTGCACACCCAGAAGCCTTTCTTGGACAGTTCAGGGGGCTTTTCAACCAGGGCCAGCATCTAACAGGTGCACCCAGGACATCCCCTTCCTGCAAAGCACACGCTGAATCTGACTTCCAAGTTGAAACTTCAAAAAGGATTTAAAAAAAAAACACACAGTGTTGACAACATCTAGAGATTTCCGGGTCCTCCAGGGAACAAGTGGAAAATTACAGTCCTCCATACAGGTAACCACATGGCTCAACCTCCAAGTCGGAGAAGTCTATTAAGACGCCTGAGAGCAAACACGCGCTAGCAGCTGGATCAGAGTCCTGGGCAGAGCATTTGGGCAAGGTGCAGCCAGAGCAGGAGCTCTGGGACGGAAGCTGGAGGAGCCTTAGCCCAGAGATCTCTTACAGGCTCCTCCTCTAAAATGCTGACTCCACCCAAGGTCCTGTCCTGCTCCAGTCCCGCCTCTGGGCCTTTGCAATTTCCGATTCCTCTGCTCTGCTCTGCCCTGCTCTAGGCCAGGCTGCTTTCTCCTTCTGGGCTCAGATCAAGGCCAGTTCTAAAAGAAACTTTCTCTGACTCTAGCTAGAGGGGCAGGCCCTCCTCACCTCCAAGTTATTCTGCTTTGTTTTCCGCAGGGCACTGACCTGAAGTCATCCTGTTTCTTGTCTCTTTCCCGCCTTTAAGCCCAGCACAGCTGGAAAGTCATTGTGGGACCCAGAGTAGGTGCTGGACAACCATACTGAAGGAATGAATGTACTTTTGTAGATGGTCCGAGACAGGCAGCTAGAGCTGTGTTACAAAGGGAGGAGGTGGTAATCAATGATTTGGGGGTGCTCTCTCTTAAGCTCTCCCCTAGCACTGCTCTGAAGCATTCCAGGCTTCCGTCAGGTGGCGCCCCAAACGCTCCCCAGGCCGGAAGCAGCTGCCCGCACCCAGCATATCCTTCCCATCCCACCGGCACACCCGGTGGCAGCAAGCCCTTCCCTTCCCAGGCCCTGCGGGGGTGACATTCCGCAGCCAGCTGCCCCCAGCTGCAACCACTTTCCGTGCTCACAAGCCCAGGCGCTCCAGGGCAAGCTGAGGGGGCGGGGCGGTCCCTCTGCAAATCCCTCTCTGCCTCACAGCTCCCCCCACCTCTGCACCAGCCTGGGTCCCCAAGGGACCCCACAGTCACTCACGTGCCCAGCTCCCAGGGCGCACTCCGGTTCGGCCTGGTCCTGGCTGGCAGCTCTGCCAGAAAGGAGATGTACAGGGGCTGCCCTTGCGGAGGCCCCGCCCAGCATTCCTGGGGGAACACGCTCCTTCCCGAGCATTTCCATTCAGACTTTTCAAAAAGCCAATGTACTCTGAGGTCCAGAGGAGGCAAGGTCGGCCCATCCCTAGGGCAGGAGGAACTGACTCCCACCCCAACTTAGGGTAGTCTTCCTCAAGCTGGGAAAGACACAGGCAGCAAGTTCTGTGTTCAAGTTTGTGCTCCAGGGAGAATTCTTCTTCTGTAGGAAACTCTGGCTAGACCAGTGGGGCAAAAGAGAGGGTTAAGTAAAGCGAGGGAGGAAACTAGTTGGAGAGCTGCCCAGATTCATAATGGGCCAGAAAAGGGCAGGGGCGGGGCTGGAGGGAGGGAGCAAACCCAGGAGCCCCAATGGCACCCCAGCAGCCTGCCTGGAGATCCATCCTCAGGGCACTTACAGAGCTCTCACTGAAATGCAAATCCCTCTGGGAAGGGCACGCTCAGCCAACCAGACACCTTTGCCTGGCTGGGCTCACCCCCTCCCCCCTCCCACCAGATAAACCATACACTGAGCCTCCAACATACGGGGCATCAGACCTCCTCTCCTACACCCTCCCCCATGTGGCTACTCAAACTGAGGCCCAGCGAACCCAAGGCCTCTGCTAAGATTCCAAAGCAACAGGCACATGGACTCCAAGCCCTTCCTGTACACAGAGGTAGACAGGGGTACGCAGAGGCCAGATGGTCATGAGCTACGCCTGGGTCCAGCCCAGCACCTGCCTCCTCTACCCTGGAGCATCCCAGGCCCTGCTCGAGTGGGAGTGGACAGCAAACCATTGTTAGCACTCCAGTGGCTACTGCAGGACAGGTATGCCTGGAAGGTCCCTGACTCACTCCATCCCCTGGAGGGCCCCAGGCTCCCCATTCGGGTCTGTTCCAGGCACAGGTGACCCTGGCCACAGAGATCCAACACTACTCCATGTGCCCACTCCCCTAAGCCCAGAGGGCTCCCCTAACACTCCCTACCACCTGCAGGGCTGCTAGACAGAAGTGTGTCTCCCACTCCTTCTGAGGTGAGGTGTCGCCACACCACTTCCAATGTTGAAGTAAAATTTCCTAACAGGGGAAAGGTGAGGATGTAGTCTCAGAGAGGTCCTAGGGTCAGAGAAGCCCCTTGGCTCCAGAGTGGCTGAGGCAACAGGGAAGGAGGAAACAGCTCAGCTCTGAGCACCAGCTCTAAGCACCTCTTGCAGGGTACAGGCTCCTTGACCTCACAGTCATGGCAACCAATGGCCAGGAGGAGCACTGTGACCTCTTTACAGACAGAGTCCCATCCAGAGAAGCCAAGTCGCCTGTACAAGCCCCCTGCCCCATCTGACAGTAGGTGCACCTCACCCCAGACACCTGTGTGCACCTGTTACTTGTCCCTTATTATCTCCCCTCCCCCAATTCTAGTAACCCTTCCTCCTAGAAGCCTTCTTAGATCTCCCCCAGGAAGCCTCTCCCGCTGTTGGATCGACACAGCTCTAATAGCTTGTTACAAGAAAACCGGGCCCAGTGCAGGGCCTCCTGCTCTGCATGCCAGCAGTCACGGGGTGGGGCCTACAAACTGAAGAGAATGAGCCTGTGTCTGGGCACTAGAAGATGTCCATTCCAAGTTGGGTTCCCACCCTCCACCTATCTGTCCGGAGTCCCTCATCTCCCCAACACACTCCTAGCCCCAGGTCTGCAGGCATAACCACTTGCAGGCTCCTTTCAGAGTCATCTTTAATAATACACAAAAGGACAGAGTACGTCATGACATCCTGGGCCACGTGTAGTGGGGGAATTTCAGAAGCTGCCCTGGTCCAGTCAAGCCTGGTTCCAGCATCCCCTGTGACAGGGCCACCTAGAGCAGGCAGAGAGCCTTGGGCCTCCCTGAGCAGTGGTCCTACCTACCTGCTCCACGCTTCTCAGCTCAACACCAGTCCCAGCCAGTCCCAAGGCCCTCCTGATGTTTTCCTCTTCCCCAGCACGGCTGCCCCTTCTCCTGGCCATACACTGACTTCCCCTCCTGCCTGTTACTAATTTCCACTTACTTCTCAAAGACTAGCTCTACGTCTCCTTCCTAAGGGAAGCTCCCACCACCCCATGTCCTCAGGTACAGGACTGCACATCATTTCCCTCTCTCCCTCAATTCCTGGCCTGACCCTCCTCTCCTGTGTGCTGCTACCGCCCTGGCAGGCCCTCCTGGTGTATTCCCCTCTGGTTCCCAGGGCCTGGGGACTCAATGAGTGAGCGGTGGACACCCCACCCTGCAGCTCCACCTGGGAAGCTTGGCCCCCAGAGTTCAGGCCCTGATGTCTTTTCTACCAGATCGGAACATGTCATCACCAATCGGGCTAGGCTCTCTGGAGAATTCAGGAACCCTCTTCCCTCAAAGAGCTTCCTATTTCCTGGGGTGACAAGAGTCAGCCCTCTGCTGAGAAGGAAACTCCCCAGCAGTACTCCTGCAGCCCCTTGAGGAGGGACGTGTTTACATCCTGGGAGGGAGACTTCCTGTGCCACCACACTCTCCTTCCTGGGGGCTGAGGATGGAGCCCATTCTAGAGGAAGGTGCTGCTCACACCTGCCACTGTCCCAGAACAGGTCTGCAGGAGGCTGCTGCTTGGACCTGCCACTGTCCCAGAACAGGTCTGCAGGGCAGAGGCAGGTGTAGGCAGAGGGGTGACCTGCAGAGGGGTTGGCCCAGGGCTTCTGAAGACACTACTGTGTACTTAGCTGAAGGTGAGAAACCAATCTGCAGCAGACCAGGGCCCACTCAGGGAGGGAGTCCCAGCATACCCAGCTGTTAATTTCTGTGAGCACAACAACGCTTCTGTGGCTGCTTCATCACCAACAAACAACAAATGTGTCCTGGCACCTGCTACGTGCCAGGCCCAGTGCTAGGTATTTTACATACATTATCTCCTGGATCCTTCAGAGAGCCAGAAGCTCTGGGTATACTGACAATGAAGCTGAAGCACAGAGAGGTTGGAAAAGCTGCCCACAATCACACAGTAGCTACTGGTGAGAGCTGGAATTGCAGGCAGTGCACAACCTGGCCCAGCCTGTCTTTCTGGTTCGAGCTGCCAGTGCTCCGCATTCTACGGCCCACAGGGTACCTGCTCAGTACCCAATACCTGCCAGCACCAGACCCCCTCCCCTCTGGCTATTCCAGCCCTGCCACCAGCCTGGCCATGTTGCCTCATCTACCAGGCCCTAACCAATGTTCTGTGGTGGCTTCCGTGAGAACCTTGCCCCCAGTGAAACTGACACGTTTGCTCTAGAAACGTACTGTTGCCATCAAAGCATTCAGTGGGAGGAGATTCCCACTCATGTGACACCACCTCTGAAAAGTACCTTTACTGGAACGAGCGGTGAGACACGGCCAGCATTTCTTCCTCAGCTGTCACAGCGCCAAGCTGGGCAGCACCAACACTGCCCAGGGCTGTGACCAGGAGCCAGGGAGAGGGGATGGCTACAGTTTATGAGTCTGTGACCGCTGGCCCCTGATGTGAAACACGCTGGGTCAGCCTGCAGTCAGTGACCCCGACCCATCCCTAGGCTCTGTTGCCCAGAGGCTCCAGTGCCACTCACTGGGTTCCCTCTAGGGCCTTGCTCCTGTGCTCCTGGTTAGGTCATCTGCTACCCAGTCTGCGAGTCCTGCCCCAGCTCACCAAAGAATAGGGCCCAACCACCAGCATCCCAGTTCACCCGAAGCCTGAGTTCACACACATGCTTCCTCAAAGGTCAAGAAACTACCCCTGCACTCAGCCTTTACCCACTCCCCAACCCTAGGCCCAATGAACACAATAGGGGCGGTATGACCCCAAGGACTTATCATGGCCAAAAGAAATGTCAGGCCGGGTACTGTAGCCTGGGTTTCTGGAAGTCAGCCATTGCTGGCCAGGCCCCAACCTACCCTAGCCCACCTTGGGCAATTTGAGTTGACCGTGAGACTGAAGCAGTCTACTCCTGGGGAAGGCCAATCCTTTGCAGCAAGAGGACAGAGATGAGGGGAGACCGACAGTCACCCTTCCATCCCCACTTCTCCACATCACCAGACAGCAACTCTGCAGCCACAGCCCTGCCGGGATTCCCCAGTGCCCACCTTCTGGACAGACTCTGCATGAGAGGGTGGCACAGTGGCCTCTGAGGTGACCTCCTCTCAGTGTTTCTTGAGTCTGTCCCAGGCATGCACAGCACAGGCTGCACGGCTGATACTAAGTAACTTACCAGCCATGACACATACCAGAGGGAGCCATCCTGCCTCCGTTTCACAGGTGGAAAAACAGGCCCATCAAGGTTAAACCACCAGGTCAAAGTCACACAGCTAGGGAGGGGGCCACATCAGGACCCAAACAGGTGAGCAAGACACCTGGTCTCAGCCCTCAGAAGGCATGCGAACTTCTGGGCCAGGCTCTGGGCACAGAGGAAGCTGTGCAAGTACCCAGTGCAGGCCTGGCCCAACAGGGGACCCAGCAGGACTGCAGGAGCAACACTGCCAGCTTGGAGCAGAGAAGTGGGGGAGGGTTCATGGAGAGGGGCACCTCCTTCTGAGACCTGACCTGTCTGCATCCCGACCCACCCCCCCGAGCTCGGTGCCTAGCACACAGTACACTTCTCCCTCTCACCTACATCAGCACAGCACAGCCTGCGAGGTGTGTCAAGTTATGTATGCCTCGTGTCCAGAGTGGAGTCAGAAGCAGAGTGGTCGAGTTCTTTGCCCCAAGTCATACAACTAGTCAGATCCAGCTATGTCCGACTCCGAGGTCCTCCTCTCCAGGAAGCAATTAAAATTCTTGTTCTGGGCCTTCTGCAGAAACCAGAAGCACCTCTCCTGCAGACTAATACCTGAGGTCTTGGTCCCAGGATGTGGTGACCACATAATTCCAGGGCCTGTACCCTGAACCTGCAAGGTGAATGAGTGGAGAGGGACAGGTCTCACTCGCCAGTTCCTCTCTTCACAAACCAGGCCTGCTAAGGGGTGGCCACCACAATGGAGTGCTAATTGGTGAGACTAAGGGCCCAGAGCCTGGCCATAGACCCCGGGGGTGCTGGTGTTGCACCAGGGAAAACAGCTGAGCACAGCAAATACAGTCGCTGACCCAATTCAGTTCCATTCTGTCTTCGAGAAAATAATTGAGTTTAAATGAATAGGTTTCCCATGTCCCTCCAGGCTCGGGAAGGGTGGAGAGGGAGAGGGGAGACAGGAACAGTTCCCCAGGCTCACTGCTGGTTATTTTTGAGTCATTAGGCCTGAGAAAGGTTTCTTTCTTTCCTTGCCTGCCAGTGGGGGTTGAACACGGCTAGGAGTCAGCAAGGTGGGGTAAGAACACCGGGTAGACACTGAAGATGGAGGTCTGTGTCTTGGCTTTCCCCACAGCTGGACTGAGCTCTGCTTCCTGTTGGCCCCAGGCTCCTTACCTGCAGAATGGGAACACTATAAGGCCACACACCCACACACCTCTCAGGGCCGCCGGGAGGAGCTAAGGAAGGTCTTCCAGGGAGGAAGAGAACTCAAGAGACCAGTGCTTTGCCACACAGAAAGCAGGCCAATGCTGTCATACGTATTCTTCCGAGAGAAGCCAGAACTCTAGGATTTCAGGTGAGCATTTCAGGTGAATGTTTCAGAGGTGTCGGAGCATTGGTAACAGATGTAAAACAACCAACCAAACAGGCAGAATAGTAAACCCTCCCTGTCGGATCCAGTGAAGCTGTCTGTGGGCTACATCTGGCCAGGAGCCATCTGTGTGCAAACTCCAGCTTAATGACAACGTGGGTAAGTAATCCACAACGCGCGGGTGTCCTCCCACCTGCTACTGCCTTGTAATTTTCTTCAGCCCAGAGGCCAGGCCTAGACCCGCCTGAGTAGGAGAGGTGGGGGACTCCTCCCCCTAAGGCTGAACTCCATCTAGACCTTAGGGGAGAGCCTGAGAGGCTGCAGTCCCCACCCCTTAGTGTGGGAAGATAAGGAGTATGCTGGACCTGGATCTGCCTGGAAGTTAGGAAGCCCTTGGCTCACCTCCTGTCTAGCCCTCACCCACTCCTAGGGTCCAGGCTTCCTCTTTGGTAAAATGATTTTTTCTTTTTGGAGAAGTTTTTGCTATATGGCGCGTGTGCTCGCCAGAAAGAGAGACAGAGAGACAGAAAGTGAGAAATCACCTTCCCCAGGGGGGATGGCCACACCGCAATCCCTTCTCCTCCATTCTCCTCTTGGGATCTTGGGCACACATGCACACGTGCCAAGCGTGAGTTTAAGCCACTAAGTCTGGGACTTGAACCATAGTCAACTACATGAGAGTCCAGCGATGTAGCCATTATACCATCTGCTGGTCCCCACAGGTTTTCTTTAGCCATGGTTAAGGTGAACCTAACAGTGTATCTAGCTCCTCTTTACTCTAGAAGTCTCTGGTCCTATGAGATTGGGGGAAAGCATGTGAACCAGGCTAATTAATAAGGGATTAACAAGGGAAAAAGAGTGAAGAGGGGTCAAGAAATGGTCTCCGAGAACCAGCAGATGGCATAAAGGCTATGTCAGTGGACTCCCACATAGTCGACTGCGGTTCAAGTCCCAGACTCAGTGGCTTAAACTCACACCAGCGCATGTGTGTGCGTGCCCAAATCCCAAGAGGAGAATGGAGGAGAAAGGATTATGGTGTGGCCATACCTGCTTGGGGGTGATTTCTCACTTTCTGTCTCTCTGCCCCTCTCTGTCTTTCTGGTGAGCGCATGTACCCTATAGCAAAAACTCTCCAAAAATGGGACTTGAACCATAGTCAACTACATGAGAGTCCAGCGATGTAGCCATTATACCATCTGCTGGTCCCCAAAATGATCGTTTCTGAGAGGAGCAAATGAGAAGGAAAATGCTTAGAAATAAAAGGTAAGAATATAGGGGCTAGCAGGTGGCAACAGCAGTTGGTATGCTGGACTTCTGCATGGCTGGCCACGATTCTAGTACCAGACCCAGTGGCTTGCTTTCTCACTTTCCCTCTCTCTGGTCAAATTGAAAAATAACAATCATCATCATTTTTAATTAAATAAGTAATTCTTTAGGGAAAAAAGGGGGATAAGAACATGTGTCAAGATTAGAAGTACTCTGAGTTGGCATTACCCACTAGAATGTTTGCTGTGTGAGCTCAGGCAAGTTACCCAACCTCCCTGTAACTCAGTCTCACCCTCTTGAATCTATGGGACACAGAGCTTTTAAAGATTAAGGGAGGTGATGACTCTCAAGCACCTGATGGGATGTTAGGACTTGGCTATGAGAGGTATTATTATTGTTGTTGATGTTATTTTAGTGAATTTCCTATCAGGGAATTCTGACTGGTTAATCACAGTAAGATAACACAACCAGGCAAACCTGCTAACAGATTAGGCCACCCATAATCAGTGCACGCATCACACACGCCAACAGGGCTGCTCAGATGTCAGAGAGGGGTGTTCTTTGAAGTGTGTATGAACAGCCCCTTTCCTCTGGCTGCCCACCCTCCCCAAATACTGCTTACACTATTAATTTCACTAGCAAACATTTTCTTCATAAAGATAAAATTCCACGCTAGTATGTATTCAAACCAGGAAGACTTTAAACCACTGGAGCACCTGCCCACCTTACCTGGAGTTGTGTCTAGGGCTCCACTGGAGCGGCCCTAGACAAGCCTGGGGCTGTCAGTCACTGCCCCGCAATCTCTTTCTCCAGTGAGCTGGGCAGGAGAGCTCCGCTATCTGGCGCCCCTCTGACAGAAGGAACTTGTGGGGGAATGAAGGATTAGATGTGTTCTTAGGATGGAGCAGACACCATATTGGACGTGTTCTTAGCAAAGAGCAGACGCCCCATCTGAGAAGAGGATCTCACCACATTAATGTGACCTGGGAGCTTCCCGCCAGCTAGCACGGCCGGCATATCATAGCGCGGATCTGGCACCTGAGAGAACCCTGTCTCAGAGATTTAAAAGGAAGAAATTTGTCCCAAGTGCACCACTAGTGCGCCGCAGGCTGCAGAATAGATGTATCCAAACTTGGCCCATCTCTTGCCTTTGGAGTTTACCCTTCTGGTTGTGCCCTGAAACTGGACTTACCATAGACTTCTCCCTGGAGAGCACTCACAGCAGACTCATCCAAAACTGATCAGAGATGGGACCAACAGTTGGTGTAATGGCTATGTCGCTGGACTCCCATGTAGTCGACCACGGTTTGAGTCCCGGATCCAGTGGCTTAAACTCACACCGGGCATGTGTGCCCAAGATCCTAATAGGAGAGTGGAGGACAAGAAATTGCAGCATGGCCATCCCCCCTGGGGGGGATTTCTCGCTTTCTGTCTCTCTATCTCTCTCTGTCTTTCTGACGAGCAAATGTGCCTTATAGCAAAAACCTCTCCAAGAAAAAACAAACAAACAAACAAAACTGATCAGAGACCCAGCCGTAGTGAAGCAGGTGGCAGGAGACTACTATGCAAGACTGGAGGCCATGTGGATGATTGGGGTTCGAGTCCTGGGTGGACCTGAATATGCCTGTGACCGTGACTGGCAAGAAGGTGGGGGGGGTGCGAGGATGTCAGCATGAGACCCTTTTTAAAATGCCTGTGTGTGTTTCTCTCTTTCCTAGAAGAAATAAATCAATAAACTAAAAACAACATAAAACAAAAATCTGATCACAGTCTTAGAACTGAGTGAAATCATCAGACACTGACCTGGGTTTTGAGTTGAAGAAACTGATTTTCACAGAAATCCTGCAGTTTGCACAGGCAAAAGAGCAGGATCCTAGAACCCAGGGTTGGTTTTCGTGTTTAGATCTTTGAAAATAACTCAGTAACCTTCCTTCCCCATTGACAGCTGGGTCAGTACCTCAAGTATCCCCATCTACCCAGCCCTGACCCAAGAAGACAGAAGATGCTCAAGAAAGGTTTACTGAACCAAACTGTTTACCAGCAAGACCATGCTGCCAGGTGGTTCAGGGGCAGAGGACAGAGCAGAGCACCCACTGCGGGAGGGCCGAAGGTGGAAGAACCTGGCTGCCCCAGTGAGCGAGCCCCTTCCAGAGCAATTCCCCACTGGAAGCTGTCCTCACTTTGCAGGAAATGGAGACAGAGAAGTGGGAGCCACTCATACTCCCTGCAGGCTGAGGACCCCCATCTTTCCCTTCTCACTGCTTCCCTGAAGTCGCCAAAGGTGTCTCCACTCCCTCAACCTCCAACCAGCTCTTGCTTCTCTCCTCCCCAGGTCCTCAGCCCTGGCCTTGGAAAGGCTAAGAGAGCCCTAGCAGATGGAGTAATGGTTATGTCACTGGACTCCCACAGTCTACCGCAGCACGAGCTCTGGACCCAGTGGCTTAAGACTCACACTGGGCGCGTGTGCATGTGTGCCCAAGATCCCAAGAGAAGAATGGAGGAGAAGAGACTGTGGAGTGGCTTTCTAGCTTTCTGTCTCTCTCTTGCGAGCACATACACCCTAGAGCAAAAATCTCTCTCTCAGGGAAAAAAAAAAAAAAAAAAAAAGCAAAGGGAGCCCTG